>NW_005187453.1:1717261-1719600 GCF_000239375.1 Pundamilia nyererei
GCATGAACATTTTTTTGTATCGAAAAAATATCGAACCGTGACACCAAAGTATTGAACCGAACCGAACCGTGAATTTTGTGTATCGTTGCACCCCTAATATATATATATGCCAAACATTTCATCAACCCCTGGGTTTACGAAATGTTTGGCTTTCCTTGGCTTTTCCTGATACAAACAAAAAGAAACTATTTTCTTGGGCCTGTTGTCAACATGCTTGTTTTTGCAACTGACAAACCCAGAATTGCGAAACAAAGACATAATGTCTGGGATATAAGCCTCATTCTGTTTTCTCAATGCACCGCGGCTCTAACACCTCACCTTCATCTGTTTCCATCTATCACCACCTAACTCTCCCTCCATCCTACCTTGTTTCATTTGAAATCTCATCTCAATCTTATTAGAGAGTTAACAAGATGAGAAATGGAGTGCTGGTCGAAACACACCTGTCCCCTCTGCTGCACTGGAGTTGCTTTTGGAGCGTTTCCTTTTTTGTTCATAGCTGCTGTGAAGCAGCTCATTCAGGTGATTTGATGTTGATGATTTTGTATTATTCAACTTCATTTGGAAGAAAGCATGAAAACGTGTATTCAGACAAAATCACAATATGCACCATTGTTCTCTGAAGCACGTCTTTGCAGTCTCTCCACCTAAGATACTATCCAATTCAATAGCAACTGATTAAGCCTCAGTGGCAACAGGAGAACCCCCCATTCCCAAAGTGCTTTAAGGGCACCGTGGGCAAGAAAAACCAAGAATAGATAAAGGAAAGGAAGTGAGAGCATAGTTTCCTTCTCCCTCGCTTGCTCTTTCTCTCACTTTATCCATCTCCCTTGTTTTCCCATGCGTCCCGAGACGTCTGGCTCATAATGGAGGAAATGATTGCCCCCACGGCTGGCCCCAGCACGTAACGAGCTCTTTGCCAAGATAACTGTGACTAGTCCAGCAGACAAGGGCATTGCCAGATTGATAAATGAGCCAGATGTGCCGGCAGCAACAGGAGTTGCTGGGGGGTTGGCACCGACCTGATGGGCTGGCACAAGAATGCTGGCCAGGGTTATTGTGTGTGGGCAAAGAGGTGCAGGTTGCTGTTAATATCTCTGCTACACAGCTTGATAAACACACAATAAAATCTGACTTTCCATAATTCTGTCTGTGAAGCTATGAGACAGGTTGCGACAGGCTGAAATAACATTAAACTTTCAAGTCAGCTCTGGAAGCTTTCTGTGAATAAGCCGAAAGTGTCTAATCAAGACTGTATACAGCATTAGATGGCTCGCAATTTGCAAATTCAAAGTTAGAAATGGGTACATGCAGCAACCTCTAGGGCTTAAAAAAAAGCCAACACACAAACACCAATTCCTGCAGTACCATTTTCCACTTGAGGCTGACTCCAAAAACAAGTCAGCGTTTATAGCGTGGCACAAAGAATGTGGTGCTAACTGACAACTAATATAGCCCTCTCTGTGGTACAGAGTGACCGAGAAGTATGGGTTTCAATTTTAGGACACTGTTTTTTTACATCTGTTATCAAGCATTAATTAGCAAGTACAATTTATGAATACTGCTTTCACCAAGGTTGATAGCATTAGCGGATAGCTTTGAAATACACACAGTGGTTTGTTTAATGTCATGGTTGCTTTGTGGAATTCTTTCTTAGTATATTTAGTTCTTTTCTGAGTTGGTGTAGAGTTATATCCTCCCTTGGTGTTTGACTGTTTTGCTTCAGTAAGTCTCCTGTCTTTGCTTCACTCTTGTGTCTGTATTTTCCCTTTTTTGTTTTCCTGCTTTTGTTGATAGTTAGTTGCTCCATGCAATTTGCTTTTAGTTTAGCTTACTTTGTATTATCTTCTGTGATTCAGTTCAGCTGTGTCTCGTTCCGCTCAGCTGTCTCGACTTTTGCCCTTTTGTGCGTGTGGGTATTCCTGTCCTCCCTTTAGTCATTTTTCAGAGTAACTGTGATCTTGCCCCAGTGTTTTTCCTAGCCTTATGTTTAATTTTTACAGTTTTCAGTTCCTGTTTTGGACTTTGCGTTTCGTCTTTTCAGAGGACCTAAAGCTAGCCTGAATAAATGTTTCACCCTTTCTACCAGAAATTCCACCAGTCTTTGGGTCCTCATCCACATAACGTGTAACACTTCTAGCTGCAGGGCATCTTTTATATAACCTATGTTTGGTTAACATTAGCCGAAACAAGTCCAGCTTAGGCTGGTTTTCGGTTGACCCCATGCTGACCCACGTATGTCCTGCTTTGTAGCTTCTTTGGGATATTTTCACTTCTTGGATCGATTAGCTTCAGTAGATGAAATTAGCTTACGTTACCTAATTTACCTAGCTTACCTA
>NW_005187453.1:1719837-1772359 GCF_000239375.1 Pundamilia nyererei
TAAAGAAGACACGAATGTGCTGACACTCTATACATAACAGAGAGTGCCACAAGACATTTGAGATGAACTGTACAAGGTTGCATCAGAAACCTTCAAGCAAACATAGGTATTTATAGATGTTTCCACAAGAAGAGATTACTATAAACAGATCCTCATGCAGACACATGCACATTTAGAGTGAGACTGTCCTTGTACAGTAAACCCAAGGGGACTTTTTATTACACTAGTTATGCATTTTACAAGGGCCATCATGTTGGCTGAAGAGCAGCTTCTCTAATCAAATGAGGAGTGTGGAGTCACACACTCTTTCCCATAATCAGATGAGTCACCACGTCAAGGTTGTCTTCCTTAAATAACTTAACTTTGGAAGGGGGGGGGGGAATTGAGCCATGCCGGGTTTCCCTGCAGAGGAAGCACATGTTATCTTTGTGTGTGTACATCTGTGTATTAACTGTGTGTATAACCAAATACACCTGAGAAGGATGTGCTGTTGCTTCTCTGCACATACCTTTTGTCACCTTCAAATGAGAAATCAACTCACCCCTGAAATAGCTTTTTCCTGTCCAAGCCCCGTTTCCTCAAATGCACATGTATCCACGCATATGAGTCCGAGATCCTAATTTAGATTTCCTTGCATGAATGTGTATCCATTTACTGCAGCAAATTGAAGGTGGTGGCAGCATTGTAAGGAAGTGAAAAACTTCCAATCTTCCTGTTTAGCAGGCGAATGAGGAAAGCTTATTTTTCATGCAGCAACTACGGAGTCTGCATAAGCAAACAGCTTTCCTAATTACACCACTAATGAAAGGCAAACACACAATTCACACACAAACAAAACCTTGTTAAATACACACACAAAACCTAATCCAGGAACCATTAACAGCTGGCAGGCTGAGGCTCACCTCTAAGGGAAGGAAGAGGAAATTGGGGTGCGCAGAGATGCCAAAACAAGAGCCAGTGAAAATACACAGACATTTACCCCCGGCGGCAAGAATTCATTTACCTTTCCTAATAGGTGAAGAAGTGCCTGGCGAAACCGGAGCCTCTGGAACACGAAGAGGTCATACACAGCTGACACAGCCAGCACCGTCACCCCCTGCTCCTTCCAAAGCATGCTGGCTGCTGCAAACCACAGGCTGCCCAGCATCCAGCCCCAGCACCTGATGACAGAGCCTCCACCACATTGCCTGTTCTGGAAGGCCCCATGTGGCACCGGTCGGAGTCCACAGTGTCGCACATAGCAGAGAAGAGACAGCAAGAAAAACAAAGCGGCACCAACGTCCGCCCTTCCCACCACACCAGCGACTGCTTCAGTGTGAATCGGGTGGGAGGCAAAAAGAAGGCCTGCCAAAAGGCTCCACAATCCCCCACCCAGCAGCGGCCGGCTGAAGGCTGTGACAAGGGCTGTGACCAGGCCGTGCAGCACCACATTCATTAAGTGGTAGCCCCAAGGGTTGAGGCTGTGCAGGGAGTAGTTGAGGCGGAAGGAGAGAGTGCAGAGTGGACGGAAAGACTTGTGGCTGCCACTGTGAGTGAGCAAAGTGCCCCAGAAGTCGTCATACAGGATGTTGGTCCAGGGAGTCTCAGGGAGAAGGTCCTGGTTGGTCTTGATGGCTCGGCTGAAAGAACAAAAGGAATAGGTCTGAGGCGTTTATTGATTTAATATTGATATTTTGTGCTATGAGCCAACATTTTCAACATACAAGTATGGGTGTAGTCAGTTTAAAATATTAGATTAAAGCAACTTTAAGGTCAACATTCTTTAAAACGTGTTTTCAACTGCATGTATTAACAAAGAATTTCTTTGCAGAAGCCCTTACGTAGCATCCATCTGAATTGTGTACACGGAGATAGGAGTCATTTGGAATACCAAGTTTTCTATCTTGCTAATCATGCACTCATAAGTGAAACTTAATAGCCAAATGCAATGAGAACACCACAGAGTATTTGATTAAACACAGAGACATGTGCACGCTGCTGAGCTCTCACACACGCAGCATGCGCATATGTCACATGTACCTGCAAACACACACACACACACAGACAGGTGGTATAACACCCCCGAGGTTCTGCGGATTCTCGTAATTAGCGTCTCATTACTGAGGGACATGAGCAGCATTCATGTACAGTCACAGACTGCAACAAATGAAGATCACAGCAGAGACTGATGAATGGGATCGCTGCTACAACAACAACAACTCGAAGCCAGGTGAGTGAAAGAAAAAGCTTGCGTAGATATTCCGCAGATTTATAAGTGTTTGCCAGGAGAAAAGTGAGACCACAAAATAAAGACAAAGGAATCAGTAACAGAGGGGAAACTGCAGTGAAATTTACATTTTCCATACACTTTAATAAAAGTCTGTGTTGTCACAAAACATCTCCAGACACTTACTTGAACAAACTGACCTTTAACAAACTTTAGTCAGTCAAATGATAAAAGTCACTGAATGTCTTGTTAAATTTTTTATTTACTTTTTTCTGTAATCATTAAATTTTCAAGAAATCATTTGTCACTGTGGTCTGCTCTTTGCAATAAGTCAGTAATATTGTTATCATAACTACAAAGTCACCAACTTAGCCACACACACACATACACACACACACACACACACACACAGATTCCTCCATCAGCGAGAGAAGCCCTCTTTTCGTGGAAAGCAGCGGTGCATATCCAGTTTTGTTTTGTTTTTTTGCAGCATTTGCTTTCCCACCATGAACAGCCCTGTCAGATAACAATTATTCTTGCTTCACAGCTGCATGCATACAGCAACCATTCAACATATAATTTATATCAATTTCTGTCAAGACTTGTTCTTCAAATTGTGCAATATAAAATGTCACCACTGAAGACAAAAAACAAAACAAAGAAACCTGTCCTTGTTCTTTCATGTGCTCACTACATCCTAACACCTTCTGTGTGACTTTCCTCTTTTCCTCCTCCTTGGGAGCTCCATTTTTACCATCCTTCGTCTAATATATCCACTATCCTTCCTCTGCACCTTTCCAAACCATCACAAGCTTGCCTCTCCAATTTTGCCTCCGAACTGCTCAACCTGAGCCGTTCCTCACATACATTTCTAATCCTGTCCCTCCTGGTCACGCCCAATGAAAATCATAAATCCTTAACTCTGCCACCTCCAGCTTGTAAACCTTCCCCTTTACTCTTGCTACCATTCTTCTGTCACAAATCACACTTGTCTCCATCCACTCCACCCTGCCTGCACTCTCTTCTTCACCTTTCCTGTGCACAGTCCATTGGCTTGAATGGTTGAAGCCAGGTATTTAAACTCATCCACCTCATCAATACTTCTAGTCCTTGCATATTCACAGCTTCAGTCCCTACATTTAAAGGCCTTTATTTTTTTTTTTACCTATTACCTCTGACAACACCTACCCATGATCCTCCTCCTCCTGTCTTCGGAGCACAGTTTCCGCTCCACTGGCATCCTACTGATCAACTGTACCAAAGGCGGTTGTTGTTAACTGATCTGGCATGGATGTGTAATTGATGGCTCGCATATATGATTTGGCATTGATTTTCTGCTCAATGTCCTTCCTGACGCAACCCAGGCCTGTGACCAGCGTGTGCCGGGGCCCACACCCCACACCCACTCAAGATGACTTTGACCTTTCATCACTTCATCCTTGGGTTCAAGTGCCAAATCTTCCATCATCACATGGAAGAGATATTGCATTTACAACAATGAAACAAAATTACCTACAGCCAGCTAAGCCATAAAAATAAGTGCAGCATTTGAAAAGCAGGACTGATGCACTGAATAAATGAAAGGGGGATTGAAAACACCAGAACACCAGTGTCTGCACTGAAAAATCTGCCGAGTGTTTGCTGGATAGTAATTTGATGCAATGTCAAGTATCACTGAGGCAGTGTGGTTTTCAAAGAAGGGTTGCATGCTGTCGAGAATGCAGCCTAATGAGTACCTACGAGGTGACTGGAGCAGACAAAGAAAATATTACTGTAGATCAAATTATAGTGGATGTAGAAAAACAGAGAAGCCCACAATACAAGAAATATGCCACTAATTGTTGGAACAGGAAATAAGAGTAAACTGTGTTTAATTTATAACATAGAGAAAACCAAAAGATAGCCAGATCTACTGATCTCAGAGCTGACTTGCCAATTAAAAGCAGCTGGGTGATGACAACAAGCAGATTCATTCCAGCTTTTCTTATCCTCTGAGGACAATGCTGCTCTTTTTTTTTTTTTTTTTTTTTAAACCAGGCTGAATATATTATTTTAATATCGCTAGGAGAAGCTTGGGTTATGTGAGGTTGATTGCAAAAGCTTTGCGTTTCCAGGATTTTAACACTGACCCAGTAGTATCCCCTGCTTTCTCTCTGTCTGGGTTTGATCATCCTTTGCAATGTTTCTGTGTTTGTGCATGGCACACTCGGGAAGGAAAGGAACAGCAAAAGGAGGCCAGTTGGGGACTTCCTTTGTCTACAGACTGAAACTCAGAGCTGAGCTTATAAAAAAAATAAAAAGAGGACAGGGGAGAAAAAGACCGAGATGTCGGCCTGTAATAGAAGACAAGATAAAAGTAAAAGAATAACTAAGACAGCAAAGAGAGGGAAAACAGTCAACCCATTAGCCTACAGATCCAGTCTCAAAACAATAACTGCTGAAGGAATTAATTTAAATGTTTTTTTCCTTTAAGCCTTCAGTCCTGTCATCGCGTGAGCTGTAGTAAATTCCTGCATTTCCCAAGATTGTTCTGTCAGGGAAAAGCATTGTGTATTTCTCAGGCTCTCACTTACAGCATATAATATTTCTAAGGAGGCGGTGCATTACATCATGCAGTTTACAAAGCCTCTTCCTTTTTTACTGTAGTTCCACATTGAGCTGTTATTTTAGAAATGATTTACAGTCCCAGCATAGCGTGGAGCATGAGGACAGCAAGGACTGAGGATACAAGGAAAATAAATGTATCCCAAGTTTATCAAAATTCAAGTCTTTAAAGTAATCTCACATTGCAACTCATTCTATGCTTATCCCAAAACACTCCTAAAAGATGTTGGCAATTTACTGAAGCAGAATAAATATTTTGTCCGTGAAAATCTGCAACTCTGCTCACGCTTCTTCCCATCCTGTCCCTTTGGGCGCTTAGTTAGCACACCATGAAATCCATACATGGCTTGATTCAGTCTCACCCAGCTCCCTTGTGTCCCTCTCCATGTCTTGGGTCTCAAAACTCTGCGGTGATAAATAATTTAAATATTCAAATCAGCGCCAACCACTCATCTCCCTCCCTGCTCCTGCCCGGCACTGGAGGATGAAAAGAATGCATTACCCATGAGAGTTTGGCAACGGGTCTGTGCATGCGCACGCAAAGGAATAAATGGTTACATGCGACGTGTCCGTTCTTTGTGTTTGCGAGTGCATGCGCATGTGAGATTGTGTGACAAGAGAGCCTGTGCTGATGGCTTCATTGAGGCCCGTCTCTGCAGCGGTGCAGATAGAGTGGCCTCCCAGAGTGATTGCTCTTACAGAAGGGGGTCTTTTGTATTCAAACGCCGTATGTGGGGCAGGCAGGCAGGCTGCAGGGCACTCTATTCACAATCCGTAAAGTACAGGACGGGGTTTGGGCTTTTCAATTTTCTTCCCCCCCCCCCAACCTTTTTTTGGTGGGGGGAGGTAATGAGGGATTTCCACATTGTCTGAAAGGACACATTGGTGAGCAGGGATTTTTTTCCCCCTCTTTAGATCAATTTGTGATGGGGTGAGGTCTACTTTCACCTGTCCGCTGCTTTTAGTGGAAAGAAAATTGGCTGTCTTTCAGTGTTTGGGTATGTTTTTTTTCTCATTATGCAAATGGACCTCTCCAAGCGGTGATCTCACCACCAGTCATTTGGTTTTTCATGTGTTGTTGTTGCCTACAGACACACAGACTTTTTCCTACACTGAATGTGAAAAATACAAATATTTCACAAATATTTATTCTAAAGTGTCTTCAATATATTCTAAGTTATGCCCTGCATAAACTTCATAAATGACAATTTTACCAAAACCCAGTTAAAAGACAAGCAAATTCCTGAACTTTAAGAAGATTGAATTTAAAAGTAAATGTATTTAAAAAAAAAACAAATATAGCATACCAGCAGATATTACTACCATTTTTTACTATTTTGTCCCTTTGCTACAGTGCAATAAAATGCGTAACATCCTTAACGGCTTAAGGATTTATATTTACTGTCACTAACAACCAATCAAAGTCACGAGGTGCACAAACTTGGTCTACAGAGCTAGTTCACTGATTAAAGAAAGAACTCTAAGCATTTACTCAATTGCTCAAAGGTCAGATCACATCCCAGAAGAGGCTCCCATGCTCTGTCAGAACAGATGAGGAAAACAGGAGACATACACAGGAGCATCCTGACAATTTTCAAAATAAAACACCCCGCTTCTGGTCTACTTTGCAGTATTACACTTTACAAAAAATACTATTGCAAGAGTGACTTTAGGATATTTTAGTTATATTTAGTATGTTTTTTTAAATGCACTCCTCAGTACTAAAAGGGAGCATTCCAGGAGTTCTAGGTACACTTGTAAGTCGTTGTGATTTCAAAGTAAGTTTCAGGGTTGTAAGTAAGCACTGAGAACAATTTTGTAATCACTTTCAGTGACCCTTAGAAATTGTCTCAGTTGCAGATATGCTGCAGACACCATGATCGAGTAGTCATTCCTGTTACGCTTTTTATTTCGTGTTTGCTTAAGGTTGGCCTGAAAACTGATGGTGGTGTTTTGTAGTGTAGTGTCTCTGGCATCACAAAACTTGTGTTTGCAGACCAGGCAGATGTCTGCAAACACATGCTCTCCATCTGATGAGGAAATTTATGTCAGTAAGACTGAAAAAGAGCCCAGCACAATAAAGCCACCGGATCCCCTCCTTGTAGGGGTCGAGGCTTCAAGAGCTCCATGTGTTGTCATATTGTATGGACATCAGCTAAAATCTTGAATCCCAGGATAAACAGACTGCATCCCATCCAAAACTTGTTTCCTTAACTGCAACCTTTTAAAGTTCAGCTTACAGATTTCTCTCCCACTGCGTGCTGGGTGAATAAATCATTAGTTTACATGTTTTTTGCGACCTTTACTCAAAGGACAACATTATTAACAACATTGCAAAACACTGCACTTGAGCCTATTTTAAATATTTGGGCTCTCGTCCAGCTTCGTACGTCTGCAGCATGTACACTGGCAAGCTTGTTCCGCTGTAATAAACACGTCTAGTATAAACTGCCATCACTTAGCATAATCAGAACTGGCTGAATTACAGGCTTTTTGAGCAGAGTGCATCCTGCTGCTCCACGACAGCAGTAACGAGATGGATTAGCCAATCATCATAAAACAGGATTGTTAATGGACACTGGCCTAGACATTATTTCATGGATATCATCACCTCTTGGTTCGGTTTCCTTTCACTTCTCTTCCATTTGCTTCTATTAATACAGATCCATTTCCCCATTTTTTTTTTAAATTCACTTCTGCTTTATATAAAGTCAACACCACTTTCTCCATTTCCTCCATTTCATTTCTTTTGTCCTCCACCTTTCTCTTTATCTTCGCCATCAGCCTCTAAAGCCTTATCTGCTCCAGATCCTGCTTCGCTACCAAACCTTTTACAATATGACTTGTCTGGCCAAGATCTATTAAATTCCCATCTCCTTTACTTGAGCAATCTCAGAGCTAATTAAACTCACAGACAGAGAGCGGCAGCAGACCGGCCTATTCACACACTGCTAATCTTGGTCTGGCGCACCGTTGAAGTAAACACGGCGCTGATGCTGCTGGCTTTATGCAGAAGTATCAGGAATGCAGATAATTAAAACTTTGCGAGGAGAAAAACTGTCCGCAATGGAGGGGACAAAGAAAATTCATATCACACTGGCACAGCAGAAAATGTGTACAGGTGGAGGGTTTAATTAGAGAGCCGCCATCTCTGTAAACAAATAAGAGCTGCAAGACTTATCATGTGTTTGTGCACCCATTTCATTCTGAAGTTAATTACTGTTATGGAGGGGCACAAATGCCAAAATCTGAAATAAATGAATAACTAACTCAGTAAACAAATATGCCAAATATGGCATTAATTCATTTCAAAAATATGAATTCATGAATTTGTATTTGTAGTATTCATTTCTTTTGTTAATATTAGTTTCCCTTTGCATTCAACACTTTATTTCCCAAATAAATTTAAGTATCTATTAAAGTCATTTCTTTGTTAATTCATTCATGCCCGTGTTTATTTTTCATGTCAATTCTACATTTAATATCAAATGAACTGTTCACTGACTCACTTGTTTTAACTTATTTGATTCTAATAGTCTATTAAAATGAATTGAAAAATAAACCTCTTTTAATATCACTTTGAGCTTAATCTGTATATTTTCTCTGCATCGTCCTTGCTTTGAAGTATTTGAATTATTAAACTGACATATATATATATGCTTCTGAAAACACTGCTGATAAAAACACTTGTCAATAAATAGATTTGGGAACCTTTGAGTTCTTAAAATTATTAGCATTTTAACTGTGCTGCAACCAAAGTCCACTTATTGATTTCATCTTCATTTCAATTCAGTCTCACATACAGTGGGATAAAGGCCAGTGTGATAAAGAGAGGGCTTGTATATGGGTGGATGTAAAGAGTCCAGAGAGCTTGTGTGTTAATCCAATGCTAACAGGATTAGAAGGTGATCATATAGTGCTCTGAGTTTCTGAGACATGCACAGAGGTTGAGGTCAATAACTAATCTGATTTAGGTCTGTGTATTATATGTATGTGTGCTCAAGTCTCCTCACTTGTGATTCTACAACACAGTGTCCTGATCCAGCAGCGCATAACCTCGTCTGGAGCAGGTTATGTTCAGAGTTTTGGTTCGTCATGGATTCTTTTTCCCATGACATGCTCTAACTGCCTACACTCATCATAGGCATGAATGTCATGGTAATTTGGGGCTTTTAATGAATCCTTTGAACTGTTCTTTTTCCAGGGTGGAATGAACAGACAACATACAACTTTAATAACTTAAAAAAAAAAAAAAAAAAGAATTGGGTGAACAAGTGTGACTTTATTTTTTTGAGCTGCAGAAGCCGACATACACAAGTTCAATGCCGTGTGGAGAAAAGATTGAGCTGTTTGGCCAAAATGACAAGACGAGTGAAGTTTAGGTTTTCAAACCTCAGAACACTGTACCAGCTGTTAAGCATGGTTATGGTAGTATCATGCTTTGGGGCTGTTTTGCTGCATATAGTACTGGTACACTGCACAAAGTGGATGGAATAATTAAGAAGGTAGAAAACCTCAAAGCTCTTCTTTACCTCAAATCAATATCCAGACAGTTAAAACCTGGACACAATTGGGTTTTCCAATTCTAAATACAAAGCAGGCTAACATTAAACTTCTGCGAAAAATACCAGAATATTCATGCCCTTGATGAGTGTATGTAAATATCTGACCAGAACTATAGTTTCAGCAATTTATGTCCATTAAGTTGGTGATGCAGATAATCTCTAAATATGTTTTTATAGATGTTTTTATCCTTATCTGCTGAAACATTTTACACTGCTAACTGCAGCTAGTAGAACAGATAATCAATCCATTTTATCACAATTTCTGCTCAACAACTGCAAAAATCTAGTATAAAGTCATTATGTTTGCTTGCTTGCCCCAAGTCATTCACTGGCTGATTATGATCTGCTATAATCCTGTGAGTACGTTGCCACAACATGATGACAGACTATGAGGAGATGATGATGAAGATGAGTGAGATGCTGAGGGGGATCAGAACCCACAGTTCATAATTACCCGTTCTCAACATTACCTAAAGTAATTACCCCTGGTAAACCTACTTTTTTCTTATTTGAACCGTAATTTTTCTCCTCATACTTATGCTGGAGACTCAATGAGAAAATAAAGACATTCATCATTTTTTTATCAACTTTTGTATCTGTTTAGTTTGTGTATCTGAAAGGTCAGGAAGTGAGCATTAAGGGTGTGTTTAAACATCACACGTCATCAACGCGACTCGCAGAACAATACCAGAAGTGGCACCGCTAATTTCCCACACTTTGTCCCACGCCAGTGTGGCACGAATATGGGAGGAGGGGGGAAAAAAAATGTATAAATGTCTAAGATAGCATTCATAAAACCCATGCAGCTAGTGGCCTGGGGAAAGACTTGTGCAAAGGTTTTCAGAGGCTCTTCCTTTTCCTTGTGCGTGAGGCAACATCTGATATTAATTTGGCTGATTTTATGCAGAGTTCAGATAATGAATTGTTTCTTTCAATCAACTGAAATGTACTAAATGTGATAAACAGCTGCTGGATGGTGTTCCATACAATATGGGCTCTGAAAACTGGCAAGATTTTCATTTGGTTTTTATGTTATTTGAAAGAAAACCTGAGACACAAGAGGAAGCTTATTTTATATTCAAGGTACCAGACTTTTTTTTTTTTCTTGCTCGCTCAGTTTGTTGGATCTATATTTTCCATTGATTTAATAGCCCATCATGCTGCTCCCAGCAGTTTTCCCTTGGGTGGAAAAAAAACCCCACATTCAGCTGAATGAACAGACCATTTAGATGACTGATTTTAACTCTTCACGTAAATGTGAAATAGCTGCAATTAATTCAGCAAATGTGCATATTTGCAGCCATTTCTGTGGTCACAAATCCCTCCAGTGGATGTATGTTTACTCTGAGGAAATGCTTCTTGACCAAGTGTTTATGAGGAAATTGTTTATTGTGTAAAGGTAGCCCACTATCCCAACAGCTGTATATAAACAAAACTTGCACAAACACTGTAAAGGAAAGGCTGGTTTTCTCAATCTCTGTTATTGAAAACACTGTACAAATATCCGTCACTTCAATGCAACCCAGCGTTGCACTGACATACATAATTAGGCTGTAAAGAAGTTACAGTTGCATCCACATACTGTTTTTGCATTCATACACTCCTGTGTCCACATACCATGGACCAAATGCAAAGCTGTCCATCCCTTAACTGCCCATCCACTTCAAGGAATCTTTTGAGTTACAAATTGTCTGAACTGCTCATTTATGTTAATTATTTTCTGTAGCCACTTACAGTATATGCCTCATACATGTGAATTTAGCTATTCTGAATGAATAGCTAAATTTGAGTAACTATTTAAGGACATGGTTCAGAGTTCATATAAAGTCCCGATCAAAAGTTTAAGACCACTTAAAAAATGGCAAAAAAAATCACATTTTGCATGGTTGGATCTTAAATAAGGTTCCAAGTAGAGCTTCAATATGCAACAACAAGAAATGGGAGTGAGTAATAACTCAAATTTGCTTTCACTCTAAAAACAGATAAACTAATTTGCTATGTCATGTATAAACTGTGATGACACCTAATGGACAACTGGAGACCAGCGCTGCAGCATTTGGTCTCAGCCCAATTAAATATTATAACTATCTGCAGATTTAATTGTTGCAATTAATTGTAAGCTCTCACTTATGACTCATCACTGAAGTCCAGCTGTTTTAGCTTCAGGTCAACTCAGTGTTGATTAGGATAAAGGCGCCTCTACATCCTCAGTCTGCCTAAACTGGCGAGTCAGAGCAAGAGATTTCTTCCGGGGGCTTTGAGCTTCAAAGAGGGAGAAACAGTGTGAGTTCAACATCAGGAAGTTGGCTGTCTCTCTTTTGTCAGGGAACGGACTTGCTTTCATGTTTCCTATAAAGCCGGTTTCCTGATAAGCAACGCAACTAAAACCCAACAGTGCACCGCCCTAAGTCAATGCCCTAAATAAACCTTGAACACGAATTGTCCAATTTTTAAGTCTCTTAATGTATATCAGAATTGTTTCACAAGTGTTCAAACCTTGTAATATCGGCTTTGATTAGTGTGAAAAGTACTGACGAAAGGCTGGGAATTTGATATAACAATGAGAAAACTGACTTTAGTCTAAAGCATGCGTGAAGCTATGTGAAAATTCATGCCTCTTGCAAATATCGTGACTGGTTGAGTGATGCTGATGATTCAGTTTATGTAGAAATTATAGATGTGGTTTTGTCTTAAATTACATGTTTCATTATTTTCTGTTTTTATTATACTTAACAAATCAAATGAAAATACTATCAACAACAACTGGGTCTAATGATTTGTCTGTTTACCCATGCGATCTTGGTAGCTCTGGCTAACTGAACCCCATGTTGCTCCCAGTGGAAGGCAATTACCTTGTATGGCAACCAATGATATGTTAATGAGAAACACAGTAAAGAGTTTTACAGAGCTTTGGTAAGGTTAAATGAGTGCAGACCTTTTATCTTAACCCAAAGTGACAGATTTGGGGAAATATAAGACTCAGACTTACTGAAAATTATTTCTGTCTGTTTAGCTTTAGTTTAGAGCCAGGAAGTAATTAACTTTACTGGTTTTGTCCTTTTACAAGTACTGAACCCCCAAGAAATACTTCCATTCTGCTCGTTAGATAAGTATCTTCTGTTCATGCTCAACGGACAGTAAAAACTAGTATAAACCAATTGATGTGATCCAATTCTCAGCACTTTTTTGATACAATGATGAGCTGTTCACTGTTTTAAAGACTGAAACAAAGTTTTGTTTAAAACTTTCAAAGTCTTGAATAAAACCCACTGTCAATATATGGAATTAGTGGTAAAAAGATCATGAACCTAATCATTGAGAGTGTTACTCCCTCGTCTGTTTTTCAGCAGATTGATTACCCAGTCTTTATCTCCATCTATGTGATTGATTGATCACTTCCCATTACGCTTGTCCTGTAAAATCGAAGTGATCTGACTACAATGCCTCCACTGCCACCTCAGCTAAAAATGGTGGCTGGGGCCCCTGCAGCATTTCCTGAGAGCTGATGTCAATAAAAGGTTGTGATGAATCCTCAGACTCACCAGCGGGAAGGCTATGAGAAATCAATTGCTAATAAATCTAATGCTTTACATCTCTATGGGGGGAGCAGAGCAGGTGCAGTGAACAGAAAGACTTGGTTGAGATTTAAAGTGGCCAGCCCTCACAGCACAAATAAAAGCTTTATGTTGAAAGGGGTTAGGGTTAACTTACTGGACTGAATTGCAGAAGCTGTGCAACTGTTCATCCTTGAAGAATAGCAGTTTAAGTATGTTGCAGACCAGCTGTATAGAGTTGTTGTACAAATGACTAGATGCATTTATGCAGAAAAACAATAGAGACTAAGGCTTGGCTAGCATTTCAAGTGTAGCCTTTCAATTCAACAGCAAATTACAGTTTTACATCTCCATGAACACCCACAGACCACCAGGAATGCTTATGCAGAGTTGTGTTTATCCTGTATACATTAAGATGGGAGCCCTACTGCAAAATTTATAGAATTCTGCTAAGCCTCACCCAATAAATATGCCATACAGTTTGGTACTGTGCCCAACAGCACACACAGCGTGAAACACAACACAGGAGCAATGGATGCTGAGTTTTATAGGGTTTCCCCACACAGCCACCTCTTATCAGTGAAACAGTGGCCAACTCTAACACCCTCCATCCCACCAGTAAGATCCAGCCAGAACAACCTCCAGCAATGTTACCAAAAAGCAAATGAGCAGCCAATCACCTCTCAGTTTTCCATCTAGCTTAGGCTCGACAGTTAATTACAGTGTCTGACTGTGGATGTGTAATTAGAGAGGCCTCCGCGAGTCGCCTGCATCCCGTGATAAATGTGATGCTTGATTAAAAACGGACAGAGCTCTGTACCCTGACTTAGTCAAACAATGCATAAATCAGTGTTGTGTACAGGCTGGGGATATGGTGTAAAATGCAAGGTTGTTGTTGTTGATTATTGCTTCAACATGAAAAGCAAAGAAAGCCTGCTTTACTCAGGTCTTAATTTGCTGCGTCCCATTTTTTATCACCTCATACTATGTGAAAACAAGAGTTTATACTTAAACCCCAAACTACTATTTAAATGTAAAAAAAAAAATTAAAAGGAATTTTTGTTTAACTTCAAATTCAAAAGTACTGGGGGAAAAAGAACCAGTTTTACAAATTAATTGTTATGCTATGCTTAATTGCTTAATGTTATGGTTAATTCAACTAATTAAGCATAACAGAGATGCTTATTCATAAAACGGTCATCACTGAGTCACAGACTATTCCTTTACACTTTATCCCAACTGATTGAGTTTTTGTGAGTTGTCATGCCCCAGAGGCCCATTCTTGGAAAAGAAAAACCCTAATTAATTATAAGTCTATAATTATATTTCAATTAAAACTGCAATTTAATCAACCAGAAGTCTATGGCACAATCCAGGAGGGGATGTCCCTAAAATTGTTGTATTAATTTAGGCTAATGTTCTCTCTATTATTGCAAAATCAGGCCACCAAACAGCCGGACAAATCCTGTAGGAAGCCTTTGGACTGCATCATAGATGGAGAAGCATATTAATATATAACATATGAATATATATTTTGTTGGCTTTGGAATATGAAATGCTTTAAGATAACATTAGCTTTTCACTTCTCAGTGAGGCTCTGAAAACAGAGGTACCTGCATTTTGTTATATTCATATTACACTTGTCACAATACAAAACCGTCAATCTTTATGCCTTACAATAAAAGACACTATATGTGGAATTTTTTTCAATAACACATTGCTAACAAAAGAAGCATTGTTTTAATGAAGAACAAGACTGGTCTGAGCAATTGTATTCACCTACAGCCTTGTAGGAAAAAATGAACGTGTGCACCGGCCAAGTTAATATTTATAAAGACTGCTTAACACTACATTGTTGTTGAATCGGGAGCTTTACCCTCACAAAACTTTGCCTAAAGATCAGGGTTGCAGTCTTTAAGATGGGTTTGTTGTGCTGCTGGTTTGTTGTGCTGCTGTGCAAGTGTTCAGCTGCTAGTGAAGGGAGGGGCTGTGTGTCTACAGCAGTTCTGTGTGAAGCTGTGCATTAGCTGGAGGAGGTGAAGATGGCGCTGCCGCTTTTAATACTGTTGAAAAATGGATATTAGTATCCAAGTATTTGTTTGTTCTTTTGATAACCACAAGTAGTAGATCTATTCTTTCTTCTGGCATTTTCCTGTTTGAGGTTACCTGGGCTTTACTGCACCAGTTTTTTCTGTTTAGTCTTTACTCCCTCCCTTCATCATCTTCCACATGTTCATGAGTCTTCCTCATCATTCCGTGCATTTTGGGGTAGTTTTTTTTTTTTTGCTTTTGTGTTTTGTCCATTTTTGGGACTCTTCTGTTCTATCAAGCATCACTAATTGAAGTTTTTTAATCTTCTTAATTTTGTCTTTCTCTTTCTCTTATGTCCATTTGTCTGCAGCTGGGTCCAACTTAGAAACAGTGTTGCAGCAGTACAGCCTGTCTACCACTAAATTGTGCAACTGAAGTCTCCATTAAAGAAAAAATTATTACATTGTATTTTTGTATCCAAATACTCTAAAATTGTATGTATTGTGACTATAATATTAAACAGCAGGTAAAATTCTCTTTCCTTTTCCTCTTTAATTCACTTCACCTTTTGCTTCTACAATCAATTCCACTGGCCTACTTCCAAATAGCTCCAGGTGTTGGCACAGTGACCTATAAAAAGGTGCACCCCCCGCCACCTAAACTAATCACTATGAAACACTCCTTCCATATTTGAATTGAAATAGCGGGTCCAAGACCAGGCCAGTGCCTGGCATTGATTGTTCTCTATGGGGAATAGATGGGTGTTGACAGGTCACGAAGAGTCGTGTCTCCGAAATGATTGCCAGTGTTCTCGTCTCACTTTTCACCCAAGTCCAGCTGTGTAACTTAAATGCACATGTTCAAATTTACACGCAGAGCACCAGGTGTGGACACAAAGCATCACCGATTCCCTGTCCGTTCTTGCTGGCCTAGTTTGTTCACTTGCAATGTCCAACAGAGTCTATTGTCCTTCACCAAGGATAAGGTTCCCTCTCTTGTTCTCCTTAAAAGTAGCACACAGACATTTTTTTAAAAAAAATGGTATTTTAAATTTTTTTAATTCCTGAAGGTTAATCAAAAAATTATGAGGATTCTATAATCATACTACAGATCTTTGCCACTGAGACACGACTTCTGTTCAGACTTTGCCGTTTCTTTGAGAAACTGGATCGGTTTTGATCTGCAATCGAGATTATAATGAAGACAAGTTTAATTGCTGATGACAAATCACAGAGCCAGTAGAGGATTGCAGTGCTGCCAAGGGAGCAGCTGGAGAAACAAAGCAGCATTCTGTTTCTGCTCAAACGCTTTCTGTCTCTGATTAGGAAAAAAAATTCACTATAACGCTCCCCCAGAATCGTTTTGTAATCCGATCACAAATTTAAAAATGCAGCTATTTTGAGAATGTGGAGGATTTGCATTATACGTAAAGAATGGCTACGAGTCTTACAGAAAACGGTGTTCAGTGTCACATTCTGGACCAGTCAAGTTTCTCTGTGTTTTGACAGCTTTCAGTGGTCAGATTCACATGCAGAATTTGTAATGGCCAAGTAAGCTGCACTAACAGACCATACAGCACTGTATCCAATTCAGAATAGGCCCCTCTTTCTTCTGCCGTGACCAGTTGTCACATTCCAGCATTAGCCAGAGAGAAACGGCAGCTAAAGAGGGGTACCACAGGGGCCAACCCAAACTAAATCTGTCTTCTTTTCAAGGATCGGTGCTAATTATCTAAGATCTTTTCAAATTCTGATCTGTGATCTGTTAAACACGGCTGGTACAATGAAACTATTTTCCTGAACTTAACTTTAACACTGGAACCAATGGAGTCATCCCAAGAGTGGAAACAGCATCCATTTGACCCTCAAGTTTGGACAAAGCAAAAGTCGTCAAAAGTCATTCAAAGATAGTTTCATTAAAGACTTCTTTTGAAGCCTTCAATGAAACTATCTGTGGACTACTGGCAAGTGCATGGATTATGAACTGATAAGATTTGGTGGATTACACAAAAACATGCTAAATTCCCTTCCCTGCAGGAGGTTTATTATAATCCAAGTTTGTCAAACTATCAGCAGGTGTTCTAAAATATATAGCTATGTTTGAATGCTGCAGGAAACTCTATTATAAAGACCATAAAACGCATTGTGTAACACTATAAAAAGACCATATTCCCCTCTGAGATAGACTGGAGGGAAAAGCAGACATGATGTCATATTATAACATCATGACAAGTGTATGGAAGACTGGGTTACAAGTGACTGTGGCCAAGTTGTTCCCTTTGTTATTCAATACATACATATTACACAAGGGGGCAAAAAGAAACTGAACTTTTCTCTAATGTTTCCACATATATGAAGGAAACACTTTAATTTGCTTAGCTTAGCTTAGCTTAGCAAAACAACTAGAAACAGGGCCAGCTAGCTTGGCTCTTCCTGAATATAACAGATTCTGCCTGTAAGTCATGCTAATGATAATATATTGTATCGTTTCTATTCAGGGAAACTATTATATACTTTTTAAATTTTCTGTCATATATGTGAGATTCATATATTAAAAAAGCACAAAGATTAGCACAAAAAATCTGGATAAGCTCGACAACTGCTAACTAATTCCTTTTTATTTGTACAAAAAAGGCAAAGTGTAAACTAGAGACCACCTTCCTCTTGCAGTTATTGTGTTTTCGGCTATATACTCCATAATGTTGCAATTATTGAGTATATAGTAAAGTTAAGATTACACTTGCATATATACTGCAAATGTAAAGAGTTGGTCCGAGTGACATTCATTTTGTCAGACGGTGAGCACAAGGGTGCATGCAGATGTCCGTGTGCCTGTCTGTTTGTGGTGACCGCATAAACTTGAAGAACTCACTCTCCGATGATAGATGTCCAAGGTGCAAGCAATCACCCGCCACTATGAGCCATATGTTCTGGACCTGCTCTGATTTGAACCGGTTTTGGGAATTCGTTTTTAAAGCTCTTTCATATGTGTGTGGGAAAACAATTGATCCTAATCCGATGACAGCAGTCTTTGGTGTACTCCCAAACCAACACGGGATAACTTCTTATCAAATGAATGCAGTGGCTTTCTCATCTCTCCTGGCACGCAGGCTAATTCTTCTTAAATAGAAGGATTCAGGTCCACCAGTGTTTGTTCAGTGGGTGAGAGAGGTGATGAGGTGTTTGCAGATAGAGCATTTGAGATACAGTTTGAGAGGGTCTCAAAGTAAATACTACAAAACCTGGTCATCCTTTGTTGAATATGTGGAGAAGTTGTCATTTACTGAAGTATGATGTAATACTGCTTTTATCTGTGTTTGGGGTTTTTTTCTCTTTCTTTCTTTAGAGCCACCTACTATCTGTAGCAAGCCAAAAAGAACTGCGCACAATGCAGCCCCCCCCCCTTTTATTTATGTATTTATTTTATTCTATTTTTGTTTGTTTTGGGGTTTTTTTGGTGGGTTTTGTTTTTTGTTTTGTTTTTTTCTGTTTGTTTGTTTGTTTGTTTATTTGCCTTGTTCACGTGATAGTACTTTTTTTTGTATGTGCCCACAGATTACACATTTTTCTGCATCCAACTGGTTTGCCACTGCGTCGCGTAACCAGTTTCACAATGGCAGTGTTTGTAATCGCAATTCGAGTTCGAGTATTTGAGTATTTTTCTGTACTTTTGTCATATTGGAAAATTATAAATAAAGTTGTCAAAAAACTTGAAGAATTCACATACCTCAAATGGCAGACATCAAGTAGACATGAAAGAAGAATAAAAGACCGCTTGGCCATTGGGTCTTCAACTCTCCGTGTTCATATCTGTGTCCACAGTAGAGTCCAATCAAGGCCAAACGGCTATACAAATCTTTCACCTTCATGTTATCTCAACTACACAGCTATTATCGGAACAGTAAAGTTGACAGCAAGGTTGAAAATAACACAAAACCTGTGGGATCATGCCCAAAAAACGGATTCATAAGATGAAAAGAAAAAAATATATGATAAAAGATTAAGTACAAAAAAGGTTCTGGATCCCAGAAATCACTAATTTTGTGATTAAAGAAATCACTTCAGCTAGCCAACAAGTTGAGTCTTCATTTTCCTTGTAGCAACACAAGAGCAGTATCAACTCTTCAACTCTCAATAGGAAACAATCTGCTTCAAAAACAAATGATAGCATGCACCCTAATCTGAAGGGATATATGGCAAGATGCTACCTAGACAGATGTCTTTGGTTTGTCCAACAAGTATGTCAAGTATGTTTCTTCTGCTTACAACACTATTTATCAGTAGATGCTGCTGGTCATAGTAGGGAAAAAAAACAGCAAGACCACAGAGTATAGATTAAATTGGCGCTGTCAGTCAGCTCAATAACGGTCTAACTTGAAGTGGTATCACAGTTACAGGGAGCCTTGGGGTGGGAGGGTATGTCTGTGTGTATCTTTTGATGAAATATGCGCAGTGTGACGGATGAGCTAGCCCATCACGCTCCACAGTGACTGCTAATCGGACCGCTTGCTGTGTGTACACAGCACAGATACAAATCTACCACAGGCCAGCACCTTTGGATGTTTCTTTGCTCATACTCACATGAAAGGGCATGATTGATTGCCTTTAATACTGAATTTCTTTTAATCAAGGGCAAACCAATTATAGTATCGACACATTCCAAGTTCTCTTGTGTCTGCTTCTTATCAAAGTGAAAGCGAAGACACATCACAGAGCTCATATAAATTAGTCTTGTTCTTATCCAAATAAAAAGCATGCATTATTCAATGGCCTTCAATACAGCCCACAAGATTTAAAAAAATGAAACTAACTAAAAGGCTAAACTGTATAGGATATTCAAAAATCTATTAAAAAGAAATTACAGAGCTGTCATAGCTTGTCATAAAAGCACAATAGCTGTACAGCCTTTCCTAAAGCCACTGATCCATGAATATTAAAACTGCACCTCTGAAGAAAAAGAGAGACTGGCTGGTTTATCTCCAAAGCAGCCATTATCATGCAGATTTGCTGCAGTCCAAACTGCCATGTTTATTTAAAGAGCAATTCGCCTTATCTTCCAAAACTCCCAATACCTGCAAAGCCAGCCAGTGATTCCATCACAAGATTAACTCCAAAGAAAAAAATAAGTTCAGTTTGTTTCTGTAAAAATGGGTGAGCAGACTATTGAACAGTGCTTAAAGGGCAGTGCAAAATAGGAAAATTAGCTTAAATGTTTCCTATCCTTGGCTTGGTAATTAGAGAGAATAGTTAACTTGAGGGATGATATGCTTTATGCTTCTAAACACAGAATAAGGACCTTGCAACTGAGCCAAACCTGAGTGACTTGGTGTTTTTTGACTGAAACGGTGTACCGCAAACCCGAAAAATGCAGCTATATGGCAAAACAGGAAATTAGTTAGAAACAGAACAGCTTCGGATCAAACCATGCTTATTTCACATTTCTGAATAAACCAACACTTTAAGAACAATAGAAAATGCTTTCAATTCCAACAAGCTACAATAATAATATTATTTCCCTTCATTATGCAGCTTGTGTCATCACTCCTCGAAATAGCCCTCTGTTACACTACAATGAGTCAGGGGCTAAACAACACAGTAGCATTGAGATGTCCACACTTCCTCTGTCTGTATTATCTCGTGTGATTCTCAACTTTTCGCACTTATCAAGTGGAAACAGGAAACAAAGAAAGGCTATCTTACTCTGCAGAGTAAATCAAGGGCATTGGGCGAGAAACAAACAAGCTATATGCCTTATAAACATTTATAACACTTCATCATGACCTCTTAGAGGCTTTGCTTCTGACGATTACATAAAAGGTAACAAATGCCAAATTTCAGCGTAATCACTTCACTCCTGCTACATCTCTGGACCACATACTATACCTTTGAGTAAAGGTAGCAGGGCTGTCATATGATCTCTCCTGAACCCCAAATCCCTCTAGCCCTCACACTAGCTTTCACATTCTCCATGTCTCAGGTTTTTATGAGGTGAGAATCACAAACGGACTTTCCCCCACACACAAACTGGGTATCTGCAGCCAGCCCTGTCCGGGCCCAGAAAGCCTTTTTTATATTACTATATTTTTATTAGCTGACCATGTGTGAAGCTAAGTTAGTGCCAAGGCTGCCAAGCTAATGAATCTCTACTGGTTTTGCGAAGCGCTTGGCACTTGGAATAATAATTAAGGCACAGTGCAATCTGAGTGTACCATGCTGAGATGAATGGGAGTTTCATCGCAGCTCGCATGGCATAATCATTTTACTTCATCATATTCTAGGTATGTCCCAAACAGAAAAACAGTTTGGCAATAAAAAATAAATAAAAAGAATATTTATTCGTCATAATATTCTGGCGAAATTTCTACCCATCTTAAAATAAAAAGCACTCCAAATATCCAATAAGCTGTAGCTGTTTAGTTGTAAAACACAATATGGTCAGCAGGATTGAATTCTTGAGTATTTTGTTTGCTTGTGTTTATTAAGAAAGAGTTGACACTCACATAGAAATACCTCTAAATTAATTCATTATACTATTTGTTGGGGTTAAGATTTGGTTGAGAGAGATCCAACCTTAGCAAAAACACCAGTGAAACTCATGTCATATGTTTCCAAGACTATCCCAAAACCCCTCTGCAACCACCTATTGCAACCTTCTACCATAAATAGAGAAAAAAGAAAGTTAAAAAAAAAAGCCTCCACACCAAGCTCCCAGCTCATACCAACCACAAGCATAATCCATCAGCCCAATCATTTACACGACAATCTCCTGACGGCTTCCTCATCACAAGGGAAGGGCTGTCAGTGGTCCCCATACATGAAAAAACAAACCCTTCCACATCCATGAACACATCCTTTTAAGATTGTGATCAATGTTGGGATTTGGTTCAGACTCACTTTTCAATGTGTATTGAAACACGACTGCTTTGTCAAGTGCAGGGAAAAAAAAGAGAGAAAAAAGGCATGTTTGAGTTACTGTCCTGACAGCTGTTCTGGGCTAGAAAAAACTCAACGGTCACTGAAAAATGATACACAATGGCTATTGATTACAAATGGTAGAAAGAGTGACCGTGTGATCCCCGGCTTCGGTTTGGTTTTGTATTACCCCCCAACTGCCACGACTTGTTTTGAAGTCCACCTCGCAGCGTAAAGAGGGAATGTGGATGCTCACTCCTAAGTAATCCAATGCCACAGAAAAAGTGCCTTGCTTACAAAGAAAAGTTTAGTGCCCTGTGGTAGAAATTCAACCCCATGCTGCTGAACACAGTGATGAAGGGTCTCAGATTAAGAGGATACACGCATTTGGACAGATTATAAATTTAAGACAATGTTTTCACCACTTTATCTACAAACCTGAGAGTTCCGTCCTACCAAATCTAGCATAAGTGCCACATGACAAATCTGTGCCTTTGGTATGTGTATTGTGCAGAGGGCTGGCAATCTTGTAAGCAGAGTTGTCAGTGGCTACCACTGTTTTGGGATACGCATATGGTGTGTACACAGGGAGGGTCGTGGGACTGAGGTTTGGCGGTCCTGTCTTGGCAGAAAGGCGGGGCGACTGCGGCCTGTGGAGCACAAAGGCCAGCCAAGGGTTACTGCAGCAGCCTCAACCAGCCTCATGCATCGCTGGGATCTGATGGGACAAGGAGGGACAACCTAAAAATAACAAATCCATCTCTTTTGTGTGTCTCTGTATTGGGTGCAAGCATGATACAAATATTAGGTGTTCCTTAATAGCTTTGAAAAAGGCACTGAGAAATGTACTGACGGTTTTTTAACATGTTTGCAACAAGCAGATATGTTTATCACCGATTTACCTGCCAGTTTACTATCTGCTTAATTTTTTTGACCTATGAAATGCAAGAAATGCCAATATCAGTTAGCAAAAACTCAGTAACACTAGTAAACCTAAAGACGTTTAGTTTATCATTACACTGGGGAAAGAATACATTAGTTTCTTACTATTGAAAAATCAGATTAGTTGAGGATTTGACATTTTTGCCTTTAAAAAAACAACAACAACCATGACCTAAATGCTGTATGTGAATTGATTAATGATTTTAAACAAAAGTTTATTTCATTAATGACCAGAATTCTACCAAAAGCAAATTTGTGGAGTAATGTATTAACAAAATAACAGTGCAAGTGTTTTTCTCAGAAGAACATGTCAGTTCAGAATAAATAAATGAGAGAAGGCTGAAGCGGACTGGATACGTTTATGATAGTAGGGTAAACTTTTCAGTTAGAAAATGCTGGCGACTGTGTGCAGTCTTGAGAACCAACTCGAGTGGAAAGTAGCATTTATCAAGGGAGTTCCACCATACAAATCTGTGTGTAACAGACAACATGTACAATGTGCAGAACACAAAACATTGTTTACTGTCAGATCCCAAACCATCTGTGTGGTATTAAAGTTATTGTTACTGTACCACATGCGTAAATGTGTGCACTGCTGTAGACTGCGAAACTGAATTTAATCTGTGCCCTGGGGCTGGTGTCGCACATCCCACAATAAGAAAGCCTTGCCTTTGTAAAACCTAGCTTTGTTTGGTATGAATATCCAACAGTATGTCAGAAAAGCTTAAAAGGTCCACTTAGTCCACTTAGGATTGAGGCCTTATCACAAACAAGTAGCACAGCACTGCAGGAAAAGTATGAGAGATTGAGGCTGTAGTCACACAATCCCAGAAACTATATAGCTTTTTACAGTTTCGCTAGCAAGTAACTGGTGAATGTTTGCAAAGATGTTTACCATACAAATTACAAGCTATTGCAAGGAGCTAGAAACAGCAAGCAACCTCCCACAACCACTCCCCAACTGGTTGGGAAACACACATTTTTCCCCTAGTTACCAGTCGTTATTCAGGGTGCCTGACCAGTCTCTTGGCCAGGGCTCTAACAACTGCTTTCACAGCAACTGCCAGAAACTTCTCACATCCACTCACATCTAGCTGAAAAATACATTTTTTTCTGGTTGCCAGGCAATTGCTAAATGGTCTTTAGGCCTGTGTGACTAGCGCTTTCAACGTAGAGGACCCGGGAACACAGTTCATACAACATCACTTAATGAGGAGGCAGGAATTGTGACCCATTTAAGATAAACTAGTATCACGCAAATGGAGCTGTTTGCATTGTTGTGTGCATTTGCCATTTGTTCCCTTAAACGTGGAGCTAGACAACCACTATAGGGGAAATCTAATTCACCCCATTCAACTTCCTGACTTCTCCAAGTCTTCATTTTTGGCCTGAAAACAGTTTTGAAGCCACAATATCTTAAAGGTCGACCACTAAGTGCTTAGGTTGACTAAATCTGCAAGTAATCAAGATGAGACTCCTTCCCCTGCCTTCCTATTGTTTTAATGATAGTCTGAGGTCTCCATCCCAAGTGTAAGGAGTCTGCAGAAACAAGACATCAATGGCAACACTTCTTAAAGCTAGGGAGCAAAAACATATGTGAATGGTTATTGGGTGCATATGATGGTGACACATTACCAGAAAAGATTTTTTTTCACCACGAAACCACACTTTTCATGAGGTCTGCCCATTTCTCCTCGAAAGCACATAATCCTTTAGTACGCAAATCTGGTTAAAAGTTCCTTGCCTCAAAACTATCTCAAATTACTGTTCATAAAGACCCTTTTTCATCAGTTATCCTTACCACACTTTAATTCTGTCTTCAGGCATTTTACACTCAAAACTCTTCCTGACAGACACAGGCCGTTTCACCTCAGCTGGATTACTTGCTCCAAACATAGTTCAGAAAAAGAGACTTTGTTCAATCATTTGATTAGCTTTCCTCTTGCCTCAATATTTAGCGTCTCCAAGCACATACTGTAACTTAAACAGCCTCAACGCAACTAGGGCAGATGTTTTAGATAATTATTCCACTAGAGGCAACGGGATTCCTGGCAGCATTTAATATGGTGGGCTGAAACTGATCACAACGAGCCTCAACCCATAAGAGATAATAATTATGAGCCGTTATGATGAACAGATTTGATCGAGAGGTGACAGGGGGCATTTGGTTAGAAATGACTTTTTTGTGCAATGTGCTAATTATAATTTTTCATTTCCTCAGCCTCAAAAATAAGTTATTCCAAAACATTAAATTGTTTCTTACTGTTTCAGTCATGATACCATGTGTCACCACATTCACGGTGGTGGATATTTTAATGAGGTATTTCAGTAATGGGTAATGTAACAGCACACGAAAGAAGTTTGTCTTCAATGCTTTTTGCCAAATAGGCTCTGTAAGACCTGGTTATCATTTTTTGAAAATATTTGTGTGGAAATGTCTTCAATGTGCATTATTTTTTAAAAGTGAGGAGGAGGTGACTTTTCTGTTTGTAACATAAAGTCCAGCTGTATGCATCTACGGAAAACTGCCCCTTAACTCCTTTGATCCATGTCCCCAGTAGAACTTCCTGATGAGGTTAGGGTCTTAATCATTGCTTTAAAGCATTTTTGAATACAGCATGTTTATTTTGTAAAACTACAATCCCATTAGCTTCACAAAGAACAATACAGCAGGCTCTACTGTGAGAAGTCGCAACTATATACAGCGTAAAAGGTAGATGTAGCAACCATGACATCACCCACTGGTTTCTAAAGTCCTGTTTTGAAGCCTCAAAGTCTTTTTGCAACCACAACTATCACCATCTGGTGGCCCTCAGAGAAAAACCAGGTTTAAGGCACTTCTGACCTGCATACATGTTCTACTGTTAATGGTCACTATCACATGAGCGTGTGACATCTGGTTTCAAAAGGTTAAGACAGAAAAAGTGAAATACCTGCTGCTGAAAACTAAATATAAAAGAGGAGAGTTTTGGGGTTTTTTTGCCTCCCACTACCTACGGTTTGGAGCTATTTTGGAAAAACAAAGCATTCTGTCTCCTTTAGATCCTCCTTTTAGTCTGGCTTTCATAGAGCTCACTGTGGCTGCTTCTATATACAGATCCTCTTGCAGTTCTCTTAGCCAGGGTGTGCCACAAGGTTCTGTTTTGGGGCCTTCATTGTTTATGCACCGACTTTCATAGGTGCTTAAGATTATATATAAAGTTGGAAGGCTTAACAATGGGGAAACATAAATCCTTGTTTGTGCTCTGAACAGATTTGAGCCTCAGGTAATATAAACTCTTGTCCCCTTTGCACGGTTACCAAATCTTTTATCAGGAACCTTGGGGTGACTTTTGACTCTGCTGTTACTTTGGATGTTAATGTTACATTTCTGGTTAACTTTAAACTTTCAGAGGTCTGCATGGAAGAGCACCAGCATACATCAGTGAACTTTTACATCCACACATTCCCTTAGGTCATGTGATCGGGGCATGCTGGCTGTGCAGCATACAAGGCCGAGATCTAAAGGAGATAGAGCTTTTGCAACAGTGGCCTCCAGACCCTGGAACTTTCTCCCACTGAGCTTAAGATCTGTGGACTCAGTGGTCTCTTAAAGGTTACTGATATAAAAACTATGTAACCATCAGTATTTGCATAGTTTAAGGATTTTTTTTGTTTGTTTGTTTGATTTTTTTTGCTTTAGCAAGAGCTTGACTGAGTTTTGATATTGTCTATGTCTTCTACAAATCCTAGAAATTTAGTAGTCAAGTAGAACTACACAATCATCAGTACTCAGTTTGACACCAAAACAAAACGATTATCCCTGAACACAAACTCCTATACTGAAAATTTAAGTAACAAAATTAAACAGAAGTGAAACATAATGAAATGTTAGTAGGCTGCTCATTGACCAGCCTAACACTACTGTGAGGTATAAAGTTAGTCACATTAAATTACCTCAAGGCTGATTTTTACAACGGCAATACCAGATGTCTCAAGCAAAAGGGTAACATAAATTTTTAGGGTAATAAAAGAAGGACAGAACATTGGATATTGTTTAATGCTGAAGTTTTTAAACAGATCTAGATGCTGGTCTATTAGATACATTGCTAATATTAGAAGTATTTCGTCCCTTTGTCTGAGTAAAGGTATTGCAAATACCAGTTCTGGCAACATCCCTACTATGTTCAGTAACAGACTGGCTAGGGCGTGCCTCCCTCCCCCCTCCCCTCAAAAAAGAACCTGTAGAACATGTAACTGTTAGATCCAGTTAGACTCAGGTAACCTATCTTGTTTACATTATGTTTATGTTTGAGCTGATAGAAAAATATTACAACAGAAAAAAATGGCTATATGGCAGCTGTACAGAAGACAAAAGAAATAACTAAAAAAAAAGTGTGCAAGTAACTCCTGATTCAGTCTGCTGTTGAGCACATAGACATGTAAAATCCTTACTATTAAGTGAGCATGCTTCCACAACGTGACTACATACAGAAGGAAGCAAGAAAAGCAGGATTTTCTGGATTTGATTCTGTTTTCTCTGAAAGTGCACAAGGCAGTTTTGTTTGTTTTAGTAAGTGTTCCACAGTGCTAAGCAATGTGTGCATCATTAACATACATAATCCATTAGCACTTCAATTCAAAGCTATATGGTTTGAACTATGATGAAAGGGTGCTCCTAAAAGGCAATCTCATCTTGATGCATTCATTGGTTAACCACAAAACCCGAGCTAGAAAAGGAGCAGATGCTGCAACTAACAGACTCTGTGATCCTCAGTCTTCACTGTGCCACTTCTTTTGACTCACTATATGTGTGGTATATTTAATTAGCGCTGAAAATATGGAGATTTTTACAGTGCACTTTTCAGGACCACGTTGTGCCATACAACAAAATCCATACGTAGCCAAACTTGTGCAGCCCCAGGAGATGAAACTGTTTGGCTAAAACAAAGAAGGAAGATGTTTTCACTTCAATCCCCTTGGGGACCGTAATGCACTTCTGAGCTGAACAGAGGGTCCGTGACGTTACTGGGGTCACAGATGTTTCTTGGAGACACTGAAAGCCACTTAGCATGCATTTCATTTCTCTCCTCATTCATTTATCTCTTGTCCTTGCCTCACATTTGGCATCCGCTGAATAATGCCATCTAAGTGAAGACATCCATTCAGCCACTTGATCCATTAGTCAAAAGGTGTGGTTATAAAATCAATATTATTGAGATGTCAGGATTACACAGAGCCACATTTGTCAAAGCTGCGATGATGGGTATTCAAAGGAAAGTTCAGAGGTTATGGTGAATACATTTTCCAATCTATTACCAAATCTCTCACGCAATCAATCTGACAAATACAAACATCACCACTATGGACATTTTGTTTTTTATGGATGAAACCATAGATGAAAAGTCTGCCCTTACATTTGGCTAAACCCAAGGAAAGCCCTACAGTAAAAGAAGTCTTGATCTTTTTCCCTGAGTCAAATATGGCCTGGCTCAACTCCCCTCCCAGCTCCCGTAAAACTTAGTCATTTCACACGCAGAGGCTTTTCATTGTGATTACCACTGGCCAAGAGACTTCTTGGCCAGGCCCTGAGCAATGCCCAGGAAAAACACTTGACATGATTGAAAAAGCAGAGACACGCCATAACATCCCCACAACTCGGAGTGCCTGAATTGAGAGGTTTTATCTGCTTCAGCATCTTGTGTAGGATGCTAGGAGCTGCATGTGACATGTAATGAGAATTTGATTAGAGAGTTAAAGGTCAGATAAGATCACGTAAGCTCCCTACCAGGGGACAAACAAACTTGACTACAACCAAATCAGTCTTTGCAGAGAGCTCCGTACCAGAACGATTAGTTGAACTCTCCTCCACTTCAATCCTTCTCCCACCTTAACCTTTTGCTCATAACTCTCGTTCAAACCCTGAGGGAAGAGACCGGGAGCGCACGACTCTTGACCCCAAGAGAGGACTCCGTTTGATGAACGACCAGGGAATGTCAGACCTCTGATTGGTATTCAGCCTCCTCCATCTGAAAGCACTGAACCAAAACACCAGTTCTTGTCCCCCAGAGTGTAAATTACCATGGTGACTTTGATAAATACACAATGTTGGGTGGGGGAGATACTGAACTTTCACTGACGGGATGAAGAGCAAGCGTAGGCTGGAGTGGGCAGAGCAGTTCCCCCGGATAATCTTTCACCGACTGGCTTTTTGACAACCTTGCAATGCCGTGCAGACAAAGCCGATGGCCACAGAACCTCTGGGCATTTTCACAGGGGGATACTTGGCGAGGTGCGATGTAACTGAAGATAGAATACGAAATTTATTCCTACCACCACTCGCACGTTTCTGTGCTGCGTCACCTCCTTTTTCTTCACTCCGTCCTACTCAAACACAGCACACAGAGGGGTCACCGATGGTGCTGAAAAGTGAAAGTGGTGGGATATTTTGACTTTTAAGGGCTGTCCATAGATGCTAACCAGGCAGCAACCTTTCTGACTGAGCTGTGGCTGAATAAGGGAGGCAGCCTGCTCTCGGTCTGTTCATGCTTTTAATCCACAGAGAAACCTACCGCATACCTTGCATATCAGCAGCTTCGCCCCATGATTCAACACTTGATAATGGAAGATGAATTGATATCAGGATTCACAGAGCCAAGCTCTCTTTATGGCCATATACAGTATTTCAAGGTCAGTGGGGAACTATCTGTCCAGATGTTCTTTTTCAAAGGAGCCCAGCTGTGCTGCAACTCCCAGGCATTTACATTACGAATTGGCGATTCTAACAAGCACAGATGCATTGCGAGCACACCCACTCCCTGAAATGTACCACATTTTTCTCTTTTGTACATGCCTAGTGTCACCTAATCTGATCTTCTGCATTTTGTTGAGCCCCTTATGCTTATGGAACCATCTATCTTACTGGTTTGCGCACATCTTTTTTCCTTTTTTACTTCTCAGACTGTATGAAGACAATAAAGACCAATTGCAGTTTCTCCAGAACTAGGAGAATTATGTTTTACAGCATTAAAAAACGAACATTTGGGCTCTTGGCTGTTAATTGGATATAGTGTATAAAATAGGTGAATATTTGTCAGCGTTTTATAGGCTAAACAATAGAGGAGTCAATGGAAAAAATAATGAGCAGATAAATCTTGCTGATGCAGATATCCCTAAACATAAGACTTCTGTATGTTTGCTTTACAGTGATCATAACTTTGAGTCCTGTTTTGTCCACCTTTACATTTTACAGTAGATCCCTGTCCATCTCTGTCCAGAGGTTCTCTCTAATCGCTCTTCCATAGCTATTAAAATGCTGGCATGTTTATTCAGCTGTTTGCAAAATCACTCCCGGTTTAAATTAGCCTTATTCCCCGGAGAGTAGGGCATTGTTAGAACAAGCATGAGTGCAACACAAAGAGCATCAGAAGCAGTGCATGTGCATGCAGGCGAGGGGACCAGGGCTGCTATCGGTTCACAACGTGTTGAACTTGAGCTGTGAGGTTCCTTACTGTGGAAATAAACCCCGCGTCTCTGTGGACTTTAATCATGTCCATCATACTTAAGAATTATTTGTGGGGCTAAACACAGAACATTAAGACATACACTTAGTCATGAGGCTATATGAACTCAAGAGCAGCTCAAGTTATATGAACGCACAGTTGAGCACAGTAGATGCTTTAGGAATATTACAACATTTATCTAACGCTTGGGTTTTAGTGCACTCCCACCCCCTCACTCTGTCTTTGTGTCTTGCCTTAAGCCGACAAATAAGCGGTGATTCATCACAGGCTACAGACAAAAGCACATGCAAACATGCGGACAGGAGCAACGACCCGTCCCTCTCCGCTTCCCTTCCGTACCGACGTACCCGGAGGAGATGACAAGTGTAGGAGCGGGCTGTGATGTTGTTGGCAGCGGCGCTGCTGCGCTCTGTAGGCGAAACCTACCTGTCATCGTAGCAGAAATCTGCGTCCAGCGTGTTCAGATAGAGACCCACAGCCACGGCGGTGCACACGAGCTCCGTGATCATCTCTCAAAACCAAAGTGGGAGAGGAACCGGGATAGAAATGATTGGAATCAGGTCCCCTCGTCTCTCTGTTTGTGTGTCTCTCTCTCTCTGAAGTCTCTGTTATTATGCTCTCAATTCAGCCGCTCGGCAGCAGAGCTCTACAGGCAACGCAGGGCATTTTCCCGTGTCATGCAAAGTGTGTCAAAGTTTCCCTTATCACCCTCTAACCCATTGTGCTGTGAAACGCGTCAAGCCTGGAGAAGTGGAGGTGCAGCTGTCGCCCGGTCCGGCTCGGAACGGTGCGCATTTCTGTGCTGCGGTGCCTTCAGTGTGAGCATCTCCCTGCCTTGGCACTGGAAAGAGCAGAGCGGGGAGACGCATGTGGTTTTCAGGGAGGGTGAGCATGCGCAATGGGCTCTGCATTGGCGAGAAAAGGTGGCGAGTGAAGTAAGGATTTGTGGTTTTGCGTGTTACTGATGGGCTACACTGCAAATCAATTATAAACAGGGAGTCATGCATGAAATGGTAGTTGCAGATTGTTGCCATGACAAGATTATATTTTTGATTTCATGGCACGGAATCCAATTTTAACCAAAAATGAGGAACAGACTTTTATAGGTCAGGACCTCTGTATTCTTCTAGTGAAATGTGTGGCACGGTAATTATTATTAGTCTAAAATATGACATGGTGTTACAATGATGTAACTGTGAGCTGGAAAACAAACCTTTGGGGAGTAAAAACACAAAAAACCAATATTAAAATAAAAGAAAGCTTTGGTTGCCGAACAAGTGCCACTCTCTGGAGCTAAAATAGGATGCAAACATCAAAGTGTAGTTCCTCCAGTTGCCACTTGATGATCCTAAAGCTAATCAGTTTCTATAGATTCACATTTTAAAATGTCACACTAAAGCTGTGAAATTTACATGTTTTTAGCCTGGGTTTGGTCTTCATAGCCAATTTGCCTCTTTAATACAGTTTTTAAGTTACTCTTGAATTTTTCTGTAGCTTAAAATTAGAGCCAAAGCAGCTTTGATTGACCACTGTGCTGACACAGCTGATCGCTAACCTTAGCTCATAGCTCACCACTTCACCTTCGAATTTTTGACACTAAGAAGCAAACATGTCAGTTGCCAAACTGTTACCACTGAGACTTTGAAATGCAGAGCACAGAGGCTCAAATCACAATGGCCATGAATATCTTTTGTGTCCACATGGTGTATCTGAAATAGGATTTGAATGGTTGAAATTCAGGTTGCTGCGGTAGTCTTCATGTGACTTTAGAAGGGAGAATGGTGACCATCAACCCTTAGCCCCCTTAGGGATTCAGTAGCTCTGCTGCGATCCTACTGGTGGAGGATAGAGTCGAATTCACACAAGGTTGCTTTGAATGATTTTTTAATTCCACAGTTCTATCCTGTTTGAAGCGGTCTTCTCTAACCAAGGATGAGAGGTAGATAAACAGTGCCTCCATCCAAAGGGCACAAATGGTTGCTGTATTGTTTGAGTATGAAAATCTAGATTATTATATTTTATGGCTTCTGCCATCACCAGCTTTCTGGTAGCACTGCCGCTTCACGGAGTTCGATTCTTCCTGGGCCCTTCCTGTGTGTAGTTTGCATGTTGCATTTACATGCAAACCACATGCATTTTCTCCAGGCACTCAGGATTCCTCCCAAAGCCAAAAGACATGCATTTTAGACAGTTGGATTGTAAATTGGCTGTAAAATGTTGGTGAGACATAGATAAACTGCTACAGATTTAATTGTAAGGTGAATATGGCTTATAGTGTAAACCATTGTGAGTGGTTAGTAAGACTAGAAACGTGCCATGTGAGTCAAAGAAAAGTACACTGAAGCTGTTCCTGTGGCATGTTTCGGCCCAATGTGATAGTAACACACACTGTATTGTCTTTTCCTTTACTTTGTCAGTAGTTTTTACCTTTTACTGATTTTTCTGTTTCAACATGTTTTGCCTAATATGAAAATATATAATTTGTATATATTCAAACGCCATTCTCATGCTGCAAGGGGATAACAGATAATAATTTCTTAGCACTTTCTCATCAGGCATATGTTGCCTAATGACTGCAAACTGGTGGAAGCCTCAGGCCCTTTTTCTTTGAAATTCTATTCAAATTTAACTCTGGGAAGCTGAGATGGGAAGCCACTCCCACTGCAGGCGTCACGTTAGCTTCTTTCTTACTCCAAATTGAAAATATTGATTAATTTGCAACACCAACCCCCCACTGTCTCTATGGAGAAGCTTTACTGAGAGAGTAGGTGTGATTGATTAACTACTGTACCTCACCCTATGGTGAGCACGCATAATAGTTTGGAAACGCTTTTGGCCCCGCTGACTACCAGCTGGACAAACGCCTGTCCCACAGTTGGGGATCCAAGACAATAAATCCAGGGCAGAGCAGCGGAGAAAGAAAAACAGATGGCTGGAGGAGGATGTATAGAACATACGGGCACTGGCTGACAATGGCTGAGACAGTGACAAAACATTCAGGGTGGAAGTAAGAGAGACATTTGTACCAGTGACCCTAATTCTGAACAGGACTTGACCTCCACCTCATGGAACTTGTCTGCTGGATTATTTAGGAGACCTGAGACTTATGTTGATGTTTTTCCTCTTCTAAAGTATTCATCAGTGTCAAGAGGTAACAAATGAGAGTTGGTGTTGGGCTGTTGGAAGAGATTTGATCTATTTAACAGTTTATGAATGAGACAAGCTCAAAATATATCCCTTTTTTATGTTAGTCATGATAGATAAGGAGTCTTGTGAATGATCATTGTCACAAGCTATACTCAAACAAACACATGCTAGGAGGCAAACACAAAGATGAACACTGTGCCCTCTGTCTGCCCCAAAGGGACAAGGAGATGCTCTGTATGGGAGAAGCCCGCACAAGTAATTAAGGGATTAGTAACGGAAAAAATCAGGAAAAAATATTCCAGGGGAAAGAATAAACAGCTCCAGGGCAAAACAAACACATTGAAGGGAATAAGTGTTTACTCCCTCAGACTGATTACCTGCAACCCTCTTACCGTGTTGGCTCGTAACGAACATATTCCGTGCTCTTTTGGTGTAAACAGCCAAGAATCCTAAACAAAAACATCCTATTTTGGTTTCAGATGCCGGCCTGAAAGGTCACTCGAGGCCTCAGTAAGTGGAGGATGAGGAGTCTTTTGAGCATTCGGTGCATTTGCCATAATTGATTAATGTATTTTTCCTTCTTTCATTTCCTGTTTGCTTTCTGTTTTGGGGGGAAGTGGCAATCATTTTTAAAGCTTATAATTTAAAACGTATGAGTTTGATCATTAAAACCAGATTTTGTTTTGCTCATGGAAAAAGCTAATGCTCGCATACCGAATATGATATGCATCCAGACTTGTTTTTGCATGATTCTTCACAATGAACATTATGTTTGTTGTTGATTAGCATAAAGACAGCATGGCTCTGTCCTAAGCCAACAAACCTAACCTGCCACTATCTCCAAAGGTCACATGTTGTGAATTATTTATTGTATTCAAAGCTACGGTTTTACACTGGGGTGTGCATTAAACAATTTCTTGTGTACAAGCAGTAACCTTATATTTCCAGGGGTTTTACCATCTGCCTCTCACTACTGTGTGCTCACTACTCCTAATAGCGTCATTATACAAGTGCACAGGTTAAATAAATATGTTCTTTAGCAGTTCACAAAGCAAATCTTAAGTAAAGTAAAAGGCAAAACTGACAACAGGGCAATTATTAAATGCCACAACTATGTCCACTTCCTCATCCCTTTTAGCCCTACAGAGCAAGTAATGGTAATTTCCACATGCTATTCACTCCGGAACCACTGCTTCTTCCCCTGAAGCAGACTGACATCACACAGGAAAAAGATAATCACAGCTGGAAGGACCAGGCCTCACAGAAATAGCACACTCGTGGTATTAATATCAACATTGAAGCTTGGCAACCGAAAATCAGAACCTCAGATCAAACCCACCCTGGTTTGTGGAACATCCGCAAAAGCCTTCACGTCCTAATTCAGGAAGATCAGAAATATCATTTTGTCTTGAATAAGTGTGAGCACGATTATTGTTTTGGCTTGGGCAGTAAATTAAAGTAGATAAGTTAATGAGGTTTTGTTATTTGACATTTACTTTTAAATCAAGATAATGGTTGGCTTGAATAGTGGTTAAAAATGTCACTGGATTGTGTTCTTTTTGTAAAAAAAAATAAAACCTGTATTAAATAAAAAAGTTGCCCTAATGTGAGGATAATGAAAACACTCATGTGTAGTACAGTTTTAGTATCTTAGAGTATTTTAATGAACAGCATTGAGCTTCTGTGCTCATAGCCACTCTGTGTATTTGAGCGTATATACACTCACAGGCCACTTTGTTGGATACTACCTCACTGGGCTGGACCCCCTTCTGTCTTAGTGGGATCCAGCCCAGAAGTGCCTTTATTCTTTATGGCACAGGTTCAACAGGGTGCTGGAAACATTCCTCAGAGATTTTGGTCACTTTGACACAATAAGATTATGCAGTTGCTCCAGATTTATCAGTTTCACACTCATAATGTGAATCTTCTGGTGCACAACATCCCAAAGGTGCTCTATTAGATTAAGATCTGGTGACTGTGGAGGCTGTTTTAGTGCACTGCTATGTTCAGTATATTAGTTTGTGCTGGTTTGAGCTTTGCGACATGGTCCATGATCCACGATTTTCATGTTGTTTATGCCATATTCGGACCTTAGCATCCAAATGTCAGAGCAGACGATGTTTCTGTTAAACTTCTGCCTCACTTTCAGGTTCTTAGCTGACAGGACTCGTTTCTGGTGTGGTCTTCTGCTCCTGTGGCCCATCTGCTGCAAAGTTTGATGTGCTATGAGTTCAGAGCAGTTCTTCTGCATACCTTAGTTGTAACGAGTAATTATTAGAGTTAGTCTGGCCATTTTCCTCTGACCTCTGACATCGACAAGATATGTCCACCCAGAGAACTGCTTTTCACTGGATATTTCTTTTTTTTGAGTATTCTTCATCAACTCCAGAGATGATTGTGTGGGAAAATCCCAGTAGATCAGCCGTTTGACCTCCAGCAGGTTGTTTTGATAATGTCACATTTAATGCACTGAGTTACTACCATGTGATTGTCTGATTATTTATTTACTTGCAACAAGCAGTTGAACTGGTGAACCTAATGAAGTGGATGTCACTGTAAAAGAACATCACTGCCCTTTAATAATATACATAAGACAAACCGTTGTGTAACACTGACTTTGGACTTTCTGCTGACCACACGTAACAGCGTTTCTTTTTTTTCTCTATTTTTTCATGACTTAGCAGATGTTTTAAATCAGTCTAATTTGCTATTAATCTGGATACCATTCCAAGGGAGCGGGCAAGATGAATGGAAAATATGAATCAGAACGACAAGAACTGTTTTTCAAAGGATGTGATGACTGTGTTTCACACTGAAAACATCATTTGTCCATTCTCTCTTAAGTGGTTCTTCACGGCGACGCTATTTGGAGCGAAGAGTCAAACATTTACATAGTTTGACATCCCTGTTTACACTTCCACAGATAAATCTCTGACAGGTGAATGCGTTTTGGTCCACGTGCGTCTTCAGAGAATGTATCTGCAGAGGCCGGAGGTGATAACAATAAAAAACAAGCCGCGTGTTTCCAGCGCAACGTCCAGCTGAATCTCTTTATTTCCACAAGCCTGCCGTCATATGCGGCGACAAGGTGGTTTGTGACTGGCACGCAATCTCCCAAAAGTCCCCTGTTTCTGTTTAGGTAAAAGAGAGCACCACAACAACCGATTCTTTAGATGGAACATATTAAAATAACAGCAGAGACCTAATCTTAATTTGCAATCTGGTATTTTAGAAATGACTACTTGAAATAGTCATGCTATCTCTGATAAAGTTCGGCACTTCCCTTTGACATTGTATCCTTTAATTATTTTGGATTCATTGACTAAGACTTTGTTTTCCCTCTCGGATGAAAGAGCATTCTTCCAGTCTACATTCATTCACACGGACCTGCTGTGTAATAGAGATATTACTGGACAGAGTAGTGCTTATTACGTTAGTGGACCCTTGAGATTTTTTCTTTAGTTTAAATCAGGGAGGGTGGCAGGAGCTTGTATTGTATCCAAACACCACCGTGAGAAACAGTGATCGCAGCTGAAAGCAAATGTGTTGACACACTCCCCTCGCTTCCTCTCTGCTTCCTCTCATTCCTACCTTACAGTGAGAAGTCTGAGGTGGGAACGCTTTGAATGATTTTCCTTGGAGACAATTTCTGTCTGAAGCCGTCATCGCACCCTGAAACATTTCTTTCCCTGTCATCTGTCAACTGCAAATCAGGAAATTGCAGTTTGCCTACACTGCGCCGACTATACCTTTCAACTGGTTTCTTTCACGTGCCTGTGTCGGATGCAAGCCTTTCATCGTGCCATTTTCCTCCTCTTCCTTGTGGGCACATGAAAAGGAGATTTTTGAATTTGCGTAAACATGCGTGCTAGAAGTCAAAGATGGGAAAGGTCAAGAGGACGTGACTCACACGCCGCAACAAAACCCGACAATATTTATATCCTAAACAAGCTTTGTACACATCTTGAATTGTTTGTATTCGTGTCAGTCCAGTTTGGCCACTACAGCAGGCTGTCAGTGTGAAGCACGGTGCCGGATCCAAACACGGTCCAGACACAGCAGAGAGAGCCTCGCCATGTGTCTTTACAGAGATAAAAATAACACTCGAGGACACAGCTTCACCACGGCAACGTTGACAGACCTATGAATTGCCAACAGATGTGCAGGCTGCTGTGGCTACAGTGACAAATAGATGCAGTGGGAGAAAACAAGAAATGCTTTGCACCAGTGCTGCACAGTGGGAAAGTGTCCTATGGCCTATTTCCTTACTTGCAGGCTACGTTTGTTCAGGCTCCATAATTTACTACCTAGCTTTAATGAAAATGTTCACACACACAGCTGACATACTCATTACTGGCTCAGTGGTGGGGTTTTGCACAAAGCTGAATACAACTTGACAGAACTAATTCTCATTATTTAGGAAGAAAATATTGTTTCCAAACACTTTTATGTTTTATTTATTCAACTGCAGCCTTGTTAGATAAACTAACACTACAAAAGCGGTTATTTTGAGTTTGTTAAATTTCGGTCAAGTTTTGCACTTGACAGAGGGTTTAACATTTTAACCAGTTAAATATTATATTCATATAGTAAGAAGCTGTCATCCATTAACCTGGTAGCTGAACAGTTTCCCATAAATTTAATGTTTTATTCCTACAGTAACCATATTAACCATATGCTCACTGGTCATTTTGTTAGGAACACCTGATCAACTGCCTGTTAATGCAAATATCTAATCAGCCAATCACACTGTAGCAGCTAAAAAAATACACATGGTCTTTATGACCTGCTGAAGTTCAACCTGAGCATCAGAATGAGAAAGAAATGTGATTTAAGTGATTTTGAATGTGGTATGGTTGCTGGTGTCAGACAGGCTGGTCACAATATTTCAGAAACTGCTGATTTACTGCAATTTGCACACACGACCATCTTACGGGTTTTACAGGGAAAGGTCAGAAGAAGAGCTATATGCTAAAAAAACAAAAAAAAAAACAAACAAAACCCACATACATTAATTTTCAAACATGTACAAAGAATATGATTTATTAAATAACTGAGGCAGAGGTAAATTTAAAAAAAGTAAATATTAAAATTGGAGACAAGGGCACCACATGCCCTGTCTTTTCCTCTACTTCCTCTGGTTTGGGATTCTAGAAATTGAGTTTCCAGACCTGCTGAGGGGATCCTGGTTACTTTAAATCCCATAATGCTTCAAACCCCCTAAACTGTCTTTAAAAACATGTTAAAAGGATGCAATACATAGTATGCTATCAAAGAGAAAAGGCAGTTTTTCCAGGTGTTTCGAGCACGGGTTTGATCTCTGAGAAGAACCCAAGGCCAAGACCAGAGAAGTAGAAATATTTCAGATACTTTTCCATTTAAAAGTAACACCATGTGTTCCACAAATCGAGATAACATAAAAAAAAAAGATTCAAACTAGATGAAATGTTGCAATTAAAACAAACAGTTGGGAATGCATACATAATACAATCACTTTCAAAGCGTGATTGCTGCTTCGTTCATGTATAAACATGAACCTTGAATCATTGTATTATGTGCATATGTTCGAGTTCCTCAGCTTGTAGTTCTTTTCCCATCATTCTTGAGTCCGATGACAGCATAGCATCTGGGAGACAACAGGGGGTCAAACAGTTGCACCAGTGCAGAGAATGACACGTCCTCCTGGCATACAAGGAAAAAAAAAAAAAACACACAACAGAGCTGATATAAAAATCTTGATTCTGCTCCCAGTTTGGGCTTTATTACAGCTGAAGGATGTTTCCTCTATAAAAGAATTCTCTATTGAATCCCCCGAGAAGAAATATCTGTGCAAGTGTTCACTCAGGTGGGCTCATGTTTATGTGCAAAACAAGTTTGTCTTCCTTGGCAGCTAAGCTGTTTAGCTGTAGAACTGTAGCCAACCCAGAGGCTGTATGCGCGCTGGAAATCTCTCTCTCTCTCTGTCATCATCTAGTGCTGACTAGGGTGTGTTCAGAAATTTCTCAGGCAGTCACCCCACAACCATGTTTGTACTCAGTCCATTTAAAAATCTTAAAGCAGGTGTTTGGTGTCTTCAAAAATATCTGTTGTAAGTTCTAACACTGTGCTATCATGGACAGAAGTGCATATCTACAGATGGGGAGCATTTACACCAATAAAACAAGCATACTGTGTCACTTACTCCCACCCACCTTTTCTCAAACTCTGATATGATTCATACACGATCAAGTGATCATGTCATCCTTCCACTTAGGGCGAGACCCTGAACAGGTCACCAGTTTGCTGCAGGCCTAACAAGGACAACCATTCACACTCACAGTCACACCAATACATGCAAACAAAGGGAGAACGTCCAAACAGCACACAGAAAGCCCCCAGCCAGACAGAGGATTCAGATCTTGGACCCTCTTGCTGTGAGGCATTTGGGAATTCCTCCCCTAAAATAGTATTTCTACAATAAACTTTTACCCGTGAACACTCTTTAGAGTTCTTATCTGGATTAAAAACCTGTGGCTGGGGGATTTTACAGGAAGGCCTGGTGGGTGGTGCTAGGTTTAGTCACAAACCAATGACGGACAAATTCAAATTCTGACCAGCCCCTATGCAAAATATGGGACTGAGCGGCTGATTAACACTGTCATCCATTAAACCATCACAAGCAAGAGCTTTGTTGCTGCTGTTGTTGTCTAAGGAGAGACAACCAGACCTCCCTCTGCCTGGCCACGTCCACGCAGGATTTCTTGGGTCTTCCGAATAGGACATGCCCAGAACACCACACATAGGAGACCTCCAGGACACATCTTGGTCAGATGCCTGTACCACCTTAACTGGTTCTGCTTCAAGTTGTTCTAAATGACTTAAAACCTCACCCCATTACTAAGGGAGAGACCCTCCACTCTTGCAAGGAAGCTGATTTCCACCACTTGTACCCATTATCTCATCCTTTCTGTCACTGACACCAGCTTATGGCCACAAGCGCTAGGAGCACGGGTCAACCAGGAAATCAACAGCTTCTCTTTTATTTTCAGCTCCGTCTTCACCACAACAGACCGGTACAGCTTCTGCATGACCCCAGCCACAGACTTTTCACGCTCCTGCCGTCCGGCAGGCAATTCGGGAGCATTCAGACTCGCACTAGCAGACACAGAGACAGTTTCTACCCACAAGCCATCAGGCTTTTGAACTGCTGACATTCTATACACACCATTACACACTCACTATAATTACAGGACTCTACACACTGGCACTTCAACAAATGCCACTTAAATGCTCATGCACAAGTTTTGCACAACCTGTAAATACCAACTTGTCTTAAATTCTCTAAATATTTAATACTTTTTTCCTCTCTTTTTTCTCTTTTATCATTATTATTACTGCTATTTTCTGTTATTTTCTTCTTAATATAACTGCAGACTTTCTATATGCTCATGTAAAGCTGAGGAGCTCGAGCCAAAGAATTTCATTATGGGTAAATGTGGCTACACTGTTTATCTGTACATGACAATAAAACTTGAAACTTGACTGTCAGTGCCACACCAGTTCATCTGTCAATGTCCTGCTACACTCTTCCCTCACAAGACCCCTGAGATACTTAAAACTCCTGCACTTGGGACAACAATCCACCACAACAAAGGGTGGGCAGTTCACCCTTTTCCGCCTGAGAACCATGGCCTCAGACTTGGAGGTGCTAATTCTAAACCCAGCCGTTTCACGCTCGGCTGCGCCGCCCCGGTGTGATTTCGATTTTCCACGCTGTCAAACTCACCTCTATGAAAATGTTGCCATTTGTGCTTTTATCCAAAAATAATCTATCTGCCCACACTCTCTGGGTCAATCAGCCTCCATTCAGGCCCCTGTTCAGTCCTTTAAATTCGCTCTGTAAAGTGATCTGTAAAGTCTCCCTTTCAGGCCGCCCGTCGTGCAACCCTCCTCCTCCCCGTCTCTACATCATCCAAGTTTTCCAGGGCATCTCATCCAAAAGTGCTCAGCAGCCATCTGCTTACTCTGCTCCACAAGCAGTGTATGTGACTCCTGTGGGTCCAACCAATCTCCTACCATAATCTGGGAATCTGCTCCATGATGTCGCCTCTCATTTGAGTCTAAATTTGCATATTCATATTTTTTGTAATAAATCTCATTCTCTTCTTCCAGATGATCTCTCCTTACTGGAATATGTGCATCGTTGTTCTACTATCAGGGCCTGCAAATTCAGTGAAAACACATCAATTCAACACCTGATCTTTGTGTGCTTACATGATTGTTTAAGGCTGAACGTGCTTCTGCACACTTATCACCGCATGGATCACATTAACATCCATCCATCATCTCCTATTTTCCCCCCTTCCTCTGCTTGACCTCAAGGGAGATCCCCCAAACGCTGACCAGTGCACTTGATGTTACAGAGCTTGATTACGTCCCCCCCTTCTCATTTAAGGAGGTTCATCTGACATATAATCTCGCATAATCAGAACTTCAAAGCTTTTCGATCATACACATCTCATCGTTATGACTCAGACCAAAGATTAGCGTGTTGTGTTTGGCTGCCGGAACACGAGATGATAAATTGCAGGCTGGCTTCAATTTAGCCGACACCTATGTTACTGTCAATAACAAAGAGAGGTTTCCAGATTTCAGCTGACATTTCTGTGTGTTCACTTTCATCATCTGGGAAGTATATTTCATATCCCAATCAACAAGCTGAACAAGCGAATCATAAAGATGAGCCCAGACAGAAAATTGGAAAAATCCTCCAAAGCTGTGCTGTGAATGTTCTGAAGCACCACCAGAGTTGAATTCATTTAAGCAGGATTTGACAGTTTGATGACACCAAATATTTTTTTTACCTGTTCTTTCAGATAGCAGAGGCGATCAAGGAGAATCAGACCTTCGATACAGGGAGCAAGGGTCACCTTCAGCTGTAGAAAGAGGCCGACATGAGAGAAAGCACATGTGTATATCTTTTTTTTTTTACTCTATTTGACACATATGCAAAACTTGTGTCTTCCAAGTAGTCCGCAATTCCCCAAAACCTATTTTACTGGTTTGTGTCATGAAAGAAAACTGGTATGCTGGCTGACATCACAATTAGTGGCCTCAGAAAAGAAGAGGGAAAAAAGTGGGTGGTTTTCTTCTCGTTCAGAGCAATCACTCTCTCATTATTTCCCCGTAGAATACAATGACCTCACTTAGTGGTCTGTAATTTTTTTTCTTTTTACAGGATAAAAAAGATTTTTACACAAAAAAGGGTTTAAACATGTTGTTGGAATCTAAGGTGGGAATTAAATACTAGGATGCTCGACAGGGAGAGAACCAAGACGTATGGAAGACTTACCATGTTAAAAGCATGCATCTCATCCATTCGCACTCTGTATGTGTTGTGATAATCCTGGATGTCGCTGTCAGAGAGCTAAAGAGAGAGTGACGTGTTATATATGCAGGTAAAAGAGAGGAGAATGACAAAAAAGGTTGGAAGCAAGCTGTGAGGGAGATGTGAAGTGGGACAAGTGACAGAAAATAGCATGTTTTTAAAGAGCTGTGAGAAACATGGGACAGACAGAAGCACGCCATCGCCCACTGTTACCCAGAGCAACCAGATGACAGACTTCTCAACAGTGTGAAAGATCCTATACTAAGATCCTGTACTATACTATACGATACGACACACTCTATTGTTAACCTAAATCAACCTGTTAGGTTTTTACTTATATCCTGTCACATACATGCTGTTAGAATGATTGTTGCTCAAATTTTCAAATAATGAGATCAGCAAATGTGAAAGTAATCCCTGAGAGGCAAAAGCTCAGGCCTCATCTACACGCAGCCTATGATGTCGGCTTCACAAGTGGCTAAAGCTGTTGCTAGCATTTATATCTGTGGAGGCCGCACTGAGTGTGACGTGTAGTTAGATTCCTATGGAGCTGCACATTAGGTCACAGTGCAGTAGGTGCAGATGTATAATTCCACTGTCAGACAGTCTTTTTTTGTACTTATGGCTCTGTAAGATGTCAAAACATCTGGGCCTATCCAGCTGCTGATTGGCTGGTTGGGACTGGCCCCATGCAGCCAATCAGAAGACCAGCTGGATCAAAGGGAGGGTGGCCTTAAAGAGAGAGGAGCTTAAACAGCTGAGAATGAACTCAGGGACTACAACAAGGGTCAGTATAAAACAAATAAGGATAATTTTGAATTGTGAATTATGCAACGCTTCTCTGTTTGAGGTCATGAGTAAAAATATGGATTGGAAATGGTCCACTTACTGAGTCTAGCTCTAACCTAAATCTGTAGCTGAAAATGCAGAAGGACAGTGTGTTTATTTCTTTTCTTGTGTGTTTGTGGAAGGTGTAAAGATGAGTGTAATATTCTGCTCCCGACCTTTGATTCATCCAGTTCCAGTCGGCGCAGAGCTCGCCGAACGTAGTCCACAAATGACTTTGCTTTGGAGTAAACATTCCCAACTCGCTTTTCACTGTGGAACAAACATGTTTCTGCTCAGTGATGCACTCACACCTCAGCAAATGTTTCTAAGGATTAAACGATGAGGAATAGCTGGTGTTTGGGGAAGACTAATGGGTATTCAATGCTGATCTGATGAAGGTCAAAGGTCAGCAGGCAGGTTCTCTTTGATGGTGTCTGGAGTGATAATATTTTGATAAGAGTAAACTGAGGTCTGCAGCATTTCCTTCTATTGTTTGGCTTTGTTGGGCAGATACAATCAGTCACTAAAGATGTGCACCACACTGGCTGAAAGGCCTTACAGTATAGGGAATGGAGTGAGAATGGGCTGGGGTGTAAAGCAGCAGCTACTCTTTGGATAGCAAGGTGAATTAAGGACAACCTGAAGCTTGAAGGATGCCTGCATATTCTGCCTTAATTGCTACCAGATGGTGTTAAGAATTTCTATTCTTTACAGTATTTCTAGTAATGTAGAAAATGTACAAATGTTCATTAAAATACCAAAAATCCACAACAAACACTAGAAAATTCACAAAGAAAAAAGGAGATGTGGAGTTTAGCAGGAATTTTTAACTTAAAATGCATAATCAAGAACCACTGCCAGTCTAAACATGTTTCTGTGTGCGTTATGACGCTGCCTTCTCATATATGTGCCCATATTTTGGTACCTTTATTTAAATTCTCTGTAGGCAACGGCTCACCTTTTTATTCCTAGTAGTTTTGTGGATCTAAGTAAGTCAGTTACGGCATGTATGTCCAGTTAGTCTCGCCACCACTTTGGTCGAAAGAGAAATAACTAAAAGCATCTGAAGTTTTATAGAAATGATTCTCAGAGTACAAATTTTAATGATTTTACTGGCTTTCTTTAGACTGTTTAATGGACTGCTATGAAATTTGGTACATTCACCTTCCCATCAGTATATATTGGAATGACTTTGATTGCATTAGCATTAGAGTCCCATCATCACTTTAATTGTCATTTTTGACCAACTACTGTTGTGTTTAGTGCTAACAGTAACTGTTACAATGCTAACTCTGTATAATAAGATGATAAGCATGGTAAACAGTATTTACTCTTGGACAATTTATTAAGTACACCAGTTCAAATGCTCTTTAACGCAAATATCTAATCAATCAAACAAGGTAATAATTCAACGACTTTAGGTTGAAGTTTAAACCAAGCATCATAATGGGGAAGGTGATTTTAGGGACTTTGAACAGGGCATGGTGATGACCTCCTCTGAGATGGGATTTTCCCACACAACCATCTCTAGGGTTTACAGAGAATGGTCTGAAAAAGGAAAAATATCCAGTGAGCAGCAGTTCCCTGGGTGAAGATGTAGTTGATGCCAGACCTCAGAACAGAATGGCCAGGCTGCTTTTGGGTAACAATAACCCAGCTAGCCACTAATTACTACCAAGGTATGCAGACAAGCATGCCAACACATCAAACTTTGAAGCACATGAGCTACTGAGAAAACTTGGTCTGATGAGTCTGAATTGCTGCTGTGATATTTGAACAGTGAGGTCAGAATTAAGTGTAAACAACATGAAAGCATGGATCCATCTTCCTTCGTGTCAGCAGTTCAGTCTGGCATTGGTTTAATGGTGTGGGGGGGATACGTTCTTGGCACTTTTTGAGTCTCTTATTGCCAACTAAGCATCATTTAAATACCTAAGCCTAGCTGTGTATTGTTGCTGACCGTGTCCACAGCATACCTGCTTTCTGATGGCTGCTTACAGCAGGATAGTATGCCATATCATAAAGCTCAAATCATCTTAAACTGTTTTTTGAACACAACTTTGAGTTCACTGTACTAAAATCGCCTCCACAGTCACCAGATCTCAAACAATCGGAGCAGCTTGAGATGTGGTGGACTAGAAGATTCATATCACACATGTGTAGCCGACAAATCTGGAGCAACTGTGTGACACCATCGTGTCAACATGGGCCAAAATCTCTGAGGAATGTTTCCAGCTATGTTATGTGTTAGCGCAGACAGTATGAACATATAACATAGCTTATGTTAGCATTTAGATTAAAGCAGCATTGTCCTATGTGGGGTCACGCTGCATGTAGTAGGGAATGTTCCTATTTTTTGGCAAATAATACCTGCAAGATCAGGAAACTGGTTTATTAATCAAATTTTTTTAATGTTTCCTGTACTGAAAACATCACTATAAAACTGAAGGGTAATGATCTTTGAACATTTTCAGAACAAAACATTTGTAGCTGTGCTCTAGCCGCTAGAATTGCCATAGGTTACCTGCTTGGAAACAAAAGACTTTTTCCTGTCGGTTCAATTTCTGTCCACTAACTGATCTATATGTAAACTTCAAGCTCATTTGAACCCTCAAGTCTATTATTCATTAGGCCTGATACAACAATACACCCAAATCTGGCCAGGAATTGAGTACATATGGCTTTTGCTGGCAAGTCTTGGGTCATTTGTAACCTAAACAAGCCAGAGAAAGAAACCTTTCACTTCTGGTTCACAACAAATAAAACAAAACCTTTGGACTGCTATCAAAGCTTGACACCTGTTCTGTTCTCACTCATTCTAACCAAACATAGTTGATACTGTACACACTGACAGGGGGAAGGAAAAAAAAAGGTCTTAAAAAATGACATGCATTTGCCCTGATTTCTCATACTCCACTAGAAATCCGCTGGTCCAGATGTGAATTCCTGTAGATTACCTTTTATAGGAGCTGTAGTGGTCCCTCAGAATAACATGAAGGACTGCTCGGTAGAACAGAGATTCCATCTGAATCTGCAGGGAAGGACAAAGCTGTTTATTTGAATTAACATAACTCAGCTTTTACAGTGAAAAACTTTTTTTTCCTTCGCCAAACATGTGTACAAATGGCCGACGAATATTTCTGACACTTTGCAAACTTAGTGCAACACTAGCAAGCAATCAAGCCTGTTTTTGGATTCAGAGTTCTGTTCCAGTCAGTAATCAATCTTTCCATGATTGCATTAATATTTATAAACATTCCATATTAATGGCAGCGGGTGTCATGTATCAGCTTTGGCCTGGAGCCTCCAAGCTCTGCATTTCAAATAAATACACTGTAGTCAATCACAGACTTAAAACAATAGCAGAATTAATGGGCTGATTGTTTGAATGCATGCCGGAGATCAGCAATGAAGATAATACGGTGCTGGGTGATTGTGAAAGCCCGTACTTGTGATTTGAAATCATTTGATGTGTTTGTTTTGATGAGTGTAATGACAGTTTACAGAAAGAGCTTCCATTCTTTTGCAATGATGGCTATTTGTCTATGATATTGATTACAGTTAGTATGCACGCCTTACTTACCCCTTGGCCAAGTGCAACTCTTTCCAGTGCCTGTTTGAGACAAATGGGAAAGTGTTAAGACAAAGACTTTCCTGGAAAAAAGTGAGCTGTAGGAGCAAAGAAAAAAAAACATTTCTGATGCTCTGGTTATACTAATGAGCCAAAACATTATGATCACCCTTGTCTAATATAGTCTTGGTCCTTTGTGTGCTGCCAGAACAGCAGATGGACTCTACAAGACTTCTGAGCCTATTGTCTAGTCCAGGGGTGGGGAACTCCAGGCTCCTGCAGGCTTTATATGTCACCCTGGGTCAACACACCTGAATCAAATGATTAGTTCATTACCAGGCCTCTGGAGAACTTCGAGACATGTTGAGAAGGTCATTTAGCCATATAAATCAGCTCTCTTGGATCAAGGACACCTCTAAAACCTACAGGACACCGGCCCTTTAGGCCTGGAGTTCCCCCACCCCTGGTCTAGTATATTAGGTACATAAGTATTTGAACAGTGGTACATTTTTGCTTCTGTAAAACGCCACATATTGAAGTTGAATTTGGTAGCTGCTCATGGGAACTCTCAATATTACAGACATGGAAAGATGTGTCAGCGCACATGAAGAATGCCATCGCTAGAGTGAAAAACAAAAGAGATCTATTGGAAAGATAGTGGAAACTCTTGGGTTGCCAGTTCAATTTTGCAGGTTGTTGGAAAGAAGGGATGCACCGGAAAGTTCAGCAACGTGGATAACACAGACATTTACCCAAGGAAGGCAAGAAATTTCTTGATGATTGAAGAATTCTTGGTATTTCCTTGGTGAAGAAAAAAACTTTTACCCTGGGCCAGAATGAAAGGGCTGATGGTCCAAAGTATTAGTTTTCAAACTCTTTGCGAGCAAGGCACAACTACGGAGTATCTATGCAAAACAATCTTTGTCACCCAAAGAGTTCTCCCTTTTTGCTTTTCAGAATAACACTCTTTGACAGCCCGTGCCATTTGTAATCTATTGCAGAGTTGTCACCACTCAACAATACTTTGCCTCTGTTAACTTGTCAGCCTTTGGTATGAATCCAGTGCTCTTTTAAGGTAGGCCAAGTTTCTTTCAGAAGAGTTGTTTGGCTTCTGATTCTGAAACGGACCCTTGCAGTGCACATAGACCAGTTATATGTTTGCAATAACAATTCAATGGTTGGACAAAAATACCAAAGCACACCTGGATCAGGGCACACCCAGACTTGCCTCAATGTGTACACTATTGGGAAACCACAGACACAAAAAATACCAAAGTGTCTGTCAAAACCGCAGTGATGCGTTGGTGGATGTAGGATCTGGGCAACTGGTGCAAACTGATGATGTTTTTTCTACGAACACATATCTGGACTGGTCACAGAGGAGAGAGACATGACCTTGATACGAGAAGATTTCTGGCTTCCAACTATAATCCTTGGGGAGTCTGTCTTTAAGCAACTGTGTGACGATTAATAAGTGGCTAATCAATGGACTCCCGGCCAAGGTGCTCAGATCTGCAGCATAAAAATAGGGCCACGATGGATGATGCTGTGCAAGCAGCCCCAGAGATTTGTAAGGCGAACAAATGTAATGTTCCTAAATATCCAATTCAGACAAGTGACCTCAATGCATCCGAGCATGCTGTTCAAGTGAATGTGTGTGTGTATGTGTGTGTGGTGTGTGGTGGTGGGGGCACAGTTTCTTCTGAGCCTGTGAAAATGGAAAGGCTTTATAACAAATGGGTGTAATTTGCCATGCAACGTTTTTTAAACCGCTTGTAATAAAGCTGCAGGTCTGCACTTCAATCACAGCTTCACTACTTCATTTCAAATCCACTGTGGTTGGTTACAGAAGCAAAATTATATACACTGGAAGCAACAGTATGAATACAGTTGACTGTATCCATCAGACCTCGGTATGCACCAAGGGTTATGAGAACATGAACAGTATGTGATTCATCCACTGACGGTCAGACTCTTGAGTTCATCAGTGTAAAGTTTTACTGTCAGCTAATAGCAGCCATGAAAAAAAAAAAAAACACATGAGAAACTTACCAAACATGCTGACATCCTGGCATTTCTGCCACAAAAGCAGGATTGGTCACGGAGGTACTGACTCAGAGGGAAACCACACACACTCTGTAAACACTCTGTGAGAGGACACACAGGAATATGAGTCAACTGATTAATCAGTTTAGTTGACCAGTGGGATTTTTCATGCTGTTTTCATCTATTTCAAATATTTGCAAGAGAAACATCAAGATAGCAAAAGTACCAAACTTTTTTTGTTGTTTTTTGCAGTGATTGCCTTAGAACATCCCAGGGGAGTGGATTCAAATGACCTATTAGTTACTGTTAAATTAAATCCGAAGACACAGCCAGCAGGAATTTAGCTTAGCTTAGCACAAAAGATAAACCTTGGGGAAAGCAAGCCTAGCCTAAAAATAACATTGATTCAATCCTGAGGTTTTGTACAGTTTAGCAAATTTCACCTAGCGGAATTATTTAGCTTTATAGATGCTGATAGATGTGTTTCGTTACCTTTCAGGACCCAAGAGCATCAGCCTCCTAATTTTTAATCATTTTGTGCTAAGCTAATCTAACTCTCAGCAGAAAATCACCCAAAAGAACTTCAAACTTCTCTTTTAATGCAAGCAAATTCATATGTTACCCCCTAAATAGTCAGTACAGCTAACCTCTAATTATTGTGTGGAAAAATAGCAATTTGAGCCCCATTTTTCTAACCGCAGGAGTTCTTAGTACTCAAAAACCCTGATTCCCAGTGGGAGGGTGGCGAGTGTTGACAGCATGCCATCCTTTTCATGTCCCTTTAAAAAGGTTGGAAGACTGAGGCCAAGGCACAGCGAATCCAGTGGGAGTACAGTCAAAGGAAGCACTAATAACATGTGCAGCTGTGGATGGTCAGGCTCTCACAAACTGCTCTGGACACGGGGGCATATTAGCAGTCAGGTTAGCTTCACGTCTGCCTGGCACATGGCCGCCAACACAGGCCCTTAAGAAGCAACTGAAGTGGACGAGGCTTTGTGACATCTGAAAGGTGGATATCAGTACATTATGTGCACAGAGCTGTTTATAGTAGCTTTGCTTGTGTTGGTCACAGAGCTCGTTCTGAAGTGGCCAGATAAATATTTCTGATATTCTAGTGCGTGACCGGACATGTACACTCAAAAGCTGTACTCGTCTTGGAGTCGTTTTTGCTGTTGTGAGTATATAGAAAGTTTACAGTACTAGATGTGGATGCTGCACTTCAGGAAATCCTTGAATTCTAAATGAGCCGATCACATAAATGTATAACGTCCTTCTCTAACGAAGCTTTCAGGCCTTTGGATCCTTTTTTGGGCTGAAGCAGGCCACCACGGGAGCTGGCCTGCAGCCCAGACTGCACTGTAAGGCCAACAGGGGAGTGAAACTGTGCGTGTGTGAGCGAACGCCTTTGTTCCTTTCCTTAAATGATCGAGAAACAAGTGTGGAAAAGAGTGTTTTCAATCAGCTGTCATGATAGCATTTTCCACTCTCGAGTGTCGAGGGTCGCACTGTTAACAAGAGATGACGTGGTGCTGTATCGACAGCAGCGAGGCCTCTTTTCCTGCAGACGTGCAGAGGCTACAGACAAAGCACGAGGACACATGTAGACAATTTCATACCTCATAAACTCTGGAGTGGAGGAATATATGAGACAGGGATGATATCAGCCTGCATTCTGGCACCTGCGTTGCCGTCAAGCTAGGGCAGCAGCAGACAATGATAAACAGCCTCTACGGTGTGAAACTCGGGGCTAACAACGACACCGTAAACACAGAATACTTCACGCTGGCTGCAGAATCAATTCCTTCCAATAGATTCTGTTTTTAAATACAAGGGTCAAATATTCTCATTTTCAGCAGCCTTCAACAGCCATTTTAAATCCATAAATCCAGTCTAATGACTGTAACAGTAGGCGTCAGAGCTTAACTCAATCTCCAGAAGGGTAACTAGGCCGAGTCTCAGAATTCTCAGTGGAATATTGGACTTGTTTACTAAAAAGTAGGAATATGCACTAATCAGCCACAACATTGCAGTGTGGCTGGGCATGTCCCAGCTATGGAAAATTAAATAAATAGTTAGCTCAGACATGACACGGAGGACTCTTGGATCCAATCTGCAAATGTCATATAAAGCACACCATTCAACCTGACTGAGTCTACCTACAGTTGCTGCAAAGGTGCAAGCTGTCGTGCAACTCTCCTCCACCCCAGCGCCCTCTCTCTAGCCTACGTCAGGTTTAATCAGTGTCATATCTGTTATCACTGATGCCTGCGCTATTCTCTACAGGTGGTTTTGCTGCTGCCCTTCCCACCATGCGAGTATGTTTTGGATCACCAGGAAATATTTTTCAGCCCTTCTATTGTCTAATTTCCGTAAAACCATATGAACTGTAGCCTCAGTTTCCTGTTCTTAGCTGACAAGATTGCCACCTGATGTGGTCTTCTGCTGCTGTAGCCCATATGCCTCAAGGTTTGACTTGTTGTATTTTTAGAGATGCTCTTCTGCATACTTTGGTTTTTACGAGTGGCTATTTTAGTTATTTTTCTATCAGCCCAAAACAGCCTGGCCATTCTCCCCTGACAAATCATTTTCGCCCAGCCAGCTGCTGCTCATTGGATATCTTCTACTGCTCTGACCATTCTCTGTAAACCCTACAGATCTCTACATGGGAAAAATACAGAGGATAATCCTTCTCTGACTATAGTGGTTCACACTGAACCTTACAGGACTGAATCCAGCACCACTGCACTGACTGGGACTTGGAAGATTCAAGGCTTGATCTAAGCAGTCTCCACCTCACAGCCCACAGGACCCAGAGACTCAGCTGCCAAAGCCCTGGTGACAGACACCGCAGAACATCACAGATCTGTGTCTACAGGTCAGTGCTCACAAGCGGGACCAACACAATATCTGGCAGGTGGTTTTAATGTTGTGGTGGCTCGGTTTAAGTGTTTATGTGACTCTTTGTGGGAATATAAGATTGCATTTCTGATAAGAGCAGATTGATGAAGTGCAGGTGTCTGAGATTGGACTATGGGAGAAGTGTCAGTGAAAATAAGGAGGGAGAGAAATAGACATAAACAGCACATGAGAAACCACAGGCTGTGTGTGTGTGTACAGTTACAGTTTTTCAACTCAAACAGAGACAGATAGAAACACACCTCCTGACTCCTGGAAGCGATTTACACCTCTAATTGTGTGTGTGTGTGTGTGTGTGTGTGTGTGTGTGTGTGTGTGTGTGTGTGTGTGTG
>NW_005187453.1:1772379-1802048 GCF_000239375.1 Pundamilia nyererei
TGTGTGTGTGTGTGTGTTTGTTTACTCTGTCCGGCATGGTCAAACTCCTCAGACAGCAGGTGATAGCAGCAGCCCACACTGCAGACTGCGGCTAGCTCCGGTTTAGCCACAAACATCCTCAGCGTGCTGGGAGCCAAGTCGCCACAAGTGTGCAGGCCAACCATGACTGCATCCTGGGTTTTGGACAAATCACACAGAGATGGGAGAGAACAGAAAAGGAGGTGGAAGCAAGTAGGGGGAGTAGTAGAGATCGATGGTAAAATTTATTGATGATGACGCGCTGCAGATTTGGCACCGCAGTCACACCCCAGACTCACTCCAGTAATGCAAACTCCAGCTGCTGTGACACACTTGTAATTCTAGGAGTTGCTATGGGAATCAAGCTATGCTACTATGCTCTACAGCTGGCTGAATATAGATGAAGCTTTTCTTTTTTTACATATATTATTAAACATTTACTTTTGGCTTTGGGTTTGCTCACCTCCAGCTCATTGATGAGGTCTCGGAGCTCTGTTTCTGCAGTAACGTAAGATGTGAGAGGTGAAAACACGGCTCCAGTGCTGTCTGCCCTGCTCTGAGCTTTCCTCTCCAGGTTCTCTCTCTTCCTCCTCTCTCTCTCCTCAGCACTGAGTTGACTTGGGGGAACTCTGGGGGAAGCAGGCTGTATTACATCCACGGATAAAGCACTCAGGAAGAGCTCGTCTGTTTCTAGGTTTTGCTCTGAACGTCCTTCCACTGTGGGGTTGATGTCTGATGAGCTTGTTAACACCCTCTCCTCCTCTTGTGACCGAATTCTTGGCCCATTACCAGAGAAAACATCTTCGTCTCCATTCAGCCCAGTTTTTTTTTCTATTAACTCCTCCTGAGGCGAATGTGTGGCCTCTGCTTGTGTCCTTGCTGCTTTGGTGTGTTTCTGGTATGCTTTCGAGAACTTCTTTAGCTTCCTGTTCCTCTCCTGAGCACCGTGGGTGTTGGTGCTGGAGGAGTCAATGCCATACACCCGAAGGGCATACTGAAGAGAGAGGAAGGAGCTCAAGTAGCCCTTCCCTGAGCCTACATCTATCACCTGCATGTCAAGTTAAAAAACAAAAACAGTACATGTTAAGAGCTGTTCAGTGGTTTTTACAGATTTCTTTTTTATATACCTTTAGGATATTGCCTGTACCTATAAAAATGTTGCCCTACCTGATTAACCCCACAGTGCTGAGCCAGGCAGGCCACCACCTCAGACATGGACTGGACTTCATGGGATTTCTTAGAAGTCATAAACTCATCTGACTCAAAAGCAGCCACTATATTAAAAAAAAAAAAGGTCAGTGGAAAGAAATGTCACAGTTTCCCCAAAATTGACACCACATAGGTTCAAAAATGATGGTTGTGATTTGAACAGGACAATCCTGGATTGCTTCCTGTTCTCAGTGGGAAACAATCCTTCCCTACCTGTCTCCTCTGGAGTACCAGACTCGGACTTCATGTCCCTGAGGTCCTGCAGTAGATTCTCCCGGCTCATGCAGAGTCCAAGGCTGGGAAGAGAGTGCTCTTTAGCTGCCTGCACAAGTTCCTGGGTGTCAACCAGTCGCTTTGTATCATTGCAAAACCCAAATGTGGTGCTGGGCTGCTCTGTTTAGGGAGACAGATATGGGATATCTGTAACATAAAGTCCACATAGAATATACTTTAAAATTCACAGTTTCGGTCCATGTATAAATAGTTTTGCTTATATGCCTTGATAATTTATATTAATTTATAAATACTGGGGATCAAATCTTTAATAAGCTGATACTAACATAGATTTTGGTCCAGAACATCTGCAGTCCCTTTCCAGATGCGATATGATCCACACACATTTGGGCTGATAATTACTTTCTTTCAAAAGTAACTAACAACTTCAAGTCTAAGTAAAATCAACACTTTAAAAATATATATTTCATTAGTATTAGGTTACTCCTTGTTCCTAAACATGTAAGAATGTTTCCAAAACTCAGAAAAGTTTATTTATTTTATTTTTTGCCATCCATAAGTCAATGCCTGGGGTTGCTATCTCAAATTTTTTTAAGAAATTAGGTCTCTCTGACATTTTTCCAGGAAACAAGCTTCCATATTAGACAATAAAAGAAAAGAAAAGAAAAGCCCTTCGCTCTCTTGTTTGGTTGGAACTAGCTTACCACTTCGCCTGTGCTGTGGCTCCCTCTGCTGGTGATTACCGGAACCTACAGCTGACAGGACGTCCTCCGGTGATACGGCCACGAACCGTTTCCACACGTCGTGAGTGTAAAACTCCACTGTGTGGGCATTAGCAATATTAAGAGTTATAGATAGAAACCGAGTGACTTCATCTATCCGTTGCTGAATTTCTGTGAGGCTGCATGAGGAGGATTTCATGTTAATTAATAAAACGAAGAGGAGCTGGGCAAGCACGCAAACGTCCCACTTCTGGTGTACGCCTAGACATTGGCAGTAGAAAAAACGGTTCGATGAATTTACTGATCTGCTTTTTATTTTTCAATAATATAAGCTTTACATACATACAAGGCGAGTTTACACAGTGTAACAGGGCGTTTACACTTCATCAAAAACCAACATACTTGGAAGTCCGACAAGAAAAAAATAATAAAACTCACGTTGTTATTATCACGTTGTTCAAAAACTATTAAAAAAAATTTTTAACTGAAGCCTCCTTTCATACCTGTTCACTACAGCATGAATTTATAACAAGGAATTTCAACAAGGAACATTTTGAAATAGGGCCTTCCGCAATCGATTTATCAAGTCTTGTCTTGTTGACGTCATCACACAGCGTCTGTAACGAAACGGCATGCTAGCTCAAGTCGACAAGGAGGTTGTAAACATTTGAGTTTTCCCGAAGAGACTGAACACACATGGCACCAACAGATCAAAAAACGAAGAATGAGAAGTTTGCAGGGAAAGAGGGCGACTTGGCGAAAACAAAAAGTGGCGCGAAGGGTGTCAAAAAGAAAAGAAAATGGATCTCCGATCAGAAATTATTCAAAGGCAGCGTAAAAGAAGGTACAATAAGGCTGAACGTACACGTAAAAACTACACAGTCTCTATCTTTAAATAACATAGGAACCGTGAGAAATCAATTCATATTAAGATCAGAACTTAAACCGTGTTGGGTTAATTCAAACGACTGTCAACACAAGAGCATGAGCATAGTCTAGATAAGTAATGACACTGAATCTGATTTTTTTTTTTTAATGGTTTGATTTGCCTGTATTTAAAATCTCTGACTTAACTCTTCAGGTCAAGGATTTGCTTTCAACAGGAAGCAGAAAGTCAAACATGAATACAACAAACTGCTGCGAAAGGAGAAGAAGAAGAACCCAGGGTCCAAAAACCTGTACAAAGAAGAGTATCCAGAACACCTCAGGCATCTGTACGAGGCTGAGGCAGAGAAACTGAAGAAAGAAGCCTGGACAAACAGAGTGAACAGGAGTAAGCTGAGGATGAAAGGGCAGGCGAAAGAGATGGGGGAAGGTGATGGAGAGGAAGAGGATGATGATGAGGCACAGCAGACCGAGGCAGCTGGTGAAGAAGAAGTTAGTGGGGGATCTGAGCTGAAAGAGTCAGTGTCCAGGAACCAAGCTGAGCCAACATCAGCTTCACAGAGCGAAAGGTGAGCAAGTCTGTGCAGACATACAGCACTGTGCCAAAATCATGAAGCAATCCTCATTACTTTATATTTAGCTTTCAAGGAGCATTGACTGCTTTTTTGGTCACTTCCTTGCTTGTTCAGCCACTCAGCAATGACGTATGAATCACTGAAGCATAGAAAACACACCTTGTATAAAGGATGGAACAGTGTTGTGGCTACACTGAATCACTTTGTTGCTAGCAGTTTGTTGCAAAAACTAATTTGTTCTTTAGTTGAACCTAAAAAAAAATGCCAAAGATAAAACAGTTTGATTCCCAAAGAGCTACTAACTGAAAACCTGGCATATCTCAGCATGGTATGCATTGTGTCCTATAAGGAAATGAGGGGTGGCTCACAACTTTTACACAACACTTAAAACAAGAGAGGGTGGAGTGGTGGAGAATGCATAGACAAAGTCAGCTTTTATAATGTTGGGTTTAAAAAAAAAGTTTGCTTGTTTCCACCAGTCTTCCAATGAGCAATCGCATGAGGAAAAAAATGGAGAGGAAAAACTCTTACCAGAAGACAAAAGAAGAATTTGAGAGGATCCAAGAGAAGCGGAGAAAGAAGAAAGAGGTAATGTGTTTGACTAAGTAAAAGAAAAATAAGATCACAGTCTTTCTTTTTTTTAATGAAAAAAGTTTTTAAACAACAGCCTGTCTGTTTGCTGTTTTTAGGAGTACTTGAAGAACAAGCAACAGAAAGAAGAGGCCATCCAGAAGTACAAACAGAAAAAGATGGAGACATTCCAGATCCTAAACAAGAAGACCAAGAAAGGACAGCCAAATCTAAACCTCCAAATGGAATATTTACTTCAGAAGATACAAGGAAGTGGGAAATGACTCCTCCTCAGAACTGAATGCCAGTAGAGGACTTTACTTAAAACCTCATAGGCTGAATCAAGGCTGCGATTTCCTGTGCAAAATCAAAGTGGAAACTTGTGGTTGTTTTGACCATAAATTACTTTGAGATATATATTGTGATTTCACAGTATTTTTTGCTCTGACCACTGAAAGTCATTGTACTGTCCAACCACAAGATGGCATCATAAGAAATGAAGTGATGACAGAGCATGCTTTTATTTTTAAAAATAAATAAATATATAATTTCCAATAATGTGCTTTTATTTTGAAATAAACCATAAATACAACTTTCTTTTGGCCAATTTTCTGGTAGTCAACAAGTTTAGCTTTTATTTCCAAGTAAACCTCCAAAAACACAATAACACTCATCCCGCTGACAGCCTTCATTATGCTGCTGTCTTAATTACACACTACATAAACATGTTGAACACATGTAGCCTGCATAGAGTAAGCTCACTCTGCAGCCCCATCTCAGTGTGAGAGCAGCGGGTGGACCCAGGCTGAAAAGCCTCAGGCTGCCTCCTCATGACATCACATGGTTGCAGAATGACTTGCCTAACACTCGTCTGTGAGGCAAGACTTCCTAAACACAGTGCGGTCACAGCTCTGTTAATACTGAGAGCGGATACAAAAGGTTTCAGTTTGTTGTGCTCATCATTTGTAGAAGGTAAGAGCTTTCCTTCCGTGTCTGACTTATTCAAAGAAAAAAAGGGACAAATGCAAACCTGTGCAACTTGTAGATACAAGAGCTGAGGAAAGAAAGAATTCGCCAAGAGTTTTGTATATGCTGCAGAGGTAGGCCCAGAACTTTACTTACATTGTTTAAGTGTCTTTGTCTTTACAAAGTAGGTGGCAGTGCTGCTTAGTAGTATGTACTCAGTTTGTAGCCAAGTTAAAATTTGCACTAATTAAACAGCCTTCAGGAAAAATCCAAATTCAAGACTTGACAATCCAACACCTGCCTCTGATATTTCACTTTCAGCAGTGTTTGCTGCAGATTTAGAATTCCTGACAGCATAAACTGCGCTCCAGCTCGGAGCAGTGCAAGCAAGACAGCACTTCAAAACAAAGGCGCGAGGAAAACACATAGGGGGACACATTAATTCATCTGCTGCTTGAAGCAGTCTTGCAGGCATTGTGCCGTCATGTGTTCTGTATGGTGGAGTATTAAGATAATCCTTTACTGTGTATTTACATACCTTTGTCAGTGGCTTACTAGAAAAGGGAAGTGCAGTTTAGCTGTAGTGCTCTGCTATTTGTGTAACCACCTTAGTTTTCTTAAACTTGCCTTCACGTAATTTTTTAATTGAGTACAGTTCTTTGTCTGTCTTACAGGAACCTGCAACCAGGTTTAAGTCTGTCTGTAAGCCACCAAGTTATCAGTGATCTCATCATCTGGTGCTACTTCCTGTCTCTGTTGTCATGGTGACTCTAGGAGGCCCAGAGGACTGAATATAGGGCTAATGAAGAAAACTTCAAAGTACATGCAACCTACCACCCAACAGTGTCCATAAACAAATAAATATATAACGATAAGAGAGACACAGCCAAGCATGGAGGAGGAGGAGGATGGGGTGAATGGCTTTGGACGGAGCCCAGAGAGGAGGGGCTCTGACTGGGGTCGCATTGCCCTGCTGGACAAGACCAAGGAGTTCTTCCAGACGTGTGATGTGGAGGGAAAAGGCTTCATCACTCGCACAGATATGAGGGTTAGAGATGGAGGCTGTGTGTGTTTCTGTGGACTTTACACACTTCTGTAAAGTCTGCAGGCATTTGACAATTTCACATTATTAAGGCAGATATATATAAGACATTTTAAATGGTAGTTAATGAATCAAGGATTAATCATTCAGTGTATATACTGTCAGAAAGTAAGGCTTAACAAATCCATCTATTAATATCATTACTGTAAACATTTTCCACCAGTTAGGTTAATAATTGTGCCAGCCCAATATGAATATTTATTTCCTTTGAAAAACAGGGAGGGGTCAGTTTTTCCTCGACACTCTTACTCTTTCAGCGGTTTTTAAAAATCCGTGGAGGACCTGTGAGTGCATTAAGCCGCTGCTAAGAAGAACAACAGTTCAAAAGGACACACTTTTACCTGTGGAACAATTTAGTGTCCTGCGGGGCTTTAATAACAGTGAGCACCGAGCAGGGAACACTCAGTGTCACTTTTTCAGTTCATATTACCGTTGCTAAAGAACTCGGAGCACTCAAACAGCCTGAGAAGTGTCGGAGCAGCACGGCTGATGGAAATGTTTATGAATATAATGCCACTCTCTCAGCGCACAGGCTGCAGTGAAGAGCACAGGCAGGAACAATGCATGCAAGCCTCTTTTTAAAGGTCTGACCATTAGTGAGCTGTGCTCCCAGCTAATTAGGGCAGCTCTTGTGGGTTTGTGTTGAGGGGTTTTTTTAATAAAACACTCTTACATTTAAAAAAAAAAGTTTAAAAAAAAAACCCCTCAGTGCAACTGTTAGGTCAGTGTAAGCTTCGTCTGAGCTGTGTCACTACAGAGGAAAATGTACTGTAGCAGATTCGAGGTGCGAACTTATCATGTGACATTTATTTATTGTGTCTTAAAAGTAACTTGCAGTGGTTTTACAGTGAGTGTGTTTCATTTTGAAGTGGAATTCAGCTCACCACAGTGGTATTTTAAAGTCCTTTTTGTTTATGTGTTTCTCCTGGCAGAGGCTCCACAGAGAGCTGCCTCTGTCCGCAGAGGAGCTGGAAGACGTGTTTGACTCTCTGGATACAGACCACACGGGTTACCTCACACTGGAGGCATTCACCTCTGGATTCAGTAGGTTTTCTGCCATCAGAGGCTCTTTGCTTGGATCACACATATCACACTTGTTACTCCAAATAGATTTCTCTATGTCGAACCTGAAATAGAAGACATTACTATAGCATCAAGTTGAGTTCAAGTTGATTTTGAATACTTAAAGGTATCTTGTAGTTCTGCAAACACAAAAAAACAGAGCGGCTTTAAGTGCAAAATAGAATAATAAGGAATAGTTTGTAAAAATGCAGGCAGGGCTGATTTGTGACAAAAGTAAAAGGGGAAGTTTACTAAAGCAAAGACAGGAAGTAGAGCTGGAGTGTTAAGGTGTTCATCAGGAGTGACCAGATGTAGGCAGGATTAGAAACGACTACATCAGAGGGACAGCTCAGGTAGAGCGGTTTGGAGAGGCAAGGATAGGGTGGTAGGAGACTAGAGAAAGGATGTGAAGATAGAGCTGCCAGACAATAATGAAAAGTAGAAGACCACAGAGAAGATTTGTGGATTTAGTGATGTAGCGATCATTTGCCTAATGGGAGGCAGATAATGGGAGCAACAAAGAGAAAAAGATGTGGGAAGTCATGAAAAGCTTTTGAATTTATCTTTCAAGTTTAAAAGCTGTGGGTGTGTTTCAGGTCAGTTCTTGCATGGTCGAAGGATCTCTGTGACTGATGACCAAAATCAGGCCCCTGGCCCAGTCTTCAGGGCTAAGGAAGCCCTTTATCAGAGCCAATGGGAAGCCAAGCTGTCAGGAGTTGAGGATGAGGAGGAGAGGCACTTCTGCATGCTGCTGGAAAGCCTGGGAGCCAGTAATGTATTTGAAGAGTGAGTTTAATCACAACAAAACCTTATGTGCATTATTGTTTTTTGTCATGATCCATTCTTGACAAACCTGTGAGCTAAGTTGAGTTTTGTCTCTCCCTCTTTATCCCCTTCTCCTCTCTTTCTCCAGTCCAGACGAGGCGCGCAGCCTTTGGATCCAGCTCAGACGTGATGAGCCTCACCTCTTGTCCAATTTTGAGGAATTTCTGGCCAGGGTCACCCACCAAATCAAGGAAGCTCATCAGGAAAAGAAGGAGATGGAGAGCGCCCTCCAGAGGTAGTTGGGCAGAAAACACATACACAAAGGGCAAGGGAAAAGGGGCTTTTCATGGTGTTCTACCCATTCACAAGGTTTTTAGTGACTATGAGTGTGGACGAAATATTGGACATGAGGCTCAATATAGGGAAGGAATGAGAAAGAAATACAGCATTGTGCAACAGTCTCGAGCCACCCCTAATTTCTTTATATAAAAACAGGTTGCCTGTTTTCTGTTTGGATTGCTCATATGAATGTGTGTGTGTGTTTGCAGGGTGCTTGGGATCACTGTCATATTGAGAAATTTAGCTCTTGCCAACCAGATACTATCCATATGATGTTGATGGTGGATCAAATTCTGTACTTTTCTGAGTCCATAATTCAGTCAGACTCTCACTTCTCTTTGTACCTCTGTCTGACCTCCTCAGAAAAGGATTTGAACCAGAAATTTCAAATCTGGATTCATCACTTCATAAGACATACATAAGCCTTTCCTCCCTGTTTCCTTTCCTTAAGAATGTCTTCTTGACAGCCACTCTTCCACTGCGATCATTTCTGACAAGGCTTCTGTGAAGAGTACATGGATCAAACGAAGGGCCAGATGCATCTTTCAGACGTTGTGCGATGTCTTTATTGAATTTTTTCCCCTGTGTCTTAAGGACATGACTTTAAGATACTATTCATCTTCTTTTGTCCTCCACTTGTCCTCATATTTTAACGACACTGCATACCATCTCAAGAGGTGCCAGGTTTTTGGCAAGACTATAAGTAAGGAAATGCATATGCTATATATATATATGTTTTATTTATTTACTTTGTTTTAACCAACACTTTACGGACCAAAAACCAGAGTAAAGCCAATATGCTTCTTATGCATTAGCCCCTAAATAATCAGTGGCATAAGGGTGGGATTGTGTTTACATTGTGGACGCCAGCCAGAGCCTGCTGCATGGGATTTACCTGTAATTCTCTATAGAACAACGTCTTTATCCATGTCAAATGACCACTAATCTAGATCCACACTCTGACTGCCTTCTAGTGGTGTGCAAACACATTAATGAAATGATTGAGTGAACACAGAGCAAAGGGGGATTTTTTTTTGTACTGTATATTAATGTATTTACTCCCCTGATATGCAGAATGACATACTTGATGATTATAGTCTTTTGTCTTTGTAAATGCAACATGAGCATCAGTGGGATGTAGGCTTACTCATGGTACTGCGTGGCACCATGTTACAGCTTGTTATTCTTCTAAACTTAACTAATTGGCTGCTGGGGTCTTAACGATCATCACAGGGATTGTACTTACCAGTAGTCTGAAAATGTGTTTGCATGTCAAGTGCTCACAGTGTAAACAGCAATGTTGTTCTGTTTTTAGATATTACATGTACCACCTTGTGTCTTTCATCGATAAATAGTTAACCTTAACGTGTCATTTCAGGAAGGCAGCAACACATGACAGTGAGATCCGGTATTTATATGAAGAGATGGAGGCACAGATCAAAAATGAGAAAGAACGGCTGCTGCTAAAGGTAAAAGAGCTCAGACATGAAGAAAATCTGACAATGAAGCATCTCCTTGGCAACCGAAGAAGTAAAAAAGATTCAGAAATACAAAGCAAGATGTTTAAAGACATGTATGCTGGACTGCACTGTACAGAAGTGCACTCTATGACACAAGATGACCAACTTCAAATTTAAATAACTTTCTGTGTGCTCATTTTAATTCTGAATTCAACACAGCTGGGATAGGCTCCAGCACCTCCGCGACCCTGAAAAGGATAAGCGGAAGCAAATGGATGGAACACAAGGAAAAAGGAAAAAAAAAGCAGTTCCTTATGGAAGCTGATAGTCTTCCACACTCAACCACTAGACAGTTATTTCAGTAAAGTGGAAGACCACTTTCTGCATTATCATAAATCCTGGGTCTTTCAAAGAGAGAGAAGAAGCAGTAGTAATGATGTAAGCGTAGTTTTGCTTAAGGATTATATCGTATTGACAGCAGTGTTTTTACCTTTCGAGTTAATTTTGTGCACTTTCTTTTAACCGCAAGTTGAACCTTTTCTTCTTCTGGTCCTGCAGGACTCTGAGCGGCTTCAGTTGCGCAGCCAGGACCTGGAGCACCAGCTTCTTACGAAGGAGAGAGATTTGGAGCAGCTTTTCCAGAAGCAGAAACGGGTAAGTTAATATGGACGACGCATCCCAAAGAAATTCTGCGGTCATGTTTAATAAGAAACATCCACCATTGTAACAGCATGACAAAATAAAATTTAAGCTCTCTGTAAAAACATTTGTTATGTGTAACTATTGAATAGTGGGCATGAGGCATTACATCTGTCGTGTAGAGAGGATTTACACCAAACCTCACTGTTTTGTTACCTGTGCAGATATCCCTTAAGTACACTTACCCAGCATTAGTGTATTATAACTCCTGTGAATATCTCCCTGTTTAGTTAGAGCACCAATGCTCTGAGCTGAGCAGTGAGAAGCAGGAGAGCCACGTAGAGAACGTCAAACTGAAAATGACCAACAATGAGTTGTCCAGAGCGCTGGAGAGCACCAGCCAGGAGCTGGTGCTGGCCCAGGAACAGCTGGCTATGCTGCAGGAACAGGCCTCCCGGCTACAACGGGAGAAAGAAATGTGCGTATAAGCATTGTTTGTATTAACTGTGTTTCCCTGCAGTGTGCAAACAGATGCCATAGAGTAGCTATTTAAAAGCAAGTTTCTTCTGTCTTGTTTCAGGGATATGTACCGAGTAACTGAAGGACTGCAGAGGGAAAAGCAAAGTCTAATGAAGCAGCTTGACCTCCTCAGGTATAATGAGAACACCCAGCACTTTTCAAACTTGGGTAATAGTCCATGAGTTTTTGATGAGCCTGTATGCACACTTTTGAGCCTGTGTGGACTGGAGACAATCCAAAAGTTGTACAATCATTCATGCCAATGTTGAGTGGATATAAGTTTCTGACCACAACTATTGTTTTACTCATTTTGGCTCCTGGTTTAGTCCTAACTGGCCAAACCCTATGAATCAAACTCCAAGGTTCAAGGATTTGCAAAGCACAAAACACTCTTTAACATCCCTTCTTTAACTTCCCAGAGAGATGAACAAGCATTTAAAGGATGAGCGAGACTTGTGCTGTGGTGTAGTAAGTAAATAGTATTTTATGTAACTGCATTAACTCGATTACAGCACTAGAATAGCTGAGTAATGCACCTTCTTTTTGTAAACAAGCCTCGAACCTCACTCAGAAAGAAGCAGAAGCAGAGAGCGGGCCTCGGCAATATATTTGATGACAGCAGCCAGCCGGCAAAAAGGTGATTAATTCATCATTCAAGTACTCTTTTTAACAGAATTCATCCCTGTCAGATTGCTTCCTATGCAACAAATGACAAATGTGATGTAAAAATCATGCATCAAAGGAGGAAAAACAGAGGATGTCTGATTCCTTATACTCACAAAAAATAGCCAAATTATCAAGTAGAAATATTAGAAAACTCAAGTGAATTGATCCAGTAAATCCTCTGTTTCTCCTCTGTCCCCAAAGAGCCTCACTGTTGGTGGATGGGTCCTACCTATCTCTGGAGGCCTTGCCTATAGAGCACCTTCAAATCGTTTTTGTTGCTTCCTCCTCCTGTAGTGAAGATGACACCACCACTGCCACCCCTGCTCCCTCCACCACAGCTGCTAGCAGCCCTGTGTGCCAACAAAGGCCTTCAGCGAATAGGAACTCTGGCTTAGCCAACGGTCACATCAGCCCCGCTCTGCCTAAAGTGCACGACGTGAAGACAAAGGCCAAAAGGCTGTCCACCAAAATGGCCACCAGCAAGAGGGTGTTAGGGAGAAGCAGAGACAAATCAAAGAAAGTCGAAATTGATAAGAAGGTGGCAGAAGAGGAGGAGGTGTTAGATGCCCCGCCGGACGGGTGGCCCCTCCGCAGAGTCATCTCCATAGAAGAGGACCACCTGCCCCACCTGCTCCAAGGAGAACCTCAGCCCTTACTGCACCAGCTCAGCGAGGAGGAAGACGAGAGGGATGAGGAGGAAGAAGACGACAGAAGGAGCGACCTCAGTGCTTCCCCACGTTACATCTCAGTGTCAAAAGAAGCTCCTCCTGCAAGGAAATCCTACTTTACTCAATCGAAGAAGACCCCACCTGTATCTCCAAGAGGACAGCCTGTGGGAAAGGAAACCTCACAGGTGTGTTTACGGCTCCCCACTTTTATATATGCTTTTAGATAAGTTACTGGAGAGGTAATGAAACTGTCTTTCTAATTGCTCGCCTACAGAAGGCGAAAGAACTGTTTGCCCCAGACCGCCTGTTTAAAGTGGTCCTGGTTGGAAATTCCAGCGTTGGGAAAACATCCCTGCTGCGCTCCTTCTGTGAGGGCCGTTTCCACCCTTCCACAACTGCTACTGTGGGTGAGAAGAAAGGCAGTCATATTTTATTGATGTTTCAGGGCCCGTTTTAAACAGATCTGAAGGGCATGTGTGCGAGTGTGGCTGTGGATGCCTTTCCTGAATACTGGGGGGCGATTTAGCGTCACATGAAAGGGCTTGTGAAGTCACACTGCCTGTCTAAGAGCCCTGGCACTCATTGTACTACAGATTATGTCACTTTGGATGAATTTTCTTTATCCTCGCTTTCATCTTTTCCAATCCTCCTTGTATGCCTTGTTGTCACCACCTTTCTCACCCCTTTTTCTGCTGGAATGAAGCACAGGCACTTTGATCCCCCTACTGGCCATTTATATCATTGCTCCTCCGTAGTGAAAACGAGAAGTAAAATCAAACCTAAATTAAATGTGAGAAGTGTGTCCTTATATTATGTTCGATTATGTATTATATGTTATTATATGTTGTTGTTGTTTTTTTAAATCAGGTATTGACTACAGTGTGAAGACATTAACATTGGACAATATGCAGGTAGCCATGCAGCTTTGGGACACTGCAGGCCAAGAGAGGTGAGTGACCACTTCCTTCAGCATATTTCAGTTAACTGGTTGGATATAAACCACTAATATCTTGCAACTTTAAGCTTACCAATAAAATACTAATCAAGAATATCGTATCCAAAGTCTGAATATATAGTCAGTTTATTGCAACCTTCCTCCAATCTTAGGTTTAATCTGAGAGAAATTGTGAGCTTTTTTTAAATCAAATTATGACTTTGCAATCTCAAAACAAAATTTCCACACTTGCAAATTCCCTTTAATTATGCTTTTACCCTGCCACTGTATTACTTTATTTTATGTTTTCATTTTTTTTATAGAATTGATCTAATATGCCCTCTTAATAAACACAATTCCTCTTGCAATACTTTATTTTACATGAATGGAAGTGTATACAGTATATACAGTTAGGTTAATAAGTTTCTGAAGACTGAAAATTAGAGATACTGTATAAAAATGTTTTTATTTCACTTAATGCATTACTTTTGTCAAAACCTTTGAATTAAATCCAATACTATGGACTTCTTGAGTGTTTCAAATCCTCCGTAGAAGTGAACAGAAACAAAATTACAAAAAAAATGTGTCGTATTTCCAACACTTCTTCTTCTTTTCTTGAATAGTCACTATAAAACAATAACCATGTAGTATTATTGTATCAGTATTGAGGTGGATGTACATAATGTATTCTTATACTCACATTTGAGTGCTGACATTCAAATCCTGCTACTGACACAGGTACCGCAGCATAACCAAGCAGTTCTTTCGCAAGGCAGATGGTGTGGTGGTGATGTATGATGTTACAGTGGAGGAGAGCTTCAAGGCTATGCGGCCCTGGCTCACAAATGTTCAGGTTGGACCTTTGACCCATTCAGTCCTGTGCAAGTCTTGTTTTGTTGCATGCATGGTTCAGTTCATCCAATTTTGGAATTCACATTCTTAAAAGCTGGGGTTATTGCTCATAACGTTTATGCAGTTCACATCTTTGGCAAATCCTGAAATGGGAAGCTCTGGAACACTGTTCTTTATTTTCTTAGGAAGCAGCAGGAGAAGGGATCCCTATTCTCTTGCTAGGTAACAAAATGGACATGGACGAAGACAGGGAGGTGTCATTTAAAGAAGCTGAGCAACTTGCTTATGTAAATCTAATGCATTTTTGTGCAAGTATTGCCTGTTCTAGGACAACAGTGGGTCTGAATTTGTGTGCACACCCTTTGCAGGAAAACAAGGTGATGTTCTTTGAGGTCAGTGCCTACACGGGAAAGAATGTGACAGAGTCCCTGACTCACCTGGCCAGGTAAGATCAAAACAATCTGATACACAGTGCACTGGGGCTGCATTATGATTCGCAGCAGATGTCAAGTCTTTTTTCCCCCTCTTTGTTTACTCAGAGTGTTAATGGAGCAGGAGGACAGGGTGAGAGATACAACAGTCATACTCAGCACTCAGCCTGTGAAGAAGAAAGCCTGCTGCAAGTGAAGACTCAAGCTAACACAAAGAAAACCTAAAACCATAGGAAAAAATTTTTTGTACTGCTATACTCAGTTTATTGAGAGGCAGATCTTTTTTTTTTCTGTGGAGATTAAAATGTTTGAAGACAAAACTGAAAAGAGTAATGGACTTTAAAACCAGGAAGGCAGTAAATGCTTACATCAATATGCGGTAGAAGTCCGTATAGTCTGTGTGAACAAACTGCTGTCAAACTTTAATGAAAGGAGCTCCTCTACAGTAAAAAAAAAAGTTGTGCCATTACCTGTAAATGCCAAATCAAAATTGTCTCTTTGTAGTATTTAGAATATTCCTTATTGCAATTAAATAAAATCCTTTTACCTAAGAGGAAAATCAGAAGTATACTGTAGCCTTTTCATAACAGAATCTTTGCTTCAAGTTTGAAATGAAAGCGGGATAAATTATTTGATTCTTTGACATTTTATTCATCACCACATTCTTTTTTTTTTTTCCATATTCTTTGATCATCCGATCTCTAAACAAAGTGGTACATGGCATAATTGCATCATGTTTGTTACTGTTCTGAGGCATTCTTCTCTTTTTTCTGGCACCAAAGTTCTCAGTAATTAAAGAAATAAATTCCATTTCACATCTTTCTGAAATTAAAAAATGAAAAAGGATTCACATGCAGATACTTGCTAAAATAAAGCAATGAATTACTGTACTCTCTATACAATTATACAATATGTAATAAATGTTACTAAAGGTAAAACAGTTAATGACTGTGCTATAATCCTCTTAACATCACACAAGTTAATCGTTTTCCATTCATTGTAATAATAATAATAAATAAATAAATGATTTTCATTTCATACATCAATCAAAATAATTCTCAGAAACAGACCAAAAAATCAAGTAGGATGATACATTCAATGAGGTGCCCGAGTCAATCAAGTTGGTACACATGATGGCACTATTGCTGATAGATACGTGCCTATTGTGATGACATCACCTAGATGCTGGCTTGATGGCATCCAATCAGATGCGCCCAGATGCCCTCCCTGGCAAACTGGAATGCTTATTGGAGAGCCTGTGCCCTCCCCCTCGCTGACCAGAGGGGCTGAGGCTAGGTCTGCGGCACGGCTTGGTCTGTTGTTCCTAACGCATTTTGTAGTCGTGGGAAATGGCAGCCTCGCATAGCTGTCCTTTAAAATCTAGCTCAAGGGTGAACTCCAGGTCACGCTGCAACAAACATTACCAAAAGTGAATTGAAGTAATCAGTTACAAAGAATTACACACAACCAAAAAGGCGAAGGACATGCAGCACTGTAAGAAATATTTCATTAATTAAAAAGAAAAGAGATTCTCTGTTAATTAACTGCATGCACACAGCAAATAAACAGGACATTTTCTATTATTAACAATAACTACAGGGAACATAGGACACATACCATTATTTGAATATTTTCTGTTATTTAATGGTGTGTGGTCAGGATACAGAAGAAGCAGCTACTTTTCAGCAGCTCCTTTGCCACAAGGGGTCACCGTAGTGGGTAGCTCTTCCTGACGCAGCCCCAAAGGGGATTTTGTGGCTCAGGCTGGAATTAAACCAGCTACTTTTTGCTTGCTAAGCAAATATGCGCTATTAGAGGCAGTCTACAGTAAAACAGGATGTTAAAAATATGGCATTTTTTTACTAATTGAAGGTTTATCTATAGTAAAAAGAGGACTTTTTCCACTATTTGTATCCATATCTTTATTATATTTCTAAGTATGTTGCTGCTGTTGTAATTTAGGTAAATTCCCTTTTTAAGTCTAGAGAATTGTCTTGAAAATTTTTAGTCTTACCACATTCTTCTCGTTGGGCCTGACAGCAAGACTGCCAAAGATCTCCTCTCCCTTCTTGACAGTTAGGTAGTCCTCTAAATAAAACACAGTCTGTTTCCAGTGTGTGCTTGGGGCATCTGGAGCTAAAGATAGGATGTGATGGAGGGCAAGGGAAAAGGCAGGGAAGTGAAAATGAAAGATGGTGGAGATGATAAAGAGAGAGGAGGAGAGAATTTGAAATTAGGTTAAAGAGGAATGGTGGTGAAGCAGTAAGAACAGGCAAAGAGGAGTAAAGAGGAGTAGGGGAAATAAAAAGATTTACAGAGTAGTCTTGACAGGCACTAGACTGCCTTCGGCATGTTAGCATAGAAGAAATATAACAGCAAAGTGCCTGAAATTCTCTCATCCAATGGGAAAAATACAGAGGCAGATAGAAGAGATCTCCTTCGGTGATGCTCAGCCTCAGGGCCAACAGACAGCCAAAAAACAGAACCTCCTCTACGCGATATTATGTAAGCACCGGATGCGTGAATGTATTAACATAAGCTTGCATAACATATTTCACTATAATAGGTGTCCTCAACAGCATGATGACGCGCGCGGTGATTCTGCTGGTTCAAACACTGGTCACGTAACACCAGCAGAGTGTAGCCAAGAGCTAAGGTGCAGAAATGGAGCGCCATCCATTTAATATCCACTGATTCACTGCTCAAACTACTCAAGTGGCTGCGGGGCGAGCCAGGATGTGAATCTGCTTAACGGTGCAAGCAAATCTTCATGTATCCTTGGCTACAGTTTTATACATTTTATAAACTTTTGTGGTGTAAAATAACTGAATAATCTAGGAGAAATAATATTTATATCAGGTTTTGAAATCTGTGAATCGCTGAACACCTCAGTTCAGTTCTGAAACACACTTGCTGTGACAAATAAAACTGATCACAAGTGAAAAAGAAATGTCACTCATTGGTGTTTCAGTTAAATAACAAGTGGATTTGGAGAATATGTGTTTTAAGGCATAAGTTTCAGAAAAGATTGTGAGTGTAGACATTTAAAGTTCCTTAGAATTGTTTTATCATTGAAAGTGAACTACAGGAGTTGTCCACTCTTTTCATAAACCTTTCTGTTGCATCGCATTGGGTACATTGCAATAGAGTCCTGATAGACAATCCTGGGAAGTAATTGTCCTTGTCTGCTATGCAGCATAACACAACCTCACTATATAAGCACCACATGGAGAAAGTAATATCAAAAATGTATAGTACAGTACTGTGGAAATGGCTTGAATCACCCCTCATTTCTGTATATTTTCCTTCAATGATGTGAAATAGGTGCAGCAGTTTGTTGAAACGAGTTTTATTCAGGAATAGTTCTCCAGGCTTCTTGAAGGACATTCAGAATTCTTCCATGGATGTTGGCTGTCTTTTGATCTTTTCCTTGTTGGGATGATCCAGAGATTCAGGCTCTGGCCAACCCCTGATTGATAGTTCGATTCATGACTGATAGTTCCATGTGTGTTTTTCTGTGTTTGGGATCATTGTCATGCTGATAAATCAAACTGTTACCAATCTCTTTCCACATTATATTGCACGGTGGCACAAACCTAACTGCACTTTTCTGTGTTTGTTATTGAATCGATTTTGACAAGATCCCCAACACACCTCCACAACAAATTCATCTCCAAACCATGAGAGAGCCTCCACTGTGTTTTACAGATGGCTGTAGTGACTCTTTCCTAAACACCTTGGTTCATATTGATGATTTAAACAAATCCAAAATGTAAGTTTTGGATTGATCACTCCATAACACCTGCTGCCACTTATTTTCTGTTCAGTTCTCGTGTAATTTGGCATGCCTCAGCCTTTCATTCCTGTTTTCCTGCTTTAAAAATGGCTTCTTTGCAGGCACCCTTCCTTTCTCATGAGACTTTACTGAGCCGTAGATGGATCAGCCAAAGTGCCAGATGCATCTTTTCTGGAGTTTTTTCTATTTTTTAAAAGACATGCATTTCAGACACTGTTCATCTGCTGTAGATAATTTTGTCATTTCTTTTGTCCTCCACCCATTCAGTGTCCTCAATTTTGTTAATTAGACTACCCAGCATGCTCAGAAATGTCATGTTTTTAACAATAGATCTTAGGAATCACCTTGTTGCTCCAGAAATAGTATTTTAGGGCTGTTAAACTGTGGTGTCTTTGGAATTTTTGATAGATTCAGCTAAAGAATTGGAACAAATTATGTATTTTTGTAATGAATTGCTAGTCGCAGAGTTCCAAAAGATAAAATTACAATTCGTTTTTTGCTACGTTATCTGTTATGTGTGGAAATAAAACTGATTCATCCCTTGAACTAGGTGCCTTTTTTTAACGCTTGAATGATTCATAGGTCAGTGTTAAGTGGCTTACCAAATAAGAAATATTCCTCTTCCTTAAAATAAGTGAAAAAGCAGCCAATATCTAATGAAAAACCCTGGAAGATTATCAGAAAGCTGGGAGAACGACCAGTTAAACCAGTTTAACATTTTGAAGTCTGGTTACCAGGGTTGATCAAGACTTTTACACACACTGTACCAAAATATGTGACACAATTTTTTTTTCTATTTGATTGACCCAGAGGTTTAAATCTCAAAAGTCTTTAAAATAAAAAAGGCTCCTGTTTAGCCTCACCAGTGGAGAAACCAGTCTTCTTGTGACATTTGGTGAACTCAATGGTGAAATAGGTGACCAGAGCATGGACATAATCATTGCGCTGAATCTGCAGACAGAAGGCTGAGGTGAAGGACAGGTCCTCTGGTTTCACAGTGTAGATGTCCACTTCCTGAAAATAAAATTGCCAGTAGCTGATGTTATATATGTCAGGGCAAATGAGCTTGAAATCCATAACCATGCTATTTCAGAATAGAGCCACTGTACAATCACAGGCTTGCAACTTGCCACCACCATTTGCGATCTCTCACATACACATGCGGCACATGTATGTCAATGCTTCTTGATTATTCACCATGATTACTGTGCATGTGCAAGAATATGTGTGTGTGTGAAAGCCCACAGGTTGAATCACGGCTGGCAAATGAAGCCTGCTCGCACTACACATGCTGTGTGGGTGTCCTCCCTCATGTCTACAAGGGAGGGAGGTTTTGTACGTGTGAGTGTATGTGTGTGTTTTATATCAAACTGCCTTACTGAGGTAGCCACAGATCTAAGTACTTTGTCACCTGCTAGGCATCACACTGGGTTCAAAATAGAGGAGCAGGTGCATCTCTGCTTTGCATGTAGATGATGCTGTATTTAGGAGGATGGAGGGGGATTTTTATTTTAAATTGCAACCTGTTCATCTTGCCCAGCCTATTGGGCTTTGGAGCACTCGGCCATGTGGCGTCACCATGACAGATTGTGATTTAACACCTCTGTCCTTTCCAATGATACCAGGCCAGTATCGTATACAGCAAATTGTAGGAGGAGAGAAAAAAATTCCCGGGAGCGACTTTGTAATTTTAGCAGGCGAGGAATGACTGGCAGTTTGAATTAAGAAGCGGTGAAGTGGCTGGCAGGGGTGGGTTGGGGTGAAGATGCCCTGAATACATACATGTAAAAAAGATACCTGCAGTAAGAATAAAATTTCAGACGGCCATGTCAGTGGCTAAGCTCCTCCATCCTAACACATGAATCACCTTTTCTTAACACAAAAGCAAGACCATCGCTTATCACACTGATGGAGAGCCCATTTCATTCCCACTGGTGACTCAATGCCTGCTCTTGTGTGACATTTCACCATCGCACAGAGGGAGAGACTGAGTGAGACCTCCCTATTCACTCAGACTACTGAGGCCTGACATTGTTTAAAATCAGAGAATGGGACACAAGATGAAAGGAACGGTGGAGTGATTAGAAAAGTGAAAGTGAGAAACGAGACTATAAAATGATGTGAGAAAGAGATAATGAAAAAAGGGGCAATGAAGACATAAAATGCTCGGAATAGAAAGAAACATGATATATGGAGAGAAAAGGGACAGTGAAATAGAGAAAAGGTAAAGGTAGAGGGGACAAACAAAAAGGCTATCACCTCTGTGAATGCTCTCATCCTCTGTTCATTTGCGAGATGAAAGACAAGCTTCTGTTGTATCTTCAAGCATGAAAACAGAGCTGCAGCCTATTACAGCCAGCCAGAAATCTCTATTATGTACTAGAAAATAGACTCAATAGATGGGGAATGTTCACAGTGACAGAGGATCACAGCTGTCTGACTTTTTCTGGGAATTCATGTACCCAGGAGATAGAGAAAAACAAAAGTGTTTGGATATGTGCCACAAACAGGTATGAAATCATACTGTAGACAAAACGCGTTCACAAACTGGTGCAAATGCAGACTAACCTTCAGAAGGCAGGCGTTCGTCACCACTTGCTTGGGATCTACCACATCTACCAGAGGCTCTTTGATGGCCACATTGCGAATGCAACTCATGTCGAACCCATATACGTTTTCCCACCCTGTACATACAAAAAACAAACCAGATACCCATGTGAATGACCATGCACACAATATGTGTTTTCTGGATTTTTTTTCTCCTTCAGTTTTCAGGCACAAGCAAAGCTCTGTTCTCCCTGTTCCTGCTAAGCTGTCAGCACAAAAAAGGTAGCAGAGAAAATAAAACAGAGCGCTTGACTCTGCCAGGAAGAACAGTCCCGCTGTCTTTCTGTCTATCCAGGCCGTATGTGGAGAAAGACAAGCCGTCCCGAAAATATACTCTGGCCTCCTCCTCTACCTCCTCCAGAATGTCTGGCATCCTTGTTTTATTATAATTTGGGCTGAAAACACACCAAAAAACACATTCACTCTCCCACTCCCCCACTCCCTTCACTCCACCTTGCTTTGTCAGGAGGCCAAACACTAAGTCTGTATCATGAGATGGTGAGTGTGCCACCAACGCAAAAAAAACTAAAAATAAGAGTGTGAGGGTTTGGGGTAAAGTGAGTTCTTTTGGGATTTATGTGAAAGAATGTACCTTTATGTATGTTTAGATGTAATAAAGCACAGGAGGCCACCTGTGCAGTGAAAGGGAACTCAGTAGGCGTTATTGACCCAGATTCAAAGCCGATGTACGTACAGGTTTGAATGGCACCTTTAATACTGGATCACAAGGTTAAGCTCAGCCCTCCAGCTGTGTTAGCTATTTGAACACATGCCGTGAGTTTGGAGCAGAGAAAGCAGTTCAGGATAAAAAGTAACACGCTGGTTTAAATGCTTTTGAACCTCTTGCTGCACAACAGGTTTCAATGCTAGATTAAACTACTTCCACTTAAATTAAAAATTATTTGCATTCACCCAATTTTTAATCTTATGGTCTTTATGGCTATAACCCAATAAATACCCTGTACATTTAAGCCACTTTTGCAGAAGGTACTGCTTTTTACTGTGGCATGTTTTGGGGTTTTTTTCCCCTTGCAGTCACTAATCAGCATTTAAGAACAATCTATGGCTTGTCGCTGTCACATAAAGTACTGTTTGGTTTTATAACCTACAGCTTCACGGTTTTGGTTCAGTCTTAGAAGTAGCTAGCTCTTTTCAGATGTTTTCAGTTTGGGACTGAAAACATCTGAAGCATTTGAGGCAAGCAGGAAAAGCTCAGTAGGTAGAGTGGTGGCCCCATGATCGGTAGGTTGGGGGTTCGAATCCACTGAACAACTACCCTGAGGTACCCCTGAGCAAAGTACCGTCCCTACACACTGCTCCCCCGGGTGCCCAATGGCTGCCCACTGCTTCACTGAGTGAATGGGATAAATGCAGAGAGAAATTTCCCCACAGGGATCAATAAAGTATACATTATTATTATTACATTATAAACAAGTTGCTCTACTAGTGAGGAGAGTGGAACCCAGTATTTTAATTTAGCAACTGATGAAGTCTAAAGCTGGTCAAAGAAACTGACTTTCATTTGCAGTCATGTAAAAAAAAACAAAAAAAAAACTTCCACAGGACTATGCACTTTAGCAGCTTGGAAAAACCACCTTTAACAGCAATTTCTACATGACTTTATCAGTCTCTCACATTGTTGTAGAGGAATTCTGGCCCACTCTTATTTACAGTGTTGCTTCAGTTCTTTGAGGTTTGTGGGCATTTGTTTATCCACAACTCTTAAGGTCTCAACGCAGCATTTCAATCAGACTCAGGTTTGTGCTTTAACTGGGGCATTGCAACAGCAGTATTGTTTTGTTTTCCATTTTTAGCCATTCTGTTGTACCTTTGATGCTTTGCTTGGGATCATTGTCTTGCTGCATGACTCCTTATCAGACCATATATAAAGTAGACAGAAAGGCATGAAGTGGGAAAAGAAAGGGCCTCGGGTCTGACCCAAACCTAGGCTGCTACCTTTCACCCTCACAGAGGCTTTCTCCCAGCAAAGTAAGCACTTGTTCAGTCTTTTGTACTGCCACAAACATTAACATGCCAACTCACACCTGTAGAGTCTGAAATGTAACTTTTGGACTTTCTGTAATCTGGTTTTACTGACTACTTAAATCAGTTCGGAATACAAACCAAATTTAAACAAACATTCATGTGCACTTTATCTACTACTCATCCACAGGAACCATCACGCTGTGACGCAACAGTGGGCACTAGTTAAACACAGCTGAGAGGAAGCCCGAAAGAATTTAAATGAAACTGCAACAAATGTATCGTAACTACTCACAATGTATCTTAAAGTCCTTGTACTGCCGGTCTTCAATGGCTACCACGTAGAGCGCTGCTCTGTCAGGGAACATCAGGCCTCCAGGTTTCTGAATACAAGAAGAAAAAAAAAAGTCAGGTATCCAGTGAACACACACACAAAGGCCATCAATCACTCATACTGTTCACACACCTGGCATGTAATAAAAGATCACATGTGCTGAGTTCAAAGCCTGCTGACAGCCATTGAGGTTAGCAACCTGATCATTCATGTATGACCTCAGCATCTGGCGAGCAGACACATGCAAGCGAGCGTACAGTAAATTCTCCACTTCAACGCTGTGTGCTGTGTCTATGTGTCAAATAGCCTTATTTGTCCAGCCAGCCACTCACAGACACACACGCACATAAAGCCCTGCTTAACTCCCCAAACCTCCCGCAGCACCATCTTACCAGCCACTTGTCCCTGGCAAAGATGACCGTGTTGAGCATGGATTCGTAGAAAAGGCAGTAGCCCATCCACTCTGAGATTATAATGTCCACCTTCTCCACGGGCAGCTCCACCTCCTCCACCTTGCCCTTGAAGATGGTAATGACTGCAGTGTGCATAGCCACAAAACAGCAGGCAGTAAATTACTTCACAGCTTCTTCATCAGATTAGAGCAAATGACTTTATTCTCAAATGACAATGTTTGTATGCCTTGGGATTGCTGTAAATTAGTACAACTTAATTATTGTTGTCATCTGGCGCCTGATTTTTTTTTTGGTGCATGCATTTTATTTGTCTCATTTCCCCATTCTGACATCTTTGACCTCCAGAGGAAGAAGACACCACCAATTTAAAGAGGTGTTACACGGCAGGGAGTTTTGTATTACCAATTGACCTATGATGTGCAGTATATATCATTAATTTCATTACTAAATATAAGGAAAAATAATTTAAAAAATGTATACATTTTCTCACGGCAGGTGTTCATTCATTCAGTGAATTTAAGCCATCTGTGTTCCACAACATTAATGAATGCAGTGCACAGATGCTTTCCTTCTAAAGTAGCATAAAGGGGCAGTTACTGAATTTATGCCAAGGTTTTGTAAATTGAGCTAGTCACAAAATTTCATTCATCAAATATTCAGAAATTACAGGAAAATTCAGCAATTCAATACTCCGCCCCTAATAACACAATTGGAGGTTAAATTACCTTTTTCTAATGACTGATAGTCAGTTCTACATCTACTTTTGGAATATTTATAGTTATTAATGCATAAACGGAAGTCCAGACATTATAACTTTACCACTAGTCTATGTTCAGGGGATCAAAAGCCAAGTACCTGAAATGTAAATATAAAAGATTAAATTAAAACCAGCCTAATGTCAAATATGTAGGTTATGAAACCAAGCATCTGTTTCCCATCCTCCCTCTGTGAAGTTCAGGGTGGCATTTTACAATGGTAATAAGCCCCACTGAGGGGATTCTGATTGATGGCAAAGATTACTGTTATTTGACGAGCTGCCATTTAACCATCAGGACTGTGACTAATATTGTCAAGTGTGACGGTAATGATGGAAATATACAGATTTTACACGCTACTTCTCAACCAGATATGTTTGCATCGTTCTGTCTTCAGATAGGTGGATGTGGGATTATGGCAGTAATGAGAAACAATACTTCTTCTTACCATTGTGCAGGTGATTCGACTTGATAATCTTCTCTGAATATTCAGATATACTTGAGCATTCAATCTGCAGGATCACAGAAAAAAAACTTCCAGTTAAAAGGTCGAGACATGGAGTTATTAGTCTATCTTTAAATTAAAAACAAACAAGCACTTTTTTGATCAATTTATCAATAATTAGAAAATATTTCATGGGTTTTAGTGTGAGTAAACACACACAAAAAATTAATCAAATCCATCTAAAAACACTAAGGGGCTTTTTGCATCTTCAAGTGCAAATAACAGTGTCTATGGATGCAGCTGCTGTTCTTCCAGATAAGTCATCTCAGATCTGGTGCCAAATGAAAACTCATGATTAAACCTTCCTATTCATGGGTATACTACAGCCTATAAATCATACACAACTGTGGGTTACAACACCAACCTGTCACTCACAGCTGTTCTCTAAGGGGAGCCAGGTGTCTCTTATTGCCTCTGTCTAACAGAGTTTGCCTGACAAGCTCTTAAGATACATTTTAAAAAAGCCAGGATACTTTTTTAAAATAAATGTATTTGATATGGAGGAGTCAGAAGTCAAATATGTGTAGACTGCAACTATTTCTCTCATAAAGATTTAAACAACAGCAGTGAATGTTTGATTGCAGTGAAGCATTTGTTTGTGGTCAGATAGTTCATCTATTTGTCTCACCCCGTACACATGTTTGGCACCGGCGTTGGCAGCAAACATTGAGAGGATTCCAGTGCCGCTACCGACATCCAGGACTATTTTATCTTTGAACACGTGCTTGTTGTGGTACATGGCATTCCTGTAGGTCAGTGTCCGCACCTCATCTTTCAGCATCTCCTGCAGTGTAAATAAGAGTAAGAGTCCATGTTACCTGATGATTTTTCCAGTACCGGCACGCATACAAAGGACCAGAAACTCAACTACCAAAGAACGGTGTGATTCATAAAAATCCTCAAAGGAATACATATTACACATTATGTTACATAATGGATCTACATTGTGGCAAGTGTGGGCAGTTTTGAGAATACATTGATTTTTTTTCCATGAGTAATGATATGGAAAAGGCAGTATTTAGGCCAAAAGCGTTAGTGACAGTGGCAGAGCTTCTTGAAATAGACAGGAGTACAACACAAAGCCTTTGGGGACTGCCTGATACCCATCTCCCTGAGCCCATTCACATATCCCACTTTCCTTCTTTTTCACTTTGCACTGCTTTAATCAGGACACACTGGTTGACTGCAAGCAGACAAAAAGCTGACCTATATGCTAAATGCAGACACTGTTTAAGAGGTCTATATGTTCCTAAACTTATCCACCATCTCTTTGTCACATACCAAGGTCATTAGTTGGGCTGTGGCCTTGGCACTTTACTTCAGATAGTTTTAAAAGACAAACAAACACTTTTTACTACTGGAGTGCTGAATATGGATTTTTACCCTGCATATAATGTTTTTAGTGGTGCTTGGTAATAGAAAAGCCTTGTGTTTTGTCAGTTGTCAGCTACTCTTAAATTCCCCCCATGAAATCACTTTTAATACTTAAAGTTTGGTTCATGCTGGGAGTTTATTATTCGATAAATTTAATAATTTCAAAAATGTTGCAGATGCTTTTGTTTAAATCTCAAACTCCTTTTAAGGGCAGATTCTGAGAGTTCTGTTTTTATTTGTCTCCATTTTGTTGCTTTTAGTCGTTCGTTAGGCTTTCCCTTGGCATCTGTTACCTTAAGTGGATCTACTGAACTGAAGGTTTGATTTCTGTATGCACAAGGTTCACAGTTATTGAAAATACAGCATAAGAATATGCATCAAAATCAAAATAAAAGCCCAATTGTCCTTGTATATTATAGTGTTAAATCGGTTTAGGTTATTTTTTGACATATCCTACTAGTGTAAAGCCAGCCAAGCATGGTTGAAATTCCTTGGCAAAGATAGAAAGAGTCAAGGGGGTGCCTTTTTTTAAAAATTCTAATCATACCAAGCTGCTGTTTTTCCAGCCCTGTCTGCATACCTCATGGATGCCAAAGTGAGCATAAGAGTCAAAGTAGTAGTCCCGTGATGTCATTTCCTCGGGGCTGATGAACTTGGCAATCTTGCCTCGACCAGGACAGGTGGCCAGTGCTGCTACATGAGGCGTATGGGGAACGCAGGGCACATGGTGGGTAGTAGGCACTGGTTTAGGCAGTGGGGAGGGCTGAGCAGACTGAGAAATGGGGGACATTACAGGCTGCTGCCTCTGTTAAGGACATACAAGAAAAGAAAAAAAGGGAGAGTTTGTAGCATCATTTAGACATCACAGTCAAGTTAATGGTTTAAAACGAAATTATGGGAATACATAGGTTACAGGTTAATAACGGTCTTCTAGAGAGATCATTCAATTCAAACCAAGAATAAACTCTGAAATGTTTTTTAATTGTATTGTAAAGCCATTTCCATAACACATATGAGACAGCGGTGATACACAGTGCACTCATGGAGGAGCCGGCAAGAGATGCAGGTTCCGCTTCAGCACCAAGGACAGCGGACATTATCACGTTCAGCAGCCCATGTCCGTGCATCAGTAATGAACCACTTAGTCAAAATGCAAATATTCCATATGCATCGTCTATTTTAACTGCATTTCCATGCGTCTTTTGAGTCTAGAGCTGTCCTGACATCTGCAGGACATGCACTTTACTTAGCTTACAAGCCATCAGTGCAAAATCTATTCTTAAACTCGTCTCCATAATTATCGCTGAAAAATACAGAGATATGCATAATATCTACACCAAATGTGTTGACACGATCAAAAAATACCAGACGGAGAGTTCACCGGTCCCGCTAAATGCGGTGCAGGACACCACAAGGTCCCTACCTCTGAGCTGTCCGCCTCCGCCATCTTCCGCCGTAGCAGCAAACAACGCGACGAATGCCTCAGTCCCATGAGAGCTGACGAGATTTAGGCTACAACTCTTTTAAGTGTTCGGGGGCTCTGAAATCCTAATAGAAACGTGGGAAAAATAACAGAGAGTCACAGAATATGACTGGAACACACGGAAAAGTGAGGGTCATTCTAAGAATGTATCACAATTTCTTACAAATTAGGCTAAACCCACTCCCGGTGGAAAGTTGTGAATATGAATTTGAGCGAGGTGAAACGTTCGGATATCCATACTATAAATGCGATACAGGTTGTTTTTAGTGGGAGGACTCAGGGAGGCAGAGCAGTCTATTGGCTGGAGAGATGGTGTTGCGAGTAGAAGGTTGTAGGTTTGATACCAGCACTAGTCGGTCCTTCCGTTAAAACCCTCGTGCGCCGCTTCAGCGTAACCCGCTCGCTCATTTTTACATCTCCGGTAAAAGCAGGCTATCAGAGAAGACGCGAAATGTGCCGCACCACCACCAAGAAAGACATTCAGTCGCGTATTACAAAAGCAGTTCCACAAAAATGCTTCTCATCAGCCACTTCATCTCTTGGAAACAGCTCTCATCACAGGGACTCCGACACCAAAAGTCGCATCTTTTTGTGTTAAAGCCCTTTTAGTTGTAACGCCGAAGGCTTTCTCCGCAGAGAAAGTTTAAAAAAGGGGAGTTCAAACTGCTTAGTGTGCACCCGCCTGCCCGTTAAACTGGGACCCCGCTGACGACATGAAACGAGTGGTGACAAAAATACAACTGTCACCAAACAGAATAGCTTAATCTCTGCCTTCTCAAAGCTAGATTCCTTCTCACACCAGACTTTCCCACAGTTAAAGGACCCAGGCAACCGGCAAGATTCTTAGTGGCTCGCTTATATAACACAGGTGTTTGAGTTGGAGAAGAAAAAAACAACAACTGCAATACAAACGTGGTATGCTAATTCTGACCATGAGGCTGTTTAATGTTGAGAGAGGTGTAGGCTACCTATAGGTCCCTTAATGATATCTGAATTGTAAATCGATTAAAGGTGTGCGGCTTCCGATTAGTAGCAGTAAATAGTTTTTAATTACTTGGCACAAAGCCTATCAGAATCGAGGACCAACGTTCTAGAATTATCTAGACATAAAGAACCAATCAGCTTCAGAGGAAACTTTAAATCATGTTATAGTTACATTGTTACTTGAAAGTTGATTCCGTTTATAATTTCATGGTAATTTTGACGATATCTTTTTTCAGTGTTACAACCAAAACGTACAAAAAAAGCTATTTGACCCGATTCATGACTGAGTAGTCTACCACAGACAACGCATGGAAACAGTCATGTATTCGTTGTGATATGAAAATCAGTCAGAGCAGGTCCATTCAAACAATACACATATACATTAATTTCTGAGCACATTTTTTCATACGTTATTCGATCATTTCCGTTTTGGAATCTTTATTTTAAGTGTTAGAATATATCCATCCATCCGTTTTATGTTGTTGGGGGACAGCAGCCTCAGCAAACCATTCCCCTCCTCCTGGACTCACCTAGGCGTTCCTATAGGCCAGACAAGAGATGTAATCTAGTCTCCCGGTAGGACATCCCCGGTAAAGCTCGCACAGGAGGCACCCAGGGGCCCAGCTCACACACCATAGTTAAAATATTTAAATTTCAACTAAATTTGTAGTAATGATCGGATTTCCTCACTTATCTACACCACACTCCTTGTCCTTGATTTCTTATCATTTCTTATCGTTCCTCTGTCCCTTAATAGAAACCACATATATAGAAACTATCCTCCCTTTCAGTTGTCTTTTGCACTTCCATATCGCAAAG
>NW_005187453.1:1802470-1806616 GCF_000239375.1 Pundamilia nyererei
ACTTTTCTACATTCATAATTTGATTAATTTGGATAAGAGCTCCAACAACACTGGCTGAAATCCAGCCTCAAAGCACGGTAGAGTATCCACGCTGTGTTAAAGACGGCTATAGACATTCACTGTTGTATCTCTCTTCGGACCTCTTCCATGCATATTTCAAATTTGGATTCATTACTCCATAAGACATATTACAGCTGATTTCTTTCCCCAGTCAATTTCTTGTGTAATTTGGCACACCTCAGCCTTATTTTTCTCTGTTCTCCTTCCTTAAGAATGGCTTATTAACAGCCACCCTTCCAACTCAGATAACTTTTGATGAGGTTTCAGTGAACAGTAGGCTGTTTAAATGAAGGGCCAGCTACATCTCAAATGGCCTTCAGAAAGCCTGGAGATTTTTCAAGACCATTATAAAAAATGACAAGCAAGTCTGGCTCTGTGGAATCAAAATCTAAAGAAATTAAGAGTGGCTCAAGACTTTTGTACATTACTGTAACTCCTGTAACTTTTAAGCATGCTGCCCTCTTTCTTCATCCCAATCAGAAGTCACAGCAGGTGCTTTTTTAGTAGCTGCAAAAGTCAAAACACCTGCTGTGTCATCACTGATTGTGTTGTGGCTCTAAGCACAACAAATGTGTACTTTGAATCAATAGAGAGCAGTGTGATTGACCATTTTTAGACTTTTTTTTCTTCCCAGTAGCCTACCGATATTCACTGGTGTTGTTTCAGGTCAGAGATTTCTCCCCTTGTATTTCACGTCAACGTCATGTAGAGCTGACCCTAAATCATTCTATTTCTATTTTACACCTGATTACACAGTTGGCCCTCCTCAGTCTTTTAGACATACGACTAAAAGAAAAAAGTATATGTTTTGCTTAAGATGGGATAGAAGATCATGTTAAGGAGAGAATAATGCAGTTAAATCCTGCAATGTAATATTCACGCTGCCTTCTTCCAAGAATGTCAAAATATCTTTCATCGCACAATGTTTGATTTCCATTTCCAGAGGTATCCGTACCTCTTTCATTACTCTCCCTCAGTCTTTTCATAGTCTATCAAAGGATTCAGTTAATAGTAACCCACTTTGAAAAACATAACAAAACATTTGTCGTAAGGAAAAATGGGCTCATTTCCCATTAATGACAGACAACACACAATGAAACACACTGGTTTTTAGTCACAGTTATGGGTGAGCTCCATCAGTGGTGCTTAAGAAGATCAGCCCACGCATCACACTTGAGGATAATGCGAGCGCATACACTTTATCATCCACACAAATCAGTGTGGGGGCAGGAGCACACAGGCAGGAGTCAGGAGTGAAAGCAGTGGGCAGAATACTATTGATTGACTTATAAGTCTCACAAAGCTGTGAGCGCGACAAAGACGTGAGTCGCAGCGAGTTCCATCATAAGCCTATAGTGTTAAAGACTCCAAGCAGGGTAGCAGCAAGGCTCAGCGACACTGACCTTTAGCCTTTAATTATATGAAGAATTAAATATCTCTATATCTTCTTCAAGGTGTGTTATGTCTTATGCACACACTTAACCAGAGCTACTGTAATCTTTTGAAGCAATGTAGTGCGTTCAATGGGTCAAAATGGCACAGGGAAGACGTTACAGCCCTTTTGTATTTATATGAGTTCTGCCTAAACTATGAGGAATGCAATATAAAGGAACGATATGAGAAAATCAGTCTTGACGTGAAGTTTATTCAGGTAACTTTTCAAATACATAAAATCAATTCATTTCCAGTTACTGCTAACTACAAAAGACAGCTTAAACAGAGAGTTTATCTTCTCATCTTAGTATCATCTCTTTCTGTGAATCTGATAAAGCTTTTAATTTGAATTTGATAACAAAAAGCAGAAGGTCTGGCATGTATTTCTGTGTGTGTGTGTGTGTGTGTGTGTGTGTGTGTAATTTTTTTATTTTATTTTTTAAATTCACCTGCATGTAACCTTGTCTAAATACGAAAATATACATACAAATATCTTGTCAAAGTCTATCTTACTTACATTATGAAGTCAGCTGGTAATTTTAGCCACTGAAATATATTAACATCATAGCATAGTACATTAGACAAAGAAGGCAAACACATAGAATGATCTTGTGTTGAACTTCCAAGCAGATATAGTTTTACATACTGATTATGGAAATGCTGAAGCCTAGTTTGTCTTCTGCAAATGAGGATCATACTAAGCTAATCAGTGAGGTACAGGTGTTATGACAAGAGGGGCAACATTCATTTTGTCTGTGTTATAATGAGGGCAAAAATATGGATGAAGTTTGTCTTTAAAGCGATAGCCACTGAAAGAGTAGATGTGTGACTTGGAATCCACATCATAGAAAGAAACCACTCCCTTATCGTAGTCCACAAAGATGCCCACTTTTTGAAGCTTTTTTAACTGTACCAATATAACAGCTGAATTTTCATATCCATAATACTTGCCCTCACTTAATCCGATGGTCCAATAACCATCTGAAACTGATAGACGTGTGTCTCCCTTTCTATCTACAGACTCTCTCACCACTCCAACAGTCCACTTACTCTTATCTTTCACCTGCACCTCAAAGTAAAACTTCCCCCCTGTGAAGCCCTCCTTTGCTAAGACTTCTGGATACATCTCAAATCTTTTTGGATTTTTTGGAAGATTCTGTTTTTCTGCAGTTCCAACTTGTTTTCGGTCTTGACTAATGGTAAGTGAGCAATGTGCTGTGTCGGGATCAATAGTCAAGTCTACTGCATGTTCTCTCATTCTTTTCATTTTGATCTCTGGAACTTTCTCCAAAATTATATCAGCTGTTTGTTTCACCTGAGCCATGGCTCTTCTCACTTCATTAAAAGACAAGTTGCTGTAAACACCAGCACTGGACCAGCCCTTACTTGAAGGAGCCCGTAAGCTTGAGAAGTTCTGGACAAGACAGTGATGGTCCTCAGATCGTGACAGCTGCTCCAGCTGGCTTATTCTGCTTTTAAGCTCAGCAACTTCCATCCTCATCTCTTTCAGAAAACCTTCAGCCTTTTGTTTCATCGCTCTGTGCCTCTCTTCAATCACCTCAACAACATCAGCTTGACTCTTCTGAATAGAGCGAATGAAGTCAGTAAACATCTGCACACTGGCTTCTTTCTCTTCATCGGCTTCTTTCTGGCTGGCATCAAGTGACTTTTCAATCGCATCTATCTTATCGCATCGTGATTGTATCATCTTGTGGATATTTGCCATTACCTCATCTTTTTTTGCTAACACAGCCTCATACTCTTCCTCTAGCGAGATGACATTGTGACTCTTGTGATCGCTTTTGAAACACAACACACAAACACAGGCCTTGTCAGTCCTACAATACAGTTCTGTTATCTTGTTGTGCTTTTTGCACATCCTCTCATCAAGATTAATCACAGGATCGATTAGTTTGTGGCTCTTAAGCACTGAAACTCTCTGATGAGGCTCCAGGTGGACTACACAGAAAGAAGTAAGGCACATCAAACAAGACTTAACGGCCTTTTCTTTCATCCCGGTGCAGATATCACAAAGAACATTTGTTCCTTCTGGGAGCTCTCGGTCTGAAGTTGACACTTTGACTTGGACCAGCTTTGCAAACTCAGCCGCTAACTCAGACATGGTAGTGTTGACGTTGAGTTCAGGTCTCGAAGAAAATGTCCTTTTGCAAAATGGACACTGACAAACGTCACTAGAGTCCCAATACTTGTGGATACACGGGCGGCAGAAGTTGTGTCCACACGGGGTTGACACTGGCTCGGTAAACACGTCCAAACAGATGCAGCATAAGAACCTCTCCTCTGACAACAGACTGCTGGCAGTTGCCATATCTGCACAAGAGCGAAATACAATAAATAAATGAATACTAATAACCTAAAACGAATACAATTCAACTCAGTGGACTGAACAAACTGCTCAGACTGTGTAAGAAACCAGTAAAGTAACCATACCTGCAAAGTCTCAAGTTTCTGATTAATAAAAGCTGCGAAAAATAGAAAGCAAACTTTCTCTATTTAAAAAACAGTTCTCTTTGAGGGGTTTTACTTAAGTTTCGTTTCAACACGTTGGCGTCCAGAAGCGGCCCTTCCCCAGTGGTCACTTACGATACGCCTCTTAATTTTTTTTAACCCTTTCATGACATTAAAATTGGT
>NW_005187453.1:1806661-1949971 GCF_000239375.1 Pundamilia nyererei
AACTTAACTAAGGGGGCTCTGGGAAGCTCGTTTTGGGGTTTATGTAGGTAAATTTATTATGGATTAAAACGCCCCCCGAAAGTTCTAAATTATAGGCTAAAGTAAATTGGTTACGTGTTAAAACCTTATACTGATATAGGATAAAGTAAAATGTACTAAATTAAAGAATTGTATTGTTTGCATTTGTAAAGGTGTTGAGACCGTTTGCTCAAACCCACAGGCGTTAGCCTCCAGAGGGTGCTAGATGGAACGTGTGCGAATCACTCAAATCATTCGGATCCGTCCTCTTGGGAAAATGCATGTATGGAGAAGTGTTCACACTGATAGCTGTGATTTTTACTTGGACCAGAATCGCAGGCCAGCTAGCTGATGGACAACTGAGATGGTTTGTAAAGCTAGAATAAGGTGTGCACACATTTTCCATGCTAGATTAAAAATCTCGAGTGCTTTCAAAAAAAACCCCAAAACAAAACAAACAAAAAAAAAGAAAAAAAACCCACTCTGGGATTAATTATAATTTTTGATGGCTACTCCAACCTCCCTTGTTTCCGTTGTGAATCTGTCAGCTGATGCTACATGGTGTTGCTCTGCTTAGTATGCTCAGTTCCATCTGTTGACATTGTCCCAGAGTTCCCACACACAGATTGCTTTCACTGCTTGTGTTTCTCTACTTCTTTGTGCTTGTGTTTCTCTAGTCCTCTAGTTCTTTGTGCGTATGCTTGTGTCTTGTGAGGCAGGAAGACTTGTCCCTTAGGCTTTCACTGTAACAATTTCTTATTTTATCTACAGCAGCCGCTTAGTTCATGTCCAGGAAATCTTGTAGTTCATCCTGACCTTTCCTAATCCTTCAAAGAAAAATAGCAACGAGGTTAGCACAAGCTGATAAAACTCTGTAAGATTCTTGACGTCTCTTATCTCTTGCAATTTGGCACCTATAATCTGCCTGAATTGTACTGCAGACACTGCAGCACGTGGCAGTCTGGGTACAAGAAGTCAGCCATAAGAAGTAGGATCTGAGTAGCTCTTTAAACAAGTATCATTTCTTGTTTTTTAAATTTCTTGTCTTCTCTTTATGACTTGAATAGAAGGCTAGATAAGCAACTGGTGCTAAGAATTGGTTAGGAAGAATATGAAATTTAAATGAATGGATGCAATAATCACACATGCACACACCAGTACACACAAAGTTTGCTTTCCCCTTAACCTGTTTGTGATTGACATGCACACTCAGTCATGACCTACTCCTACCCCTTTGTGAGAGAAAGAACTGGAGAGCTTAGTGGGTTACAAAACCATGAAAGGTGATAAAGTAACCCCAGGGACTGGACACAGAGGGAATGGTCCGGCACTGAAAAGAATACTAAACCAGATTTCTGTTTATTCTGCCATGTCTCACCTATGAGAAAGTGGAAAACAGGCTCCAAGTTGCTAGCCATGGGACGATGATGGCCTGTTTTATCACACTCTGATTAGACAATATTTATTGGGGAAAACCTAACCTGATTCATGACATCCTCTGCTAAGTAATGCTGTTTTCTTAGACTGACTGTCGCCAGTCCAGGTGCCCACTGCCGAGGCCTGCAGCCACCATCTATTTCTAAAAGCTTGCAAGCACATTGAATTACTGAGGCGGAAATAGAGGAAACAGCCCACTGCAGAGTCTGTTTTGCTCAGAAAAGGATGCCTTGTTGTGATAAAGATTTATCATTACAATAAAAACTCATCACTGAACACACTGGTTGGACAGGGATGTAAAGCAACAGAAGTGACATAGGAGTAAGGTAGTTTTTATGTTGTTAACATTGATATAAGTGGGTACCAGAATTACCATGGTGTTTACCTTTTTTTTTTTTACAGTTTTATCTCTTTATTTTTCCCTGCTTTTTTTGTATTCTTTGGTGATTACATTATTGCTGAATTGTAAAAAAAAACCCAAAACGTCTAGACAATCAAATTAATGCTGATAGGCTCATTCCTGAAATACCAAATTTCCATTTTTCTCTTTGAGGTCACAGAGTTGGTCTGTTCAATAATTTCATAGTCAACTTCACATTATGAAGAGCAAATTGAAATGTGTTAAGTGGCATGACTAGAATTATTAATCAGATTTATCCAACTGTAGTAATAGAAATGAATAGAACCTGCATGCAAACAAGCCAATGTGCCAAGGCTATGCTCACAGTAAATTATGCTTTTTTGACTCTGTCTTTGGTTATTCATGCACACCCTATTGGAAAATTCTTCAGAGGGGTTGTGGTTACATTGTAACCAAGGTTATGCTGTTAATGGCACTGTGGTATTCAGACTACCTAGTGGTATTGAGTCAGTTCCTTCTCTGTCACTCCCTACTATGTGACACGGTTAACTGCAGCCTTCCTTGACTACCTGTTGCTATGCCTATTATGCAGATTTCTGTTACTACCCAGACTGTTTAATATTTTTACACAATCATACTTTTACTCGGCAGCAATATCTGTACCAACAAAGTAAATGATGTACTTTGTTTTATTTTGCGTGTGAGTAGAGAGGTCATTGTTGGAACTCACTGTAACCTACACTGTAAGTAATAATTGTTGTATTTGAAACATGGAGGCTATTTGTATTGATTCATTTTGTAGTTTTAGTGTCTACCTGCACATATATGGAGTTCATTTTATTACAATTTGTTACAAATCAATGTAATGAATTTTCTTGAAACTCGAAAATACGAGCTGCAAGCAAAAGCACCATCCGCACAGACTGTCGGACACCCTGAAAGCAACAAGCTTGACTGGACCGGACAAAACGCCCACTGCAGTGGTGCCGTAGACTCTGAGTAGACGGAGATAAACAAGGTCCTTTTTCCAGCCTTAAACGTCGGTCTGGTGAGTATGTGGTCAGATATAAGATGAAAACGCCTGTTTGTCTGTCCAACTGTGAGATAATGTGTTTAAACTTTGTCCTGCCATCGGCAACGCAGGTGGGACATTTATTTTTTCAGGATTTTCAGGACAGCTATCTTGAAGAAGAGGGGGGGAAAGTTTGACTTACACAGAAAAGGACTTAAGTGTCTGTGTATTGATTCGTAGCTTGTGATGCTGGAGCACAACAGCGCAGGTTAAAGTCTAAAATGTCCGAGACCGGGCTTTTTTCTTTTTAAGGGGGACCCGTGTTCGTTTCCTCCTAATTCATCTGGACAGACTGTTAAAAGCAGGAAGGCCTTGTTAGGAAAGAGTTAACGGCTAGCTTAGGCGCTCTAAAATCAGGCAAATTGTTTAATTTCATTTAAATTTTATTTGTCATTTAATAGTTTGCAGTAGGCACGAACACGGAAAGGAAACTTGGCTGTATTTACAGGGGAGGTTAAAGGATATTTTGAAATTTGGGTTCATAAGGGGAACCAAGAGGATAAGGGGGGCATGGGGAATACTATGTTAAAAGTAAACCTCAGGGTGTTTTTGTTTGTTTTGTTTTTGTTTTGTTTTTTTGTAGTGTTCTGTGCCCCACTACAGATTGCATTACAGTAAAAAGTGGAACTGCACAAGATTCTCTTTTCCACTAGCACCTACTTGGCTTGATTTTCCTCTGCTCTACTCTGTTCAATTTTTGTCATTTTCCATTGCAATTGGCAGGCTGAACCTAGGGCTAGTTGCAAATCTATGGCAGGGCTTACACATATAGAACATGCATGACTTTGGACTCTGGGAGGAATGCAAAGTATTGGGAGAGAATGCATAATTGCATGGGAAGAACATGTAAACATTAGACACAGTTTGGCCCCAGCCGGCCAATGGATTCAAACCCAGGACCTCCTTACTGTGAAATAAAATCAGTTACTCAATCAAATTAATAAGAAGCTCACTGACCACAGATACTGGTTGTGGCTGAACCACACTGGGCCGGACTGAAGAAGCTGGACTACATGGTGGTTCAAAGGCACTCATCTGTGCTGTTCCCAACCCTGTCTCCTTGTCTGCTCTTTGGGTTTTATACACCCTGCTCACTCTCTCTGCCATCTCCACATCATCTGCCTCTTACTCCTCCTCTTCTTCATCCGACTCTCCCACCACTGCTCTCTACTCCCTCACCTACAGCTCTTTGTTCTCACTTGAAGCTTTGTCTCCTGAAAAAAAGATGACAAACCTTAAGGAAAAGTTAAGGATAACCTCAATAACTTACCTCACTATCACTGTCATCAGTCAGTAGTGAGAATCCTGGACTTACAGAAAGTTTATAGCCTCCTCCAGGGTATATAAATGTGGACGCTTCGCACCCAGTAAACAGAGATCTTGCAGACTATACTTAGTACAGATGAACACCAGGGACTGGGTAAATTATCATAAAAGATTTATTTGATGGAAACCTGTGTTTTTATTTATTTATTTTTTATTCCCTTTTTAAAAATTTATATTTATACAGTTTTCTCCATTGCCATTGAAAGAGTGGTTTATTTTCCACGAACCTTGTCTTTATACAGCCACAGTCGCCCCCTACTGGCCGAAAAAACAATTAAATAAAAAGAAAGAATAGTAATGTTAACACTTCTGCACTGGGTTTACTTATCAGATCTGGAACCTTCTCTCACCTTCTATACAATGGACCCATTTCAGAAGCATATACATTATGTTGATCAATAATAGTTATTGACTCAGCAACTCAGCCGTATATAATTTTCTTGTTATGCTGCTGAGAAGCAAATAGTCTATAGAATAATTTATTAATACATTTAAATGAATTATTAAAAAAACAAAATCTGCAAGGTAACTGCTTATTGAAACTTCAAAATAAAACTTGATTCACTGCTATTTATAGACACACCTATGCTTTTTTTCATCATTTTTATGTTTACTTTTTCTGTTCTTCATATATTAGTCACAAATGCTTTAGAGAGAGAGCATTGTTGGAGCATTGTTGCTCCACAACATGTCAGATAAAATCTAAAAACAAGGCAATTAAGGTAAATTATCAAGAGATAACGGAAGTATTGTAGAAAATGCTATAGATATTTCAGATGAAACCCCATTCCCATTTATTGTTTATGAGTAAAGGTAGATGGAATATCTCAAAGCCTGAATGAAGTGGAAAATTTCATGCATGGAGAGACAATTTTTCCTTTCGTTTTCCTTCTTCCTTTGTAGACAAGCTGACCCTTTAGCAAGCTTACTAGCTTGCGTGTTTACCTTATTCATTTTCATCCCCAACAAATGATTTATTCATCACCTTTCCTCTCAGATCTACACCTACAGTATTATGTGTATTATTCCTGAGCCGGCAGACAGAAAAGCTGCAACATTTTCTTTTATGCTCTGTCCGCTGAAGGATGCTATTTAGATCAATTGTATAGGTCTAAGTGCTTTCCACACCCACGGCCTTTTATTTACAGGGCCAAGACTAGAAGCTCAATTAATGATTCATAGGGACATGTGCTAGTGATAATTCAAAGATGTGGTTTGTGATATAACAAAAGCATGTCATATTGGGGCCTTGGATGCTGCATCACTAAACAACTAGTAATATGTCGTGCAGTGAGAAGTCTGGGACATGGGAGTTATGTGCAGCTGGATAAGTGTAAATGTGTGAACAATACTTGTTTAGCTATTTTTGGGTAAAGAAAGGAATGTAAATGCTAAAAACACATCTAAAGAAAACTACAGTAAGATTTTTTTTTTATTGTGATACATTTTTTAGCAGTACTTTGCAGGAAAATGTAATGTTTCCAACAAACAAATCTGCACTTATAGAATTCAACTGAAGACAAAAAGATGTCGGTGGGTTATAAAGATGACCAGAACGACTGGGTGACCGTGTGCCTCAAGTACCTGCTCTTTGTTTTCAACTTTCTCTTCTGGGTAAGTGGCTAGTAATCCTCATTTCAAGTTTCAAGTAATGTGTACTCACAGAGACCTCACCACAATAACTGAGCTTTACATTTAACCTCCTGGTGAATTGGATCGTCATTGACAACATCAATAGCAACTCTGTAAAACTGTCTGTGTTCCTTTAAAACTGCTTTTTTAGAGACATTGCTCATACAGAGCCACATAGAAATAGGAAGAGGATTAAGGAAAGTTTTCAGTCTTCCTAGGCTAAGCTATGGACTGAGTTCAAAGTGAGTCATAGATTATTTAGGGCTTGTCAGTGTATTCTGGCCACACAGTGTATTAAACCTGCTCTCTGGCACCACACTTTATGCTGCTAAAGCTCCGCTCTCTTACAGCATCAGTGCAGAGTCTCCGGGCTTACAGAGTCAAAAAAGAAGATTTTGAGGAGCGAGAGACAGATCCGTAAGTGGGAGAGGTTAGAAAGAGAAAAGGGATCAAGCTTTAGCTTTAGGCCTCTATTAAATTCCCTGTCGCCACCTAACAACCAGTCTCTTGAGGAAAAATAGTATCATTTTCCTCTGAAGGCTGTCCTCCATCTCGCAACACTTTTTTCTAAGAGGGCATTTTTGTCCACCCCCTACACAAATTAATCATAGGCGGGGGAGCAGTGCATACTCTGTGAGGATGAACTGGCATTGGCCATTTCTGTTTTTCACTTTCTTAGCACATTACTTTTAAAAGAGAGTGCATCATCTAGGGATTTCTCATTTGTCCCTGTTTTTCACGGCGCTGTTATTGGCAGTCATCAAAAACACAGATATCATTAGTTAAAGCAAAATTGAATAAAGTAATGTTTGACATGTGCTCAGAAAATAATCCAGCTGATGTGATTAATGGCCGGTTAAAGCATGATTGTTTGGTTAATTGAGGGTAGAATGAAATATAGATTTGGCAGTATATCGTAGTGTTTCCCCTTCCCCTCCAAATTTGACTTGCCAGAGACTTTTTCAATTGATTTTTTTATATGTTATTTATTATATATGAATATATTACTAATGCAGTGTGTCAAGCCTTTCTGATGTAGGATATTTAGGACCGATAACGATATTTGGAGATTTTTAAATCTTTTATATATCAGCCGATATTTTTTTTTCTATCAAAAATGGTAAACATGAACTGGTTTCCCTCACACATGTTAGGTACAGTTATTTATGAGTCCTTACTAAGATAATATACCAATGCAGTTTAAAAATAATCTTGATTTATTGACATAATCTTAGATTATTAATTTACACTGTCTGGTGGACAAGTACACTCTGATAGTGAAACTATGTAGCATCCATACTCAACATGGGTGAAGGTTGTTCCTCCTGTCTCTGCTTTTCTTGTTTAATTATCATCTATTGACGGCTACAAACGTCGGTACTGATATATCGGCAAATAGCTACTCTGTGATCCCCTCACATGATCGCGTGAACCACACCCTGATGCCATTTTACTCTGCCTCCTCCTTGTCAGTTACAGCTGAGGATGGTGTGATTGTGTTTTCAGCTTTCTGCTTTCTTCAAACCTTGCACAGATTTCCACTTGGACTCAAGAATGAACTGATTAGATTTTTGTGGTAAAACATTTCTGGCAACATTTCGAGTTACGTAAGATGTTTAAGGTTAAGTCTGGATAGACATGGATGTAAAGTGCAGCTTCACTACTTGGCAGATACTAAGGCGGTAATTTTATTTTGAGCAGTGATAGTACAGAGATATGAGAACAGTATTGGGAACTACTTTCAGAAAAAGTGATAGCCAACTTAAAAAAATGTAATTCAGTGGAACTTAGTTGTTAGAAGAAATGTCTTTACAGTGTTAGAGAAGGGTGATTTCCCACTGGTTGGTCCTCGGTTGGATATGTGGTGTTGTGAGTAAGAGGTCCTTTCTTCTAAAGGAAAGGGATGGGAGGATGAAGAAAGACTCTCTCAGGCATTTCCTATTTGCCCTCCTTTGAAACTTGCAAGATGAGAAAAAGAGATCAGGAAGCCACCCTGGATCAGTTACTCTGTATTGTTTCTAAGTAAGTGGTCATTATGCCCTGGCTTGATTGCAGACGTCTCACCACTCCTGTTAGTTGTTACGCATGGTCACTTTTCTCTGTTTCTCATTCTGTTTCCTCTTTTTTTTTTCTTGCCTCCTTTATGCCCTCTTCCTCTGTTCCATTTCCTTTTCTTTTTCTAAGTGACTCATCTAAAAGCTTTGAGTTCACTTTAAATTGATCACTTCCTGCCCTGAAAAATGTTTCGCTTGAATGTTACAGTACTTGTGTTTTGCTATTCTTTAATAATAAACTGACATGGTACACTTAGTTAAATTCAGTTACATTTCATATCTCGTGCGTTTTTTGTCTCTGTAGTATGACACTTCGTGCTGCACTAAACATTTTTATTCAGATGTCTTTTTAATCCTGTTACTTTTTCTCTGCTTCTCTTAATTCTTCTCCAGATGGGCGGAGCTGCTGTTCTGGGTGTGGGCGTCTGGACACTGGTGGCAAAGAGCGACTACTTGAGCCTACTGGCCTCCAGCACTTTTGCTGTGTCAGCATACACCCTCATCTTAGCTGGCAGCCTGGTGGTAGTTACAGGCTTTTTGGGCTGTTGTGCAGTCATCCGGGAGCAGAGAAGCTGTCTGTCCACGGTGAGAGACGAGAGAGTGATAGATGGGGGTTTCCGCTTAGGTCCAGGCATTTGTTTGTAGCTGTAAAGGTGTGGGTTAGGCTTACACTTAGGATTCAATGTAGAGTCTGTGTTTAAAATTAACCCGCACGTAGATCATAACTCAGAACTTACAAAAAATATATTTTGATGGCAAACACTCATGCTTTTGGAACAGTTACCAGTTTGACATTTAAAGGTTTAGAGGAGTGTAGTTTTTTTTTTTTTTTTTTTTTAGAATGAGCATGAGAGAGTTAATCATATATTTTTTTTCATATTTTTTTTTCAAGGGTATTTTTGCTGTAATTTAGGAGGTCAAAGTGCAGATGGTCAATGCAGGGCGTGAAAGTGTACATGGACAGTAATTTTGCTGTGATTTTACCAAAGAACATTGCATCTGGAAAACCTAAAAAATCTATTAATAATACTTATCAATGTAGAGTTTGAGCATTTTTGTCTTAATTTGCCATCCATCCAAGACGGCGAGTCGATATTTGCTAGTGGAGAATCCACTTTTTTATGTTGAAAGGTCACTTCCACTTAGCCAGCTAGCCCTTGCATTTCCCATCACGTTTTCCTTTCTTGTAGGCAGTTTGGGCCATTTTTTTTTTGGCATCCCTGGTCATTATTCAGCAGCTTAACAGTCTCTTGTGTTGTGGTCACACTGGCTTTATATGTCATTACGCCAAGGTTGCAGAGATGGAAAACACTCTTACAGTCCAAGACGACTGATTCGGACTCTGTCTGGTGAACGAGAATAGAATAATTCACTTAAGAAAGCATGGGTGTGCTTGCCTCCTCGTTGAGCACAGCAGTCCCACGCTGGCATAAATAGAATGTAACTGAATAGGGAAACACTGCAGAAGATAAATAATAAGTTATGTAATAACAGCCCTGATAGTCTACTGGTCCGTGGTTCTAGATTGTCCACTGTGAGAAGCTAGATGCTCGCCCACATGTACACAAATGTGGCAACATGCGATGGCGCTCATCCATGCTTAGCCTGGTCTAAGGTCTATCGCTAGATGTTGACGAATGACTCTGACGGGGCCCTCGCTGTCCTCATTATTTTACAGAGACAGGACCCAGTGGGAGAGAAGGAGGCGGGAGGTGAACGTTCTCTGCCGCAGGGCTATTTATAGGTTTGTCTATCTACTGGTGATGGATGGAGAGAGAAAGGGCCTTGCAGGAGTGAAGAGGTAGATGCGCGGAGGAAACGGAATCTGCGGTGCAGTTTGGTTCAACTGCTTTTTTGTGCTATTTATAGATTTGTTTGGGAAGAATAATGAGTGATGCTAGCATGTACAGTAAGTGTTGTGTGCATAGAGAAGTGTGAAGTTGGCATTTTGTGTGGGTAGCAGGCACACAGAGACTGAAGTGCTTTTTTCGCAATCTTGTAACCAAGAGAGACGCAGAGCAGGCTGGGTTTCTGCTCAGCATCATTACTGCGATAGCTGCAAAACAAAAAAGAACATCTGTTTGTGCGTGTGTTAAATATTTCTTCCTTACAGCTGTTTGTTACCAATAGTTTTCAATCACTTTGTTTAGTGCATCTAGCAGGTTGTGCAATAGCATCTGTGTCTCCATAATGGTTCTGAGTTACGCTGTTGTTTTCCCCGCTCTGTGACAGCTGGTCCCTGTTAGGTGCGTGTTTATGTGTCTGTTTGTATATGGACTTGAATTATGTGGAATGAGCCATGTTTTGATGGGTGTACAAACCATCTGATGAACAATAAAAAAGTTGGGTTATTTAAGTGTGGGAAAGCTGGAGTTTTGATCTGCTCGTTTTGCAGCAGTCTATCAAAGTACTCTCTGTGTGGGCAATCAGTTCGTCACACTGTTTGCATAACAGTACATACAACAGTGCTTGCCATTAAGAATGACGCTTACAGTTAAAGCCTCTGTTATTCTCATTTTTATTTTTTGCCTCAGCACCCATCTCATGTCTGATTCTTTTTCATTCTTGCAGAGGAAAACTAAACACAGTATTTGAGAGTAGCGCTCAAATACTAAGCAAACGGCAACATCAAATAATAATATTTGAGGATGACGCTCGAATACTGTGCTAATACTGTTTTGTTTTTTCTAAGATAATTTCAGACATCAGTTATGATAAATAGTGAAACTTTATTCTAGTAATGTGGGGAGCTCTGTAAAGATGCCCAGGAGAAATGGGTTTCTACAGCCTGTCAAATTGCTTTCTGGTTGTCTCATTTCATGCAGGACTGCCATCTGCGTTTGAAGTGACAGATGCAGTGCGGTGACAGTTGATGAAAGTTTATATTGAGCCATCACAAGCGTGAGCAACTTGAGTTAGCAACCAGATACTTCAGGCGACTACTGAGCTAATGAGTGTTCAGTCAAATTGACTGAAATTCTTTTTTGCTCTCTCTTTCTGTCCTGTCTCTCATCCACAGTATTTCATCTGCCTGCTGTTTATCTTCTTGATCGAACTTGTGGCCGGAGTACTAGCTTATGTATACTACCAGAGGGTAAGTGGTCACTTTTTACTGGTTTAGCTGAGTGACGTTGTGCAGTGATGACCCAAGCTGCAGTTTATCCTTGTTGAAATAACTGCAGCAGCTAATCTATGCCTGCAGGCACGTGGGAAAATGAGGTTAAAAAAAACTTCTATCCAGATGATCATCATCAAACTAGTGTGCTGGGGCGTTTCTCATATTAATACACTACAGATGGGATAGCAGAGAGACTACTAGATATAGGAATTGTTTGTGATTTACTGGATGTTAATCATAATCATGTTTTGGGTTTGAGTTATACATATTATGATTTTTTTTTTCCCCTTCTTGGTATATATCAAAGAGCAGGCGTTTTGCAAAGCAGATAAAGTTCTGCAAGAAAAGTTTGAACATTCAGATGTCAAGATGTCAGTGAGGAAACAGGGCAGAGGCTAAAAATAAACAGAACATATCTTTCTTTTTTCTTTTTTGAGCACTTGCTTGGCATTTGAAACATCTTTCAGGCTCACCTTGACTAAGCTGCATTTTGTTAGTGTGCAGTTAGGCTGCTGCTAGTATTAGATTGACCTGTGCTGAAGCAAAAATTACAGATTACCAGTCAGGCTGTTGTGGTGACAACTTGTGACTGGGAAAGGTAACATAGGGGAAAAATTAGTAGTAAAAGCCAGAAAACAAAGGCTCATAGGCAAGAGATCATGGTGAATTAAACTGTAATTCACAAAATCTGTTTATTTGCTGACTCTTCCTACACCTACATGGAGTTAAACGGCCAGAATTTCCACATGGGTACATCTCATCTGCATTGAATATTATTATGTAGTCATTATTATTTGATGATTTGTTATCATTATTTCATTTATATTCACAAAATCTTTCATGATGATTACATCCACAAAACTGTAATAATGCATTATACATTATAAAGTCATTATATTGCTTGATGGCGACCTACTAGCGGTCTAAAATGACCCTTTGCAGCATTTAATAAAACTAAAGCATGGAAATGTAGTAGAGTGTCAAAGAAGACTTAAAAAAACAAGCAAAGAAAGAGAAGTAATTTTCAGTCTTTAGGCAACAAAACCTGGTTAAGTTGGTTAAACTACTTGGGTAAATTTTGTGAAAGAGGGTCAAAATGGTTTGTTTAGGTCTTTTCACTTATATCAGCTCAGACGTCAGCTGCAGTGATGATCCTTTAATTCATTTATATATTGCAGTTACAGGATCAACAGGGTGATGTTAGATTACTGTAGATGATGGCTGCCTATTATTTAAGAATGAATTCAGCTGTGCGTTTTGTGAATCAAGAGACTAATAATCCAATAAGTTATAAATAATTGATAAATTATTCATTAAAAACAATTATCATAAAAGAAAATACAGTGACATCAGTATTGTAAAAATCAGAAGGGAACATTCGAGTAAGAGCGTGGAACCAAGCAGGAATAAAGGATTTCTAAAGCAGCATCCTCAGTGATCCTCCTCTGATGACATGACTCTCTGAAGTGTATCTAACACATTGGATATTCTTGGCATTATGTTATCGCCCAAACATCTGGCTGTCAGTCAGTGAGGGCTGCATAGGGCATCTTGTAATCTTTGGGCAGATTTATTGTGATGGAAGAGGGTTCAGTACGGGATAGAATCACTTTAAAGATAAAGATTTGCATTGTTTCCTGCACCCTGTGTGAGTGTGAGAAAATATATCCAGACATCAAAGGCTGTATTCCTAGTCAATTTTTTTTAGTGTCTTGTTTATCTGTATTCTGCATCACAGCACTCCCCAATGCTACCAATCTATCATCCCCTTATCCTCTCCCTCACCTCCACGCTATTTGCACCTACGTATCACTTTTTTCAATGCCCTTCTTTGTAGACATCGCACGCGCAATCGTAAATTAAGCAGCCCGTGGGGGGGGTTACCACAAAAACATTTGTTTTTACCCCAAAATAATCCCCTCCAACCCACCCCTCCAGCCTTCCCACCTTCTCTGTTTCAAACACACTGTTTCTCACTGTGTATGCCTGCTGTCTCTCTCTTTGTTCCTCATTTCCAGCTGAGTGAGGAGCTGAAGCAGCATCTCAACCACACTATGACAGAGAACTACGCTCAGCCAGGAAAGGAGGCAGTCACATTTGCGGTTGACAATCTACAACAGGATGTATGAAATATATTTACAAACTCCTCTGGTCTCAAGTTTCTGTAAGATTGTATTTCACCCTCTTCAGCATGCGCGGTTAAGTATACTTGTACTTGTTATAAATTAATTTGATATATGAAGCTGAAAATTATGCTGACATGTAGAAGAAGAAATGGCTCATCACTCTGTGTATTCTATCTGGGTTTAGACAGAGCATTGTTCCAAAGATGACAAGTGGAACAGCCGGAGCGAAAGTAGTCCCTGAGAGGAAAATTACTGCTGTGAAAATATATTTATATAGTGGCTTGATGTTAGGAATTTGTTTACACTAGATGATACATGAAACCATATTTTAATCAGAATGAGGGATATGGCCTCACACTGTGGAACTAAAGTCTGGGCTTTCCTTTTTCTGCCTCTCCAGTTCAAATGCTGTGGCAGCAACAATTCTCATGATTGGACTGTGAGCAAGTACCTTGTGTCAGGGCAAGCAGAAGGCAGGGCGGTACCTGACAGCTGCTGTAAGACCATCACACCTCACTGTGGAAAGAGGGACCACCCCTCCAACATCTACAAAGTGGAGGTCAGTGCAATAAATGCTTCTGGCAAAATGACAGCAGGCTTATTCAGCCTGCCTGTTGCGCAGCTACAACACAGAATGTGTTGTAGTTCCTCCTGTAGGTTCTATATCTTACAATAATCTTTTGTACAGTTTTGTGAAATGTGTTGCAACCTGGCTATATCCCTGACTTGAGTTATAAATATCAACTGAGTGCTTTTGCAATCAAAGATTAGTGATGATAGCCTAAAGACAGAAAAAAGAGATGGAAGCACTGAGTATACTAATAACTATGTGTAGGCAGTAATCAAAGGAAATCGGTGTTATCCAGTTGTTCAGGGTGATTGCTCATCTTCACAGTCCATTGTTTTTTTTTTTTGGTTTTTTTTTCTGGTTCATGCCATATTTGAAGAAATTAAACTGGTGTTTTATTCACTTCTGGTCTGTTGTAGCCAAACCATTTTCAAATATCTGAGGCTGATATTTCATTTCCTGAAATGAAAAGCATCCATCTACTTTCCTAACTGCTGCTGGGTTGCAAGGTCGACATAGGGGCAAAAGGCAGAGATAAACCTCAGTTCATGCCGTCAGATCTGTGGGCATTATTTTTGCTAACCTCCCAATTGTTTTTGGGAGGAAGGTGTGGCACCCAGAGGAAAGTCACAGGCTAAACATGCACAGAAATGCCCGAGCTGAGTAAGAGATTTGAACCAGGAACCTTCTTGCGTTGAGGCAACAGTGCCAGGCAGTGCAGCTCTGTGCAGCCCTGAGTGACTCACAAAACATGCCAGCAAACTTTCTTCTGATAGAATGAGCTCTAAGAAAAATGAATAAAAGATGAGGTTTTGAATGCTTATCCACGCTGCACAGGAGAGGCTCTTCTGCCTTCTCGTGTCAAATCACTCAGTTTCTTCTTATCCTTCACAATGTGCTACCTGCATCATGTGCAAAGACATAAGCATGAAGACATATTCTGAGAATTTAAATAAAATGGTTTGTGGATGATGACTGTATCTATGTTCACTTGTAGGTTTGGGATGATTTATTTATTTATTTGTACCGTGAGTGTTTTGAGCCCTGTAAATACGCCTGAGGGAGTAAAGAGGGACTGAAAATGTACTTAAATAATCAAGAACATCCCAGATTCAGTAAAAACACACAACTTCTGAAGGATGTCTTGTTGCTTGCTGAAGCAGTTTAAACTATAGCTATGCAGAAATGCAGACAAAGCTTTCTTGTCTAACTAATAATCTAGTGTAAATTTTAACTCTGTAGGGTGGCTGCATCACTAAGCTGGAAAAGTTCCTTGCAGATCACCTGTTGGTTATCGGTGCAGTGGGGATAGGAGTGGCCTGTCTGCAGGTAAGTAATATATACACCCAGTTCAGATGGTTGGTGAAGAAGCAGGATGCATTTCTACTGCCTTCTCCCTGAGCATACAGTGCTTTATACAAGCCCAGTTGTTATCAGAAATGAGAAACTGCTTTTAGCTTTTGTGAGTGGAATGCTGCCCTTTGTTGAATTAAAAGAAGAAAAAAAACTCCTATTACTGAATGTACCCTGGCAGGTCAGGATCCTCTAAATGGACACGTCTTTTCATCTCATCCGATTCTTTCTGTCATCATTATATGAGTTTGGTCCTTCTGCCTATTCAATGTAGTCTAAGATGGGCTTTTTAGTATTGCAGAGCCCGAGGATATTTTTTTTTCTCTTTTTATGTTTTTGCACTTTTCTACCAGCTAACCAAACTGTCTTACTGTAGCTGCAAACCACGTTTAAATTAACTTGAGGTCAACCTAGAACTAAACAAATTTCCACTTATTGTTTCCAGTGGTGTTTGTAAGACTGACAAGTCCACCACTTTACATACAGCTTAGTTTTAATTGGGCACCAGGGGACTGAGAATAAAGACATGAAGCCAGGATTTCACTGCCATAATTATAAAGACTGCAAAAAGCAAAAGATGAGATGACCAACCGTGCAGTCTCTGTGATGCTCACCGCTGTTGGTAAAAGGAATTTAAGCAGAGTCTCCATTAGCAGTGGCTATAACATAAAGACTTTCTCACAAGAACCAAATGATCTGAAGGGACTTTGTCGAGCATTTAAATGAGGTGCTGAAAATATTGTGAATATATTGAATACATGACGTACACAGTGTAATTTTGTCACTTCTCACTCATTAGCATGTATTTCGTAATGTAGGCCAACTTTATGTCTCCTCTTTGTTAAATGTTCAGTCTGTCTTAATGTCGGTGTGCACTAATCTGTCTTTGGTGTGTTGTACTCTGTGTGTGTTTGTTACCACTATAGTTGGTCGGGGCACTCTTGACAGCCTGCTTTATCTATCTGCTCTATAAAGAAGAGGAAGAGGACTTTGGTGCATTGTAATTTGGCTCTAGAGCGCTGCTGGTTTAATCTAAACGAGAGGCAAGGTTGGAGGGCACTGTAGATATTTCATATTTGACTGCCTATTTGTCCTTGCGTGGCTTCCTGTTTTGTGTTAAATGCGAGACCTGCTGTCTGCATGTTTACTGGATTAACATGTTTAATTCGTCGTGAAGCATGCAGCGACTTTGCATTTGGCTACGTTTTCCAGTTTGTTGCTATGCATTTTGTGATGATGTGTTGCTGTGGGTGATGAGGATGTGACAGCTTATTCAAATGCATCCTGAGGATAGCACGACTCACTTGCTTTTTCACTGTGCTTTGGTTCATAGTGTCATGATCTATAATTCGTGCAGCAACGCTTCCATCAATGTAGCACCTGCGCTGACAAGAAGTGGGGAAAACACCATAGGGACAGGTGTATTTACAGCATGTAGCAGTGTTTTGCTGTATATCCCTTGAATCCAAACATTAATGAGGCTTCACTATGGGTGTCGGGGAGTATATGGTATACAACAATACAAACTTAATCGAATATTTACAACAGTTAAACGCAGAAATTATTAACATGCTTACTTTTAATAGACTCTTTTTAAAAATTACAAAAATTTACAGAGTAGCTGCTGCACTTATTACACCTATTTATTTAATATGCTGACACCTTCTATTACATTACCACTCAGAAAAAAAAGCATTAGTGTTGTTGCTATAGTTACTTGCAATCTAAAATAGACTGGGCTTTCATGAACATCATTGAATTGGGACTCGGAGTTGTTTGGGAGTGTCCAGATATCTGTTTTTGCCATCCCACGAGATGGCATGTTCCTGTCTCTAATGAGTTTACTTTTTAACACTGTTACATCATTGTTTTTTAGCGTCTTCTGAAATTAGGCCTCAAGAAAACTAAAAAAACAGTGTGGCTTTTTTCCTTTTTTTTTTTTCCTTCTCACCTTATGTTCCCTCAGCCAAAATGACTGCATCTTCTATCCTTGTGCATAACTGTCACTGATGGTTGAGACGAGAGAGGAAAACAAAACCTTGCTCGAGGAGAAATTATGAGTCAATATTAAATTCTGACTTCCTTGATCAGGCTTCCTCTGGAAGCTTTTAGAGGCACAGAAATGGAATCTGGACACTTGCCTATTTGGCCATCAAGCTTGTAGACCCAGCGGCTTTGGTCAGCTCCTGCTTCCCTTATTCTGCTTTGTTTTTAGACTTTTTGCTCGGTGCTGTGTAGTAGTAATTTTAGACATGCTCATTCCTTATTAGGAATTCGCTGCTGGTGAAATTCTATGCTGAGAAGGATGTTTACAACAGTTCAGCTGATAAAAGATGCAGATATGCTTCATTATGCCATGTTTGAATATTTAAGATGTAATGCACGTAATCGATATAATGTCTAGTTTGCTGATAGGCCAGTAGCAGTCACCAGTGACAATGCCTGTGCATCTCTTTTCTTCATACAGCTCTGTGTTTACACTGATGTCAGATATGACAGCAAATTTCTAAATGTAAAAAGCTTCATTTAAAATACTAGCACAATTGTTGTGGTCTGTTTTCCCTTATTATAGTGATATTTTTGGAAGCCTTTTATTTATTATTATTATTTAAATTTATTTTGGGACTAATATTACTGGTCGGTATAGACATTTATTGGTTTCGACATTTATATTAGCCGATAAATGAAAGTTTAAAATCTTAAGAAGATACGAGAGAAACACCCTTCAACCATGTTATGACTGATATTGCATAGTTTCTCCAGCACGGGGCAGTCTACAAATTCCCTGTTGACAACACATTAGTTTGTAACTCAATAAAAACACAACCAGCTGAACCAAGCAGAGACAGGGAGACGATAAATTAGTAAATAAATAAGTACACAAAACAATTTTGGGGGTAATCTGTTTGTTTTGTGTGTCTGAGTAAAATAAAAAGGTCCCCAGAGCTTTTGCAAAGAGGAAAAACAGTATATTGAGATGTAAGAGCATTAATCTGCTTTTTCACTTCACCCAGCTTTATATAGTTTGTTTATGGAAGCCTGTGCACACACGTTTTGGTGAAATATTGGCTGCTTGACTCCTGACACTCCCTAGTAACCAGCTTCATACTTTCCAGCAGTCTCTAACTCCTTCACCTTTAAACCTTCTCTGCCCCACAGTCGGTAGCATTCAAGCTTCCTGCAGTTTTCCATGGCGACTAAACTGCAGTCTGTGACCTAACACTTCCTGTTTTCAGATATGTGGAATGGTGTTCACCTGCTGCTTGTACAGAAGGATCAAGATGGACCCTTACTGAGCACAACGTGGCCCCTGCACACCACCTTCAACAGATGGAGCATGACCTGCTGACACCTAACCAAACTTTAAATCCCTGCATTGTGATCTGATGATCTAAGCGTTGGACACACACGATAGAAACTTAGGCTCATGAGTTTCTGTTACCTGGTCTAGGCTGGATGTTTTTGCATGCTTTAATTTGAACATGACTAAAAAAGGGAAAGACTTAAGTTGTGTGGTATTCTATGCAACTCATGAGGGTGCGAATTTAATTGTTTTTAATTAGGAGATTTATATAGGAGTGTTTCGATAATTCCAAGTCGAATCGGCTGAGTAAGAGCACAGAGTACAAAGAAAGAAAGTTATGTGTGTGTTTCTGTCTTTTGTAAACACAATGTGCCTCTTACATAATTCTACTGGTAAATAATTATGTATAAATTCAGTGCCTGAAGTCTTGAAAGTGAGCTGTCAATACACTGTGATAAACCGCAGCAAATGAACGGAGTCATGTTTATATTTGTAGCTTTGTCTTTAATTCTAACACGTTGGCTGAGTGATGGTAATCAAAATAAACTTTGCAGTATCAATAATGCTCATATATATGGCTACAAAGAAGAAAAAACTATTTTATTCCATTTAAGAAAGTGATAATTTTCTGTAAACGCTGCTAAATCTCTGAATTTAGAGCTCCATCTAGTGGTCAGCATAGGTAACTTGATTTGAGGATGGAAAATGTAACTGTTCATCTTTTGTGAACTTTAAGCCTTTAATACTGCTGATATTAATAGTATAATATTAATTAATATTTCTGATTGCTTTTGGTTTTTATATGCCGTTCCTCACTTCAGACGCCAATCCCCCCCCCAGTGGCTTTACAGTGATGAATATGAGTGATCTGTGAATCAAAGAATATGGTTCCTTCTGTTTTTGCTGCCTATTATATGCCTTGCTACCCTATTTTTTTTCCTTGTCTTTGTTATATAGCCACCATAATATAGGTGTTTTAGTTGCTAAACAGTGGAAAATGGCTGTCTCTCTTTCAGGCTATTTAAATCTTCTACCAAAATATGACGCCATTCTCAGCACTCCACCTTCTGTAAAGGGACCTTGCAGGATTTGAGAAACCCTTTTGGAATTGCTAGACTTTCACAATTAATATTCTTAAACTGGTTTCAGCTATTCCAGTCATAGCTATAGGCCAAGACAATTTGACAAGACTAATAATGGACAAACAGTTATGTAAAACTAGTCCCAGCTTTTCATGCATTCTCTGTATGAACAACGGCTCGAGGACAGACGGAACTTTTTATTCACGCTGTGTGGACCTTTTACTGAGTGCTTGCAGGTGTTTGCCTGAACTCAACTTCATTACAATAACACACAAATCTCATTGTCTTCTGAACCTCCGTCCTCTGTGATTGCTCACACCACGCACACTGGATCAGCATGAGAAGGGGAGCAGTAATTGCTCTCTAAACGACTCTGCCACATATTTCTCTTCAGGTATATAGAATATTAAACCTATTGACTTAACCGTTCACCAGAAAATATATTTTGTAATATAATATTATACAGCTCCGGCACATGTTTTATTCATGTTCATGACAATTTGAACAACGGTGAAATTTAATATTGGGCCACCGTTGGTACTTCTGGAACAGCTTGACTTAACAGCTGTCTTCAGGTCATGAGACAGCATGTCAATTAGATGAAGGCCATAAATCTGACCTCACCATCCCATAACCTGAATTTCATTCATTTTTTTGAGATTTTTTTTGGGTGATTTAGTTATGCGCTTTTGGTATTACCCAACTTTTCCTATGCTCAGGTTATGGGCTGCTGCCTCCATTATGATGCATAACAGCTAGAAATAAGTTCTGGTGTTGTTGTGCGGCTTTTTTCTCTTTGTCGTGCCGTCTCTCCCAAAAAATTCAACTATCATTTCATCTGTCTGTTGTGGATTATCCAGCTGGTGTTCAGAAATTCTTTTATAGGCTCTTTCTGCTGTATGAATCATAATGTCTTTTTTCTACCCTCCAAGGTTTGTTGAAAGTTGTCAAAAATTAAAGGAATGGCGTGTCTGGAACTAACACTTCTTTTCTCATGTCCTTAACTAAAACACCTGACTCCAAGTAACTTTTGGACAAGTCAGGAGAAGAGGTATTTTACTGTAGCACTTTAAGTAAATTCGATTATCCTTGTCTAAAAGTGAAGATGAGAAATTAAAGGACAAATCCTGAAGATTTCAATAGTTCATAAACTTTTTTCCCCCCCTACTTGTATGTTGTTTTCCTGATTAAAATTTTGGATGCTTATATATGTAACTGGTTGTTGATGATATGACACTGGCACGTGCTTCAACTACTGACTGTTTTCTTTGAAATGTGGCTCTAGAACTCAAAAATAAATGTTTAAATGTTGCATTTAAACAACTGTGTTGTATTCATGAAAGGGTAATATTAACTCTGTTTGGACAGATGCCTATGATGCTGTGATTCCAGCTTTGTGTTAGTTGATGTGATTAATTAGTAATTTGTTATTTATCTAGACCAGAATCATACATTTATCCCAGAGAAATCTATCAATTTTGCAGCATATGTTTGAATTACACCATATGCATATATCCAAGAAAAACGTAAGCTTAGGTAAAAGTAAAAGAAAATCCACTAGAGGGAGACAAAGATTTATCATTTGAAGAGATGCAAACTTGCACAACTTAGTGTTGACCTGACTGAACCCTTTCGGTTTTGCCATATGTTCAGAGTGGCTTTCTCACACATCAGTAGATACTCCTACCTGACTCACTTCTAGTCTTTGAAAAGATTGTTTTGACAGGACCTCAGAAATCTGCCAAGTTGGAACTAACACATTTGATGTAAACTGCAGGTCTCTTTTGTGCGTTAACCACTGATTGAATTGCAAACTCTGATACCCGTGAGAACTAAACACTGCTCGGCTACTTACTGTAACAGATGAGCACAAACAGTGCCTGCTGATTATACACGCATCAAATTCACTTTACTCTTCAATTAATCTTCTCATTATGGTTTTACAGCCATGGTTTTGGGCGGTTTTGTAATCTTGTCCCTTTGTATTTAATCTGTGCATTGTAGTAAATAAAGAGTCAAAGTCTTGCAAGATAATGTGAGCTGGATGGACATCTTACTTTGTATATAATGTGTGAGCTCAAGTGCGAGTGCAGTGGGAAAGCTTTTGTTACGTGTGGGGTCTTCCACAATTCCACATCGGAAAAATCTCGTAGCGTTCCCAGCTGAAACCGCATTTATTTGTGGCGCAGCACTTGTGCATGTCTGTGTGGTTTTAGGCTATTGTTGAGGAAAAATCTCCATATCTTAAAGAACTGTGCCATGCACATAGGATATTTGTGCGTTATTGTTTGTGCTATATTGCTGCCATATGCTCAAGCTCTTTGTCTTTGAGGCACCAGCTTCCCCCTTTCTCTTCGTTGCCCTGCTCCAGATTACTTACAAGACGCTGCGCCAGTTCAGGGCGATCTATCATTGTCACCCATTTAGGAAAAAAGTTTTAAAAAGAGTTTGGATGTTCTCCAACATTTTGGCTTCGGCGAGCCTATAGAAAGTGTCAGTCCCTTTGTCTTCATCAACTATAGGAGGGTGGCTCTCATTTCCTGCAAATGTCACACATGCTACAATGTAGAGACATTGACAAGACAGAAACACACGTGCACGCACACAACCAAGAGGCTATACACATTAGCATGCCGTCTGTACCCTTGGCCAGAAAACACCCATGAGGGAGAATTGGGAGCAGCTGGAGATTCACCACTCCCCATGTGTTGAGGCCTCTTTGCATCACAAGGACAAATACACACTGCTTATATCCTCTCTACCTATCACATTGTAGCCATAGGGATGATATTTCAGCAAGACGTCTTAAAGTTACCTAAGAACACATGTTGCAGTCTCATTTATCAGTGGACCATGAATGCATGTTTGCATGTGCAAGGTAACACTGAAATACTGGCAGTGTTGCTCACAGAAGAGCATGTGCACCCTTGCAAATTAGCCTGACAGCACACATTTAACATTTCTTAGGATGCAAGGTATTTGTTGAGCCCTCATAAAAAAGAAAATTTAAAAAAGAAATCTGGTGCGACCACTTTTGCCTCAAGAAATACACCTGTGTTCAATATGTGCAGAAATACTTAGTTGTGGTAATTAAATGGTGTGGTCCTTTTAGCATAATAGATGTACACAGAAAGAACTTCTGTAACACATTTTGTGTTCACTGGAACATCCCCAAAGGTCTGGTTAAAGATTTGTTGTTGTAGCATTGGTTTTTGTTTTTCCTGAGGACAGTAAGCATTTTCTGATGAAGTAAAACTGAGATTGTGCTAAAAAGACTAAAAAGAAAACCTGAAATGATTAAGACTCAGGTCACAGCAAGAGACACAGCTAAAAAGTTCAATCAAGGGGTGCGAAAGTCCTCAGTTATCTGCACACAAGGAGAATGCAGTATTCACAGACCGTATCTTGTCTGTAACAACAAAGTCCCAAAGAGCGATCATCTTACAGCTTAACACATCTCAGCATGGTGTGCAGTGTGTCCTTAAAAATCCAAATTTAAAATTTTTGGTTCAAATCATCGCCAGTATCTATGGAGGTCAGGTCAGGCCAAAACCATAACAGTGAGTATCTACAGCCATCTGTAAAACACGGTGGATGCACTGTCATTGTTTGGGGCTGCATTTCAGCCAGTGTTGCTGGAGATCTTGTCAAAACTGATGGAATTATGAATGCAGAAAGGTATGGTAAGATTTTGATCTACCATGCACTACTATCTGGAAAACATCTGATTGGCAAATACACTGTCACTGCAGTCAAAACATGCCTAGATAGAAAAACATGGATTGGCCCCTACAGAACTTGGATCTCAACATGAATGAGGCAGTGTGGGATCAACTTGAGATGGAACAGAACAAAAGACACTTAGCATCCAAGGAAAAAGTTTGAATGTCACTTGAGAATCTTGGACAACTATTCCCGAGGAGTACTTATGACAAAGCTTGCTGAGAGAGTTCAGGCTGTGGTAAAGAATAAAGGTGGTCACACCAAAGATTGACTTTCAAGTGTTAAAAACTGTATTTCCATGAATGTTTGCACAGATTTCTCATTTTCCTAGGAAAAAAAATAAAGAAATTCAAATAATGCAGTTCACGTGACCTTTCAAGCGCGCGCAAACCCACTATTTGAACCCCGGAACACCATACCACGGTAATTGTAGAAACTAATGGTGGTGGTGCGTGTATGCGCCCAGATCAGCTGTCTGCGGCCCGGGACGGTGTAACTCCGTCACAGGGGGCCTTTGCACAGTACCGTATTGAAAGAATATAAAATTTACCTTTGCAATAGAGTATGCGCCAAGTACTGCCGGTGTTTAACCACTCACAAATTAGTACATGGAACAGTGCAATTACATTCAAATTTTCTGTTATAAACTACGGAAATGAAATTTTAAGTCATACCAGTTCCTGTTTAGTCCCAATCAAAACCAATTCTGCATCAGATTTTGTTTCTAAATCTGCACCGACCTTTATACTGTGACTCACCTCTCAGCGAGTTTGCGTCTGGTCTGTAGCACATTAGCTGTGGCCATAAATGTGTTTGACAGATTTCATACGAGATCAAAGCATAGGAAAGGACGTGGCGTATTTAGATAATGTCAACACTGGACGTCAAAGCCTAGGAGACTGAAGAACGGCACGTCAACATTGATCAAAACCTAATATGTGTCCTAATTGAGCAACAAATACTTTGATTGTCATTTAGAAAGTACCAACAAGGAGATAAACTGTTTCCAGAAGAAGTAAGAATGTTTTGGGTTCAGGCTTTCTCTCTTGGGTGTTGTGGTTTTCCTCCTACAGTTCAAAGAAATATGCATTGGCTTATTTGCTTGTTCTGAATTTGCTATTATTTAATGGGTGTGAGCATGAATTGCTGTCTTTGTCTGGCAACCTGTCAATGGGTGTACCCCGACCTTTTGCCCAGTGACAGCTACAGTCATGTGAAAAAATAAATCTTTGACTCATAAAAAGTAAGAGTTTAAATAGCAACCAGGTGCTCCTAATCAAATTTTAAATGTATAAATTCATGGATTTATGAACTATGAACTCCTCTGTATACCAAAGTACTTTAGAGCTTGGCTGAAATCGGATGATGCAAAGAATAAATGATCTGCAGCACGGCACCAAATCTACAAGAGAAGGGCTGAAAAAGAAAATAATCAAGGTATTGCAATGGCCCAGTAAAAGTCCAGACCTCAACCCAACTGAATCGCTGTGCCGGGACCTTAAAAGAATAGTACATAAACGAATCCTTGCAAACCCCAATGAACTGAAGCAACACTGGGGTCCAGAATACTGGACCACAATGATGTGAGAGACTGATAAAGTCATACAGAAAACAAGTACTTGAATTTATTGCTGCTAAAGGTAGTTCTATAAGCAAATGAATCATGGGGTCACAGAACTCCTGAAAGTCTTGTAAAAACGTTCTTTTCCACAGGAGTGTAGACAGGCTCCAGACTTCCTCTGAGCCTGAATTGGTCAAGAAGTTACGAAATGATGGCTAAATTGTTTAAAGGTTCGCTTTCCATCGGTATACAGGAAGTTGAATCTTTCTGCATGTCTAAATGCATCGAGTTGCTGTCGTATGTTTGATTCCTCATACACAGTGATTTGAAATGGGGGCAATGAGTGCCTGCGTCATGCCCCAAAGTGTTTCTCACTTGCTTCTCAGTACCCATAGCTGAGAAAGCTGTGGTTTCGGAGGTATTCATGTGTATGTTTCACTGTGCGCGTTGGAGGGTCTTTGTCCATGGGAGAATGAGCTTAGATAGAAACAAACTTCAGAAAGCGTTTCAAGACGGCATTTCAAAAGCCTTCCTTTTGATAATGATGAGCGTCAGGTTGATGAGGGCGGTGATTGATAACAAACAGATGTCGAGGTGGCGTCGAGGTTAGGCAGCCACGCTGTGACAGATTGAACTTCGAGCACAGGTACCGTGGCGGTATCTGTTTAAACGATGATAAAGCAGGAATTTGTTTAGAAGTTGTAACAGGACGCTGCGGTTTCTGACTCACACTTCCTGTGAGATGGCACAAAGTCAGGGGGATGTCCTATTGTGTACTGACCAACATCAACCATTTTGATAAATAGTGACAGTTAAATTATCCTGCTTATATAATCTAGGTTTGTGTATCGCCGTGTTTGTGCAAAGCCCATTCTTTTAACCGAATAGATTGTTGTGATTTGTGGTGTGTGTGATCAAATTTGCTTACATTACAATGTACTTAACTGACTTTTTTCCCAGCACAAGTCAAAGAGAAGTGTCTGCTGAGTCAAAAAAGAAAAAAAAAAGCTTGAAAGTGATGGATGTTGTGTTGCTTACATGTGGCAAAGTAGGCCAACAAGGCTATGGAATTTCATGCTTCAAGTATGTCAGGGGTGCTTTACTTTAACATGGCCTCTCTGGCATTTACTGATGGTGTCTATACACTGTAATTTATACGAGCTGAGTGGTGTTTCTGTTTAAAGTGAGGGCTGAAGTCTTTAAACTTTTTACAGGCTGGCTGTAGTCTGTCTGTACACCCTATGGATCTGATTAGCAAGCAGAAACAAAAACTACATGCTCAGCTTTGAAAGGTTCTTCAAAGCAGCATTAATGTAGAATAAATGGCAGAGATTGTTTTGCAAAAATACTCGAAAAATAGTCTTTTCTGTGTGCGTATTTTTCCAGCTCCGCGATATCAATAATACCACATTTTTAGTGACTGAAAATAAAGAGAAGTGGGGTTGTTCTACATAGCAGAGCTTGGATGGAGAGGACTGCTGCATAAAAACAAATTTGTCTGTCAACCTGTGTTTGTTTGTGCGTTAAAGATGAATGGAAGAGGAAGAAGTTGTGATATTTGGAGGGAGATTGTATTCATCATACACAAAAAAAGGGCCGCACAGGAACCAAATATCGTGAGAGGAAGTTTCTGCTTCTTCCTCTGAGATTGATGGCGCGGAGGAGAGCATGGGAGTGACCTTGACTTGGTCATGAGAGTGCTGTGAGCTCAGCAAGAAATAGAGAGGGAGAGTTTTTAATCAGTAAACAGCCTCTCTCTCACCCTTTAGGAAGTAAACACACAAACATTAGGCGCTCTGCCATTATAGCGTATGGCCTTGAGGATTTAAATGGTTGCAATAAAGACAGATGGCAAATTGGTTGATAGGGAGGGGAAAGATGTCTGGAGTTTGAAAATGAAAAACAAAATTTAATAAAGAAATTAGACTAAATGAGCCCAGGCATCATGTTGTCGTACACATTGTTTCCAAAAGCATTTGCCAAATGGTGGTTTTTTTTGCATATCTGTAAGCATCTTTTGATACTGTCATCCAGAGATTCGGGCTGTTTACTGAGTCATACTACAGTCACTCTCATTAAAAAAAGAGACAAAATACTTTGTTCCAGCTGCTCAAAAACGATTCAGCTTCTTATAAACTGCGTATGGGACCACTAGCTATACAGTGTTGTCCAAGAACCTTGAGCCACCCCTCATGTGCAACTTATGTGCAAACGTACGGTATGTGGAAATATGGTATATAAGACAAAAAACAGAGTTTGTACAATTCTAATGAGCTTCAAAGTCAATCTTTGGTCTGACCACCGTTACTCTTCATCACAGTATGAACTCCAACAGCAAGCTTTCTTGTAGTTTCTTTAAGTAATTTTGAGGAATAGTCCTCCAGGCTTCCTGAAGGACATTGAAAGCTCTTGTTTGGATGTTGGCAGCCTTTTGTTCCATTTTCTGTCAAGATGATCCCACACTGCTTCAGTAATGTTAAGGTGCAGGGTCTGGGGAGGACAGACTGATGCATTTTTCTATCCACGTGAGCTTTGACTGTATTTGCAGTGTATTTGGGATCCCTGTCATGCTGAAAAATGAAGCTGTTTTCAGTCAGAGGCTTTCCAGATGTTATTTCTGACTCTTCTTTTCTGTATTAATGTCATCAATTTTGTCAAGATCCCCAACACCATGAGCTGTGTTGGGGATCTCCACTGTGTCTTATAGAATCCTACTGACTATACTGCTGCTTGCTTTGCAAAATCCCACCAATGAACGACAATGATAAAGGAAACTACAATCCTAGCATATCAGCTGGGACCCTTTCAAGTAGTCAAATTTGATGCATGGCACACTGTTAAATCTGACTTACCCTATCTATAATTACTTTTCAACCCACCTCTATCCCACCCTGTTCTTGTTGTGTTGTGTTTGACCTACTGAGTGCTTTTCACATGTAGGCACTGGAGGATGGGATGGTCCCAGAACAAATGATATTGGCCAATCTAAATTACTGCAGCTGAAAATAACAAATGTTAACTATAGTTATTCTAACTGAACTAAGGGTTAATTTTATTTTACCATCTAAAATCTTTGCTAATAATCCTTATTTCAAATGTGCATTACCCTAATGCCGAGTATTGACACAAACCTCCCAATAATTAAACTGAGTTCTCTGACTTCTCCAACATCTGTCAACAATCATATCCGTCTTTATTGACTTAATCATCCAACGTTCTTTTCCTCAAACGCTTTTAATGCAGCTTAAAAAACAGCCATATGGATTTGCTCGTTCCGTGGCTGAACGGGAAATTATGTTTACACAAACTAATATCCAAATTGACAGTTTCACGGCAGCAGTGCGTTTGAGGTATTTGTCTCTATCTTAGCCTTGATATGAGTACAGTGTTGACATCTATGAATGACTCGGGCAGATTTAGAAATATAAATAGTGTATGGAATTTCATGGGAGTGTTTTACTGTTTATGCATTCATATCTTGAAGCGTCGACCTTGATTTCCTTCCGTGCAGCCAGAAAGGTGCGTGTGAGGCCTTGAGGTGTGCAGCTGTGGAGTCTTTTCTTTTCGGCATGGCTTACATGAAATGTGTCCCAATAAATCAGGATTTATCCGGTGAACATGACTTTGAATGTTGCAGCACTGGGTCCTGGTGTCTGGTGCATTCCATCTGTGGAACATATTTGCAAACAAAATAATTGCAGGTGGATGTGATTTCCAAACAGGACTTGCATCTGTTTTGGGGGAGGTTCACTTAGGGTATCTAAAACTCTACACTGTGACCGTGATTTTTGGCGTATCCAATCAAGATTGACAATCACCAGCCACTTCATTAGGTATACTAATTTAGCTGCGCTTTAACACAATTATCTGATCACATGGTTTTAGACACATGTGCATGATAGAGAAAACCTGCTGATATTCAATCCGAGCATCAAAATGAAATGGTTATTGTAAGGCGGGCTACATTGAGCATTTGAGAAACTGCTGATTTTACTACCACCTCTATGGTTTACACAAGATGATTTGTAAAGGAGAAAATCTCCAATGAGCTGCAGGTCTCTGGGTAAAAATGCCTTGTTGAGGTCACAAGAGAAGCAGAACACAACACCAGGTCCCACTCCTGTCAGCTAAGAACAGGAACCTGAGGTTAGAGTTTGCACAGGCTCACTAAAATTAGACAGAAGAATGGAAAAATGGTGGCTGATTGATGAGTCTTGATTTCTGCTGCAATATTAAGCTGGTGGGGTCAGAATTTGGGGCTGTGTCTCAATTGTTCAGGCTGGTGGTGGTGTGATGGTGTGGGGGATATTTTCTTGGCACCTTTTGACCCGAACTTCTGACGGCTTCTTTCAAGCTGTCACGAAGCTTAGATCATCTCAAATTAGTTTCTTGAACATGACAGCTAATGGCCTCCACAGTCACCAGATCTCAATCTGATAGAGCAGCTTTGGGATGTGGTAAAAGAAGATGATGGATGTGCAGCAGACAAATGTGCAACAAATGTGTGATGCTATCATGTCAATATGGACCACAGTCCCTGAGGATGTTCCTGCAGTTGAGAGTGACCCTATCTCAGTGGAACTCTAAATTGTTAATAAAGTTATTTTATGATAAAGTTGTTTGCTTTTGAAAAATATTGTACTATGTGCACTAGTGATGCAAATAAGAGACAGTAAGAGAAAAGTGTTGTTGTATGTTGGAACCAAATATCGTGCTACTAAAATTATCTATAAATTTCTCGTTGCGTCTGTTATTAGAATGTGATCTTGATACATATAACTTCTCCAAATGATGGAAAACTCTGATTAGGGATGCATTATGTAAATTCATGCAGAACAGCTAACAAAGAATATAAACATACTGAAAACCCCCCAACTCTTCCTGCTGAGGAAGCTGTGTAGAAAGCACATGTCATATCTCTTAGTTAACAGTTCTTGCAGCTTTACAACTTCATTCTTCAAATGAAGCTGTAAGGTTTCTAAGGTAGTTCCATAATGTTTGAAGATTTACTGACCACCTATGCAAAATTTAAAAATGAATAAATATAACACTTTGTCATGTTTTGCAAGACAGCCGACACGGCATATTGATTATGAATTGCCATTTTAATACTACTATGTGCGGATATAAAGCTATATAGTTTCATACATAAACAAATATGATGATTGAGTAAATATGTAAATGAAAAATTGTAAAAATGCATCTGATCCATAAAACAAGAAGGAGTCTAATGCAAGCACAGCTTTTCTCTCTACTTTTCCTTCTCAGGTGATTTTCTAGACTAGACGGATTTAAGATTTATATGATAGTTTGAACTTTAAGTGTGGTTTTTGTTCAGACGGTACAACAGACATTGGTAAGCTGTCTTCTGTGTGGCAAGGAAAGTTTAACCAATACTGTGACCACAAGTGTGTGTGTTTCTCTGCATGTAAGAGAAACTCTGGATGACTCCAGCACACCGCTGCGCAGACACTCACTCCTTTTCCTCTGCCAGAGGAAGATTCACGCTACGCATAACATAGACGGCCTCCAACACACATGCCTCACATTACTCCTGGCGTCATCCTAGCCACTCACACTGAGTTGCCTGCATTTTTGTGTGCGTCCAGGCTTATCTTTTTATGTATGTTTGCATGAGAGATGTACCCCATGAGAATCCAATTTGCTTTAGCAGTGCTTGCTCTAAACTGTTGGCTAGAGTTTACGCTGAATACTAAAATAATAGGATTAGGATGAAGTAAAATGACAGTGAAAAGTGGAGCGTGACCTACATGTGATTCACTGTTCATCCACCAGATGGACTCGGAGCTCTAAATGGCCTTTTTTGGCACTCGGCAGGCAGGCGTCCCTTTCCAGCCTCTCTCCTTGTAAGACGTGTAAACCTTCAACTTGGACTGTGTGCCGGCGGCTGTGATGGTGGCGTGCATCGGCGCTGAGCATGTGAATCATGTCTACAGCAATCCACAGTAAAATATGACCAGGGTTTAACAAGATTGCATGCCTCGAAAGAAACCAGAAAACAGTTTTTTTTCCCCCTTGTACTTATTTCTTTGTGTTGTGTTCTGACCAGAGAATTTATTGTTTTCATTTATGCTGTTCGGGGAATGCTTTAGAAAATGAGAATAGTGGTCATGTGGTTATGAATAATTTATTTATTTTTTTTTTTTTTACAGCATCCAACAAACATAAACAGATGCAGGGGGCAAGTTCACATGGGCACTAAAACAATCACCATGGAGACCGGATTTTAAGCATGTGTGTATGTTTGTGAGCGTGTGCTATGTGAGGTAAGCACTCGCAGGCTCGTGTGTGATGTTTTACAAAAAAATCTGGCCTGACATCTAATACAGAAGTGTCTCTCTGCGTAAGGATGAACATGCCTCCGTTTGGCGAGCCAAATCATCCGTGCCCGTTTATGGCCAACTGGTGTTGTGCGATGAAAAACATGGTGGGTGTTGGTGACCATCACATGAGCACAGAGATGGGATCTGAAGGCAGAACTGTGCGGAAAGCTTCCTTAAGTGAAGCCCCTAATCTTTGACCGCCACCACCGGAGCTGTAAAGTGATTCATCTGAGGGGTTTGCCGCAACAAATCCCTTACAGTACACACACATCAATAAAAAGGAATGCTTCTCTTAGTCACTTATTGACATGCTTCCTTTTTAATTCATTATAACCACTGTGCGCCTCTTGAGACAAAGAGTGTCACCGCCTGCCGCAGATTTCTGCCAGGGCTCATTATGCAATCCCGAGCTTTGATAATTCCTCCAGTACACCGTTTAATTAGAAACACATGGCCCTGAGATCGCAGAGGAGTACAAAGCTTCCAATGTCTATACAGCCTGCGCCATGAGTAATTGTTTCTCCCTAGCTAGTGCCGAGCCATTTTTTAACCTGCTGACAGCCAGCGAGCAGGAGGAGGAAGGAGAGAGAGAGAAAAAAGAGGAGAATCTGGAGATAAGATTTAATCCATATTGGAGTTTGTGTTGTTATTGTTTAGTTAAGAAAGGCACCGAGGAGAAGTGAGAAGCACAGGCAAAGGCAGCGTATGAGGAGGCCTGATATGCCCTCCCTCCCCTTTGTTCCTTTTTTTCTTATTATTTTTTTGTTCTTTACTTTCAGCCAGGAGTTGTTAAGAGTGAGGGAGGTCCCAGGTGAGCTAGAGACCAATGGAGGCTGACATCATGACAGGACACTTCATCAAAGCCTGCGGAGGCTGTTTGGATACCTGCCCGGGCAAAGGAGGAAGAACTGTTATAGCTTCTCCTATATACTGCCAGGCAGTGCAGGAACACTTCCACTTCAGCTGATATTCAGTTCATGAAGGGATGTAATGTGCGTGCGTGAGTGAGAGAAAGACAAAGTGCTCTCATTTTTTAAAAAGAATTTCCCCCACTCTGACCAGTTGAGGATGTCTTATAGATGTTTCATCTTTTTCCTTTACTTGTCGCTTCACCTTGACTGGGATAATTGATTTGTTACCTTGGCTCGGATATTACTTTTTGTTCTTTCTTAGTTGTGTTTTTTTCTGAAAATACACACACAAAGCCCTTGGAGCATGAGTGATTATATAGCACAAGGCTGATTGTGTGAAAGTATTACATCTCGCCTTCTGTATGTTGAGGTGAAAAAGAGCTGCTGTTTTTCTGGCAGTCATCTTTGTAGGTGTTACTTTAAAAAAAAGTTAAACTTCAATAGTCATTCATTTATTTTACAAGCAAACGGAACTGGAAAACAGGAACAGTTTGTTCTTTAAGATTATTCATTTATGGATCAGTCACACAAGAGTAAAAATAGGACAGCAGCTTCCTTGTGACTAGGAAAACTTGTTTGCCCAGTGATTGCAAATAGCTGTGGTGAGCAACTGGTTGCAGACCACTTTGGAGAACAAGATCAGTTGCACAGGTCTTCTGGTGGGAGCTCAGCCAACTCTGACTAACTGTAATCACTCTCAGACAAATTGGCATAGGTTTACAAATAATGTCTAATTTATAAATGAACACAGGTTGCCAGTACTTTGCTATCAGTCTGAACCCGCTTGTTGCGATGAGCGCAAATCATCTGTGACGTGTCTCTTTGCAAGACGGGGACTCGACTCGACTCTTTGTATCCTGGTTGTGTTCCTATGTGAAAACAAGGTTGCAAATTTCCCTGCCTTCGAGGAAACCATTCAAAAGCTTTCATTGCATATGGTTGCAATAGTTTTGCCTGGTCTTCATGTTCTCCAACCGCAGTTTCCCCTACTGGGACTGCAGCATTAGCCAGATTATCTAAATCAGCCCGTGCTTACGTCATTTTACAGTTAAATCTGTGGCAAATACGCCACTATTTGTGGAAGGATTTCAGAGTTTTTTTTTCTTTAAAATCTATCCAAGTTATGTTGGACTCTCAATGCAAGGATTTCATGTGAATTCTGTTTAATGTCAATTTTGCATGGATTTATTACAGTTAATTGCTCTGTAATAAATTGTTAATGCAAACAGGAAACGTAATTGCCATTCAGTTGTAAACTGCTAGCAGACTGACTCCATCTTATCACCATTTTATTGTCGTCTTGATATACTAAAGTCACTTTGAACACGACAACTAAGTGTGAATGGTCACAGACCTGGAAGCAACATTTAGCCAATGTGTTTCAAAAGGAGCAACTTTTACTTTGAAGGCAAATAGTTTATCCAGTTTGTGTTGCACTTTTCACGGTTTCCCTACAGTGGGGAGAGTAGCTGGACAGTGTTTGTAGACAAGTCGGTCACTTTCATTTAAATTACTGCGGTATGGTAGTGACACTCACAAGGAGGTTTTTGCCAACTGTTTGGGGAATACATATGTTTTTCCATACCAACAGGTGGTTGCCAGACTGGTCTATAGGCCTGAGTGAGTGGGCCTCTAGCAATCCTTTTTTCAGCAATTACCACCAACCAGTTCCAAGTGGATGGGGAATACTCATTTTTTTCCTCACAGCTGGTGGTTGTCGGATGGTCTACATCTGATTATCGGTGATTGATCGTCACAGACAATCGAGACAATGTAGACAATTGGCAGACAGCAAATGGCAGACGACTTAAGGTCAGACGGTTAGTAGTTATCTATGCATCCATCGAGCCGTCTATGTTTCCAGTTCAGGATTGGAGGGGGGCTGGAGCCTATCCCAGCAGGGTACATCATCACCAGTCTGTCCCAGGGCTAACGCAGAATCACTAATTAACCTAACCACACTACCTGCTTGACTTTGGACTTTGGGAGGACGCCAGAGTAATATTTAAGGGTACCAATTGTACTCTTCACAAACTTTTTAACTATGACATACTGTAATTTTGTCACAGTTCTTGCTGCATCAAAAATATTAAAAAATACTTGTTGAATATGGTTATTTGTTAAAGGAGTCTTGGTCAAGGTGGCCAATTGCTAACTAAGCTTCACAATCCATTTGGCCACACAAATACTGGAAATCTCATTACATGTGAGTCTGAAATAGCTTTCACAGCTCACCTATATTCAAGATTTGACGGTGAACATTTAATTTTCTATGAATATTTGCTTTTCCGAAAGAAATAATGTACATTAGATTGCTGTTAATATTTTCTCTTTCAGTGGTTTTACAGAATTTGTGGTATTCAACTAAGAAAAACCCATACATTACAGAGTAAAATTGTCTGTTTTTAAAGCTATTTTATAGCGTTGTTTCCTTTCCTACACACTGTCAGCGAATAACATTGAGAACATGAGATTCTTGGTCTGCTTGTCGTGTATGCTTGTGTCAAACGTTGCCACCCTGAGTTCCATGCCTGTCTTCATTTTGTCATATGACAGTCATCCCTGGCCAGCGGGTGTACAATGCCGAGTGCTATATAAGGTTAACTCAAATAACCACAGCTGTTCACAACCATTTTAGATGGAAAGACAGTGTGAGAGTTAAAAATGGGAGGAGAACAAAACTTTGAACTTGTCTCCATCTTTTAGTTTCTCTCTGTGCCCTGTCCAGAATAACCATTAAGCTGCTGTGGTCGGAATCCCAGCTCACATGACTCAAATCCTCCTCGTCTGTTAGAGTTAACTGTTTGGCCTCCTTCACTTGTGGGCTGATGATGTCACTGATCTCGGGGGCCCCTCTTGGTCATCGGGAGCCAGGCTCCAGGATGACGTTAGATAGCTGGTAATGGCATGAGCTAGAGACACTTTCGGACAGCTTGGTGTGTTTGGATGGCACAGATGGTTTGGGAATGGAGAGGAGGAGGGACTTGGGTGCCAGCATGGAGGGTGGCAATGACGCTTCTTATCAAGTGGTGCCACATGCGGGCTCTGATGTGCCATTGTGACAGGACGGTTTTCTCCTTTTCATCTAAATCTGTCTCCTATTGTCTATTTTTTCCCTCTTGATCCAATCCACCTCATTCTTCTCTAACTCATTAATTAATTTCTTTTTAGCCTATTCTCTTCTTTTATGCTCAGTCTTGCTCCTGCTTAGTCTTTGTCGCTTTGTCTTTCCCTTTCCAGCTTGCTATCTCTTCTCTATCTCTTTCAATTTGCCTCAGTGTTTATGGTGGTTTATCTAACTCTCTAATCAGTGTGATCTCTTTAGCTCTTGCCTGCACTGTCTCTTCCATTTCTAATTGGAGTGCTTTTAATTTGTCTCTTTGTCTCACTCTCACTTCCTCATATGTCGTTTCCCTCTTGCCCTCTTTTCCTCTCTCCTTTTCTCCATCTCTTATTCTTTGTCTGCGATTGTCTTTTTCTCCTTTGTGTGCTCTGACAGGCCTCTTCCTCTCATTGATAGTGATGGCAGGCTCAGCCGCACTCCATAATGCTGCTGATATTTTTCCCAGCAGAGACCCCACTGTTGCTGCTGCTGCCCACCCCCTTAAAAAAATGGACAAGACACCCCTCCTTTCCTGCTCCCAATCCATACTTCTCTGTTTCCTTTAGCTCTGCCAAGCTTCTACCATTCAGCAGGGGAGCGGTTCAACAAGACTGGTTTGTTTTGGAGAGTCACTGGGCCCCAGCCTCATAGAGATTAATGCTCAGACAGACGGGGATGACATTTATGAGGCATGGACTGGAGCAAAATATAGAAAAAATGGGAATAGTACTGGTTAATGGTGTTGGATCAAATTTGATCCTTTGGCGACACACGGCCACCACTTCAGAAGGAGACCTTTTCAGAGACAGAATGAGGACTAACGTGTGTTTGTAGAGCAGCGAAAGAGGCCACGCCAATATGTGTAGATGAGAAGTTCCCACTCCCAGTAACTCCCCTATCCACCTCAGCATTATTCACTGAAATGCTAGTGATCATGTAGATTGATGGCGACAAACTCGGAGCCAGCTGAGTGTTCAAATAACTTAATCAAATGATTAATTTCTCTGCTGTTTCCGCAGAATATTCATTAGTGTGTGTATTGACGTAGCCTTCAGTTAGAAGTAATCAATGCAGTTGTACATACACACAGCAGGCATGATCCATCTATAAATGTCTCCAATTATATCTGCGTTTATCAGAGTGATATATACTGTTCAGTGGCTCCAAAAGGGGGGGGTGTTTACATCTACTCTGTGCTTTGAACAGCGTAGTGCTACAATAGTTTCTGGAGGAGAAGTTATCAATGTAAGGCTAAATTGGAATGGATCGTAAAAGAATTGGAACATGCACAGAGCTCTCACCCCACATCGAGGTCCATCGCTCTTTACAGCTGCGTGATCAATGGAGCTGAGGCAGCGTAGCCAAGCTGCTATCCATTTTCATTACCGACTTTGCTCTTGCTGCTTTTCCTCGTTGTCCACCAAAGGCTGGGGGAATGTGGGTGTCCGGTCATACTTACATTCTTACATTCGCACGGTTGCCACGTACCATGCCTGAGAACTAATGTGTGCCCCATCCCACCACTCCCTCGCTGGCCTGCACTCACATCATCTTAAATTTTCCAGGCCTGAGCGCACTTCAGTTTGGGTTTGTTTTTTGCTCTTCTCCCTGTCTTCTCTTTATCCAGAATAGAAGGGAAAATCTTTTCTGTCACAACCATAATCACAGTGTGACTCTGTGTTTTGATGAGAGGGGATAGGTTTTTTTTTTTTTTTTCTCCCCCAATCAGTTTTCATTCCAGAGTGGCATAGTGACGGTGTCACCTAACAGCAGGAAATCTCTGTGCTTCTGTTTCATCCCAGAGTCCAAAGGTTAGCTTAATTAGCGACTCTAAAGCGGCCATAGCTGTGGCTGTGAGAGTCACCCTGCATCCTGCCTCTTGCTCAATGTCATTTAGGCTCCAGCAACCCTTGGTAGACAAATGATTAAGAAAATGGATAGATGGTGTTTCGGTCATATTGCCTAAAGCCAGCTGACAATAAATGAACGGTGCTGAACCCACCTCTTGAAGAGGGCCACGAAACGGAACACAAAGGGTCTCAGTCTACCCATCATATCATTAACAGTGACATCACTACAGCTCCGTACCATTTATAACAGTGCTTATGGTTCAGATACCTGCTGTGGTATTATCCTCAACTATAGTTTTTGCTACTTAGATCAAGCCTTCATATCAACACTGGTATAGAACGAGAAGAAGTCAAAAACGGAAGCAACAAAATCATATTTTTTTCAGAGCTTTTCCAGAAATCCTCACCTTTTCAAACTATTGCAACATCTCCCTGTTTTTAATCTGAAAATCACACTGGACATTTAACATGAACGCTTGCATCTTCAACCTGACTGTGGCTACGGCGGCACGACATGTTAGATTACAAAAATTAAGTGGTGCACGAGCAGCTGACAGCCAAAGCTCCAGTGGATGTGATGTCACTTTGATCCTAGAGCATGATTCTGTAGTTTGAGAGTGACGCGCATAATAGCCCGGTTAAGAGTGGCTTCCTTTCAGGGGTAATAGTAAAAATTGCCTAGTTTGAGTTCATTATTCAATAGCTATTGGAGAAATAGTCAAAGCATGTTTGCAATTCTGCTAAAGAGAGGCTTAAATTGCATGCAGAAAACTAATGCAATAAAGTACATAAATGGACCAAAAATACACAAAAGACAGTATGAAACAAAAACTATACAATACAGGTAGACAGTTCGAAAGAGACAGAACAATACAAAAAGGCACAAAATATATTACTTTCAAGTAACATGAAAAAGAAGCAGCAGATCCATTTTAAATACATAACTAATCCTTAATTTAAAAAAAAAATTAAAAGGATCCCAGTCAGTACTGAACTTGAGGAATTCCACATGTTGATACTGGAACAGAAAATCAACGACAAATGAGGATTTGCGTAATATCATCTTATAGTTTCATTTCCACATGTTACTGTGCTGGAAACTCTTAAGTGGAACCACAAGATCAGTGATTACCTGAGGAGTCTGATTATATACCAAAAGTCATGGCTAAAGATAGCACTGTAATCTAATTCATTATCCTGAGAAGTGTTCGCAATCTTAGGTGTTTTACATTTACTTACATGAAGGGGGCAAATTATTAGAAACATCTTATTCAACATCTACAACTGAGTCAGTGAAAGATGAACATTAATGACACTGTAAATTGTGTTTAGTTGCGCTATACTATAGGGGTGAAGTTATTTTAATTCTAATGAGAAAGTCTTTGTGCCCTTGTTGGACATATACTCCAATATTTCAAATATAATTAATACTGGAAAGCTCGAGCAAACATGCAGGACAAGGCATGCAGTTTTAGCTAAAAAAAAATGCAAGGAGTGTGAATGGCATGACTTCAGTGGCCTTTTGTACTTCTCTAGTAAATCCTGTGGAGTTCAGATTATCATCAGCCCCTTTTTAACTGAAATTCCTTCATCCACTTTGAAGTTGCCTGAAGTCAGGACAATCCCTCTGATTAAATTATGTTTCATCTGTGTCAGATAGTGAGTATTTACTTTAGATGTACACAGGCCATACATGTATATACAGTATATTTACAACACAAAAAGCTTTGCATGCTGAAAGCACACCGATATGAGAACCACCTGCTTAACATGAGTAGGAAGTGTAGACTTCTGAAGAGGTTTGGTGGTAGCAGGCACCAAGACATGTGCGTTAAAATCTGTTAGTTGATCCGGTGGTTTCTCAGCTCATCCTTCAGATAGTTTTACGCAAGTGAGATCTAGGATGTTGAACTCTTTGTACCTTCCTCAAACCAGTTCTTTAAACATTTTTCAACATAGTGAGGTCTATTATCCTGCTTTAATAGGCCTTCAGAAAGTGCTCTTGTCATGAAAAGGGTGATTTTGGTCTGCAACAATTCTAAGGTAGGTTTCATATGTCAAAATGACACCTGCAAGAGTGTCATGATACAAGGAAAAGAAAATGTGATTCATGTGGCTATTGTACAATTATAACATTCACATATCTATCCTAGGCAATTTCAACAGTGGAGAGAAGACACCATGTGTACCCTTACCTGTAGCTATGCATCCAATCAGAGATACTTTTGTGTCATAGCCAGCATAAAGCTTTCACCAGCTTGTCTGCCGGTCCCCCTTCACTCCCAGTGAGCATCATCAAACTCATGATGCTGTCTTAGGTTATTTTTCTTTCTACCACTTTAGGTATGTAGTAGCCATGTCAAGACTTTGCATTTGTAAATGATATAACTTAGTTGTTAAACCATCACAATTAGACAATGAGAATTTCTCAGATCCTTATGGTCGTCCAGTTTTCCTGCTCCCAGTGTAGCAACTTCAAGAACTGGCTGTTTTCTTTCTGTCTAATATAGCTTCCCCTTAATGGGTGCTATTCAAATGAGATAATTAATGTTATTCGTGTCCCCTGTTAGTGATTCTAAAGTATATTCATTTATATGCTTGTTGTACAAAAACCACGTAGATGTTCAGATGCAGACAGGACACAGACGTTCGCACAAGCACCGACACTTCCATAGTCTTGTCTGTTGATTCTCTATAACAGGAGCTTCTGTTAGGTAACATGTCTGAGCATGTGATACATCTTGTCATGCATTAATTCAATTAGTGTGGAATTCTTAATATCTGTGCTTGTTTGTCTTGGTTGAGTTACATATTCATCGCAATTATGTCAAGTAAAATCCCCTCTCAGCTAACTGCAAACAGCTCCATTGTGAGATGTAGCCTTAAGGGGCAGGCGGGATCAGAGTAATTATAGTGAAAGTGTAAATCATTTTTTCTACGAGCACATCAGAGAGGAGCTGTTGTGAATGAAGCTAGTTCTTTGTGGGCAAGAGGCTCACAATTTGGGTACAAAAAGCCTTTTGTTTTACAGAGGTGTCTTCTGTACTCAATGACAGAGCTATTAAAACAGCCAGAGACATTTGATTCAAATTTAAGAGCACTAGTATGACATATGGCATGGTCCTTAGGGTTTTGTGGGTTATTCAGTCATGCCAGAGGCAATGGGAATTGCCAGTTGGGAATGTTCGGCACTGACCTATCTTTCCTTTGCACAAGTTTTTTTTTTTTTTTGGTAGTTAGGACAGTATACTATTTTTCAGGAAGCATAAATGTGAATCACCACTTGTGTGGTGATTCATATAGTATCCTGGTTGCACCTGTGGATAAGCCCAATATCATTACTCACCCAGGAGAGAAAAGGAAGTAATGAAATCTTGCATCTGGATCGTTGTAGGAAAACAACCAGCTGAGCCTGATGCACATACGTTTCAAATCGCATTGTGTTGTTGTGCAAATATTTTCAAGTAATCCAACAGAATTCGTCTTTTATTAAGCCCAAGTGAATTGTTATGACTGAGAACAGGCCACAGTGGGAACAATGAGCCTGAAAGGTGATATCGATTTTGATGAATGCCAAATGCGCACTGCTGGAAATGGTAGATTTTTCACAAGAGCTCAGGGCTGCATTAAAGCACAGTGTGTGTCTGGTTTCAACCCGCGTTCATTTGGGAAGCGCAGCATCCGATTCATTTGTCCCCATGTGTCGTTTCTTAGACAGGACAGGTTACCGATGGCTGTAGCGGCGGAACTGCCCTCCATCACGGCTGACGGCTGTGACAGTAATGCCGACTGTAGCTGCTAATGGGACCGCAGGGACTTTTTGCTGTGTGCGACATCAATCGGGGTCCTCAGCACGCTCACTCAAATGGCCCTCCTCACTCACTCAACACATAGCAGATGTCCCACTCTGATCCTCCAGCACACGTATAAATAATGCCAAATGCATGCTAATGACGTTGTTCTGTTGCATTGGCGAAACTAATCCCAATTGTGGTTACAAATGGCTGCAAGGTGCCGGCCATGTTCTTGCATCCTGTTCAATGCCGTTTAACGACAATTTTTGATATTTGTCTGCAGGTTATTACAATACATACATGTTTTTTCCCCTTTAATACTATGAAGTCTTTTCACAAGTGATGTCAAGTAATGCTAAATCCCAGTGCTAATACATATATGTGACTTTTTGGCTTTTATAGCTGTTCAAGTCTGTGCATTTAGGAAACAAAAAGTTTACAATGACGATCTCATTGGGTTGGTACCATAGGTTTTAAATGGTCCACCATAATGCCTCCACTTCTCCATAAATAAATTACTGAATCACTGTATGTTTTACCACTCGTCCCTCAAACTATTTTAATTGTATTTTCAGTACAGCTCTGAAAAACTCTCCACGCTTTTTGCCTCAGTCATCAGCTGTTGCTTCTTCACAATAAATGCATATATAAACATACAGACACATAATCAGACATACCAACAGACATTCATTCCAACATACACACATACATACATATACGCATGGTTTCAAACTATGGCCAAAAAGGAAGAGAAATGGATAAAGGAAATGCTAACCTATAAAACTTCGTTTTCAGCATTCGGGGTTTGTAGTTACAGACCACTTTGAATTTCTGAACAATTGCTCGGGTCTACTTGTGGGAGTTAACTTGTCTTGTGGTTCCATTTTGACAGCGTGCAATCGGTCTCGAACAGACTGGTAAAAGTTTGCCAATAATCCCATCTAGTTTATAAACGCATTCAGGTTGCCAGTACTTTGCAGTCAATCTGAGCTGATCTGTGGCAATGAGCACTACTCATTTCCACTGTGTCTCTTTGCAATAGAGAACTTAACTCAGCTTGTTAGCAAATGGTTGTATCTTGGTTCTAGTCTGTAAACGCAAGTTTGCTGAGTGGCTGTGTCATTTAGCAGTTATTTTTGCTGTCCTGCAGCAACAACATCAATACATGTGGATTCTGAATTTCTGTTTTAAATCTGTTTCTGGCTGGACTCTGAATGCAAATAGTTAATGTGAATTTCTTTCTATGTTGACAGCAACTGATTTTTACAATTCACCACAGTTAATTGCTGTATTATCACAAACAGATTGCCTGTAATCACCAGCTTGACCCCATTCAACTGCTAACAGACAGCAGACTGATTTCATGTTCTTGCCATTTTATCAGCGTCTTGATGCTCCAGAGTTGCTTTGATGATGACAACTGACTGGTCACAGACGTGGTCCTCATCCATTTTAAAGGCTCTTTGGACATGGTTGCAGTTTGAAACCTTCACTGGTACTTTTTGTGGAAATCTTAATGTCTTACTGCCACCTAAAGATCAATGGAATAGTGTGAAATAATTAACTTTACTGTGCAAATACAATACAAAGAAAACAAAGCGTTAGTTTAGTACTAGTACATTTAGTTGATGGTCAGAATTATTAGTCAAGTTCTATATAGTTTTAGCGTTTTAATCATACAGCATGTTTGTCAGTGTTTATAGGTTTTTGAAATTGGTTACAGTAAGCACCAATCAGAAATCCTCTTTAATGTCATATCCATAGTTAATCATCCACCTAATAAGCGTTGGATACCTTTGTCTCAGTGCTGCAGCACGTATCCCAATGGGGCTCACTTTACTGTATTCTTCCATCGAAGGACAGGGCAAGTACGCGATGGTCCCGTGGGTCCTATAAGCAACAAGATGACTCACCTTCACAAATTATTTCACAAGTTCTTCAGAGTTTGTTGAAATGTCACTTTCTTTTTCCCCTTTTACCTTGTCCCTTTGCCCAGGTGCTGAATCGACACACCATTGTCTGTTGGAGCGGAGCATCGATCCCTCCCCCAGTCAGCACCTCCTCACTGATGGAGGCGAGAGGGAAGAGAGCGATTTGCTTAGAACAGCATAGCCATTTTTATACTAAAATTGCTGAGACAGAGAAGAGATGCGCTGATCTGTGTAAGATACACTCCCGAACACTGATGGACGCGATAGACTGTAACCTTTTGGCAAAGTTTCAAGGTGGTACATCAATGGGAACAGCTTTCCATCTTGTTGTGGTCTTTGTTGCTGTTGTAATCTTTGGGGCACAAAGCCTTTATTCTGACAAACACCTTTAGCCTGCTGTTCTCCCTCAAGGATTCTGTGGCTTCTTTTAGTGCTACCTGTTCTCCAGGGTGAACCACAGCTTTTTTCGTCAACACCAATATAGCACCTTTGTCTAAATGCACTTTCCTCCATTTCCACAGTGACATTGCATTAAAGCCCCACGTCCCTACCCCCCATCATGCAGACAGGGAGGGCTTTTTGTAGTTGGTCCCCTCCTCCTGTAGGCTGTAATCACCCTGAGAATGGGGTAATTAGGGCCACTGTAGGGTAATTACCAGAGCTTGAGTTGTTTAATTACGGCCTTCTCTGGAGCTGTCTGATGCCAGTGACAGTGGAGGCGCCACTCACCGATAGAGTGATTTCATCCTCTTGACTGTACCAGGCGGTGAGGGACAGAGAGAGGCGACATAGTAATAGAATGAGTAGGCGTGAGTGGGCGGGATCGGAGGAGTTACACTGAGAGGGAATGAGAGAGTTAAACGCAAAAGCAGACGATCTAGACTTGATAAATGTATATGTCAACAATGGCATGGGGGAGGCAGGAGATAACAAAGCAAAGCGGAGATTATTTTTGAAAAAAAGTTAAACCAATTTAATTTATTTGACTGTGTGTGTTTGTCTTTGCTGTTTTTCTTTGGTATCACTTACAGTATTGCAATCCAGCCTATGCGGATTTGGTGCAAAGTCAATAGAAGAAAGCCAGCAGAGTTGTTTTTGGAGTATATATCATGTATAGTTTTAAAAACCTTAAAGAAGAAGAAGAACTCTAGTTGTTGCCTGGAAAAAAAAGAAGAAGAAGAAAACATCTATGAGAAGAAAAGTGGGTGACTGGTGGCAAATCGCTGCTTAAGGAATCACACGTGAACGTGACTGAGAGAACGAGGGCTTCCCTTTTGCCCTTTAGTTTCTTCTAACCAGCCGTGACGGCCATCTTGGACTGCAGCAGTAAAGGAGTTGCAGACCTGAAGATTTGTGGGGCAAAGGGGCGGGGGGTCAATCCCCCAAACTAGGGGAAAGGAATTCACACGGGCAGCCTAACATTCCCCCAACTGGAAAAATGATTCTGTCTGCACACTGTCTCTGACTAAGCCTAAAATAGAGCATGGTGAGAAGATTCCCGCCACCCACAGACCACAATTCTAAAATCCTAACCAGACTAAGATCAATATACACTATGTGATTAAAAGCTTGTCTGAATACTTTGAACAGATGTAGAAGGTGCTTAACAAGGAGTCTCCGTCACGAGTTTTTATTTAGCTGAAGTGGAAGGTTTTAACTCAGTTCAGACTAACCCAACAGCAACGGAAAGGGTCTGCTAGACATATTTGCATGCATTGTTTACCAAACATCATGCTCTGCAAATCTTTGATCTTTATGACTGATGACTGAAAGGCATTTTTATGGTGCAATGACCTGTTGAATCTTTGCTCGGATTCCAGCGTGAGCATGTGAGCTGTTTGTATTTCCACTGTACCAGACGCTCGTAACTCAAAACACCAGATGAAGATGTAAGGGCAGAAAATATTTCCTGACAAATGTGTTGACTGACAGCGGCCTGTTGACCGTTTGAATCTTGCCCCCCTCCTCCACGCGCGTCGCTCCTCTCAATTCTTAATTTTTAAGAAACCTGCACGTATTTTTAGTTTGGCTACAGAAAACGCTCACTGAACCAGAATTTTGGCTCAGCTGATCCTGACTCGTGAACACGAGGCTGACAGACATGTGTTTTCATATATGCTCTTCAAGCAGATGAGTTCGAGTTATTGTTAATGTTGTGTTGCAGATGTGACATGTTATCATTCTTCGGCATTGGTACCTGACAGATGTTACGGGATGACAGCGGAAGTCCGTTGGGGATTAATGGTGATAGATGAACTGGCTGCTTTTTCCCGGCTGACGAACCACAGTAATGTGGGGAATCACCTCTGCTAGAAGACAAGGATGACTGAGTCTGACACCTTATTTTAAAGACCGCAAACCCGCAACTTCCTCAATATCTCACTGAGCTTTTATTTGTTTTCAGATAGAGTATATAAAGACTCTGTGAATGTCAGTCAGGTGGAACCGCGGGTCATTTGAGTGTAAAATGAGGCGACACCAAAGGCTTGTTGGGAAGTGCTATTTCCAGACTGCCTCGCCTTCCCCAGCAGTTACGACGCAGAGGCGGATGGACATCCTCGAACATCTTTGACACTCTGCACTCACTATCTCTGTCACCAAGTCTGCTAATGTATTTTAGTATGCGGAGACATCGCAATTTAGTGCAATCATTTTTACAGACAACCAGCTTGCGAGGGTTCAACGAGCACTTTTCTCTTTGAGGGCCCATCCATATGTTTTGCATTATATCTGAAGTGTTTTCCATGTGTGGTGTCCTCTCGTAGGTTATTGAAGATGCAAGTGTTTAATTGTTACACGTTTATGAGCGATATTTGCTTTTTTTAATGGAGTCGCAATCGCAAGCTATTCGTGTGCTGCTCCTTTGATTGGCTGCTGATTGATTGCACAACATATAATTAGTTGCTTCCAGCGTAGCTGATCTTTCAGCGTCGAAGTTCCCACACTAAAATAACTTCACTGCATTTAGAACTGATCTCTTTTGCCAACATGTTTGCCGCTCACATACAGACACCTGGCAGATGTCTCAGTTTTTTGTTTTTTAATTAAGATAAGACAAAGTGCTTTAAAAACAGTTTCAAAGCATGTAAAAAAAACCTAAGAACTTCATATCAGTGACCTTCGTCAGCTCAAGCTATCTCCTGCATCCTGCATCTGTGAATCATTTCTCCAATTAGTGATAGAAAAACAGCCTAACGCTGAGAACTGAGACAAATTCAGTCGCGGAGTGAAAAAAGGCAGCTCGTGTTTGATCTCTGCAGGCAACGGTGTAAAGAAACCTTCACTGAAACGTGTTATCTTCAGAATAGACTGCAGCCTCACCTCCTCCACCTCAGTGACCTTGTCATTTGGCTCTCCATCTTATCAGAGAAGGGAATGATGTCAGCACTCATCTCTTTTCGACCATACCAAGGGGGTGAAATGGGACTCTCCTGCAGCCAGTCTGTTAGAAATATGTGTAGCGGAGGTCCAGTGATTTAACAGGAGACCGTGGATCGATAACAGCCTGTAGTGTGAAGACTGAAAAATGCTGGGTAGGTTTTTGCAGAAAATAAAAACAAAATAAAAAGCCCTCTCCGTGGATTCTGATGTGTTTCCAAAGTCACATGAGGGTCTGTGTAATGCAGTTGGCTGCCAAAGTCTGGTTTTTAATTGGCTCCCTTGTGTTGATCATTGGACTGTTCTCTCCCGGACTCCTGAAGCAGCAGTACGGTGCTCCTGCCTTGCTGCCTATTAGAACTGACAGTTTAGCATCCATCACTTAATGTGTCCAATTTCTCATCCTCCTATCACGGGGAGAACTCTGACTACTGCGGCTGCCCTATTTTCTCTTGTTATTTCTGCTTTGTTGTCCTTTTGTTTAGGTTGTATGGGTGGACGCAAAGTAGCGCTAACCCCCCAGTCTTCTGGTGTCTGTCAATCAACTCAGCGCCTGTCCTTTGTGCATCACGTCACTTTTTCCAAACGCCTTCAGCAGAGATGAAAAAGCCACCTGACCCCTTTTTAAAGCGAAGCTCCGCTTGCAGCCCTGTGATCGTTGTACCGTTTGTGGCCTTCCCCATGGTTTGCGTTTGCCCCCACATTTCATGGCTTCAGACACTCTCACTGAGATCAATCTCCCAAAGTCCCGACCCCCTGCTGGGACTCCCTCTGAAAGTGCTAATGACCCCGTTTGTCTAAGGAGCCACCCGGTCCTCTTCTCTTGTGCCTGCCTCCTTCTAGGCCCAGCTCAGTCTTCTCTTTATAGTGATTACTTTGCCAGTTGTGGCTTTCTTGTCTGACCTTAACTGCCTTGAGGGCGGAAGACAGCTGAACTTTTGCTGCAGGTCAGGGCATTTGGCGGGAGAATGGTGCTGGTCTAGTTTTGTGGGGAACACTCGGGGCAAGCACCTGCTGACTTGCCAGTGACACAGGTGCTGACAAGTCAACGAACGCGCCTTATAGCGCAGATTTCTATATTTATACTATTCAGCCTGCAGCTTCAGATTAAGATTTGGTCAAGTAAATTTTTACTGTGTCGGTTTGATAGACCCACAAGGATAAAAAGCTGTCAGTAGGAGAACTATTAAGTATAAACGTCAGTGCTCGCTGGATGTTCACACCCTGAAAATAAATCAGAAATTCTGTGTAAATCCTTCTCGATCACAACATGACAAAGGACCAGCTGTATCATTTCCATCTGGATGCATTTCAATAGCACCAACAATTTAAGGAATCTGATATGGGAGCTGCGGCTGTGTATCCGATGTTTTGCAGTGATGCGCCTTTCCTCTGTGTCAGCGGTTAGGATCGCAGAGAGATCATCTGAACTGTGATGACGCTTTCTTGGGCTCAGACCAACTCTACATTATCCATGATACATGAATTTGCTGCTCTCCACCCCCTGTGCTCGAGGCCTCACATTACCATGAGCCCACAAAGTAATTTGTAGACAGATAATTTCGATGACCTCTGACAGAAGCTACGCATTGTTTGCTATAGCCCTTCTATGGCAGATTTATTCTCAGGGGTTCAGCTCATTGCTCGTTTCGGTGGAGCTGGCAAAAGTCTCTGCGGTGGCCCAATTAGTGGTTTTGGAACATGAGGAAGTGATCATTGTTAGTTAGTAAAGCACAATAATGGACGTCATCATTCTGCATCTGCAAATGCATATAACCGGAAAAAGATAAATACACATTTTAAAGTCCAACTAAGTATCTCCTGCAGGCTGTGCTCAGGCGAGATGCCATGAAAATCTGCTCAAATAGCGGAAACAGAGAAGCAGGAATCAACTGAGAAGGCAGCCCGGGTTCATAAGTCAATCCCTTGTGCAGATGCTGTTTATTTTTTCAGTTGTAATCTTTGATGCTGGGTTTATTTGTGGACCTGTCAGTCTTTTATAAACATGTGGATACCTCAAAGTGTGTCTTATCAACCCCTAGTCCAGGATTTAAATATGGGAAGAAAAGATTGTGACTCGAAAAAAATGGTATTTTATTTAGCTACATAGCAATCTACTGATTCCATGTGGTTATCTTAATTTGCTTGTAATGTAATCCTGTAATAGATAAGAGCATATGAGGATTGTTATTTCCAGTTAATGTATCTGGAGAGTATTCAATTTTCCTCTAAGGCGTTTCCTTTTTCATATTGTTAGCAGATTTTGCAGTAAAGTGTTTGTGGAGCTCACTTTCCTTTTGAGACAATGTCTGTTATGCAGAAATGCTCATTCAGTTGTAGAATGTCTGAAGCTTTCCAGTCTTCAATAATTTAGCATAAAAATGACTCTGGAGGATAATGATCTCTGAAAAAGTTATGACAAGAGAATATAGATTGGGTAACACTTTCATAACCTACTGTTATACAAAAGTAGGTTATGAGGTTTCAGTACGCAGGCTGGGTTAACATGCATTCATCATTGGTTCAGTTTATCCTTAATTTGTAACAGAGCTTTAGTTGTTCCTAGTTCATTCTTAAGTTTAATGAAAATGTATTTCTATTTTATAAAACCAAGTAAACTACTGTGCAAAACTCTCAATTCACTCCTCATTTTGCAGGGAAAATAGGCGTAAACTTACATTAAAACACAGTGCAGGAGAAAATAGAGTTTATACAATACTTAAAAGCATAAAAGCTAATATTTGGTATGACTATCTTTATTTTTCAACAAAGAATGAACTCTCTTAGGCAACCATTCTTCTAATTCATTTAAGCAGTCTTCAGGAAGGACATTCAGAGCTCTTCTTTGGCTATTGGGTCATTTTTATTCTGTTCTTTGCTGCAATAATGTTGAGATCTAAGCTTCGGGTATGTTTTTACTGCACTGGCAGTGAGTTTGAAATTGTTGTCATGCTAAAAATGAAGCGGTTGCTCGTCAGATCTTTTCCAGATACTGTTAAGTGGTGGATCCAAATCTGTTGGTATTTTTCTGCATCCATAATATCATCAATGTTGACAAGATCCCCGACACCACTGGCTAAAATGCAGCCCCAAACAATGACAGATGGCTGTAGATACTCTCTGTTGCAGCTCTCTCCTGACCTCCATACACATTGATGTTGATTTGAACCAAAACTTTTACAATTTTGATGTATTTTTTGTGACAGTCTCCAAGTAACAAAGTATCTAAAGATACAGTTTTATTTATTTTTTTCTTTAAAGTTTCTTTGGCAAGTTATCAATATTAGTTGATTCCTTGAGTTAGGTAGGGTTTTTACACTTGACTGCCTCACAGATCTGTGTTTTGTGGCTTGCCAAAGAATAAGCCTCCTTTGAAATTGGTCAGGTGCAAAGACTGGACTAAAAGTGATTGAAAGAAGTTTGAAAGACCTTCAGAAAGCCTGGAGAACTCAAGACTACTTTAAAAATATTACCAAAAAAGTCAGTCTCATTGAAAGCAAAATAAAAAGAAATTTTTACACAGTTCTCAAACAGTATTAAACAGCCTTCATAAACATATTGAATTGTTTAAACTGTCATTCTGAAACCTTCTCCCCCTAAAACAGGCTTCTTAAATCTGATATGCCAACACGTCTTCAAGAAGCTTTTATTTTATTTTATTTGACCATCTTAAGCTAACATACCATTGATGATAATGAGATTCTAGTTATTGGTTGACAGTTATTTTTAGGCTATGTGACTACTATTTTCTCAAATAAACATTACATATCCCCGTAACATTTTTGTGGATGTGGGCAGAGCTGTTTTTGAAAAGCCAACCATTTCTTTTTTTTTACTCACTTTTGCAGCATAGTTAGCAGTCACACAGTGGGCAGTATAAACTTGCAACACATCCACAATAAGCATAAAGACTTCATTTTCGGCACAAAGTGGTATGGGAAAAATCAGAAAGCCAGTCACTGGAGTACTTTCTGGCAGATGCACTGATTTTTGCTGTAAAGGTCTGCTTTTGAATGAGTCGAACTTATTGCTCCGGTACCTGTGAGAAAACCACTCGGTGTACTTCAAGTCTCCAGCTTGATTAGCTGAGGGTTTGGGTTGAGCGCTCCGAATTCTTGTGGTTTTCATTTAAAGCCTTGAGAAGAGTCCAAATGATCTTGTTGCAGCCCCAGAATAACTTCTCCATTTAGTGAAATCTGTGTCGAAGCAGAGACATCCAAATGGTCGACTTCATGCCTCTTGGATGATTAACCAATAGCAGTCAGTGATGAGCCATGGGATAAGTAAACGCTTAATTCTGCACAACAGTGTAACAATTTCTAAAAGCCAAACCTTCAGATGGTTTCCTCCTGTCAGGATGCTTTTAATCCAATTCCAAGAGCAAATTATTTTGACGTTGCGATTCATTTATGCCAGATGAATAATTACAGAAGATGAAAAGTTAACCTTTAACACACTCTCTGTGTTGCTATATTTAGAGCTTCTATTCCAACATATTTTATTACATAAACATGATCCGTTATCCGTTAATAAAAGCAGCCAATAAAATATTCTGTGCACACAAAACCAACACAAACATCAGCAGAACACAGACTCTGTCAGATTTATTGTTTTAGGCCTCACAACAGAATCACATCATGTGTGCAGCTGTCAGGAAATGGACTGTTTTGTCTACCCTCTTTGCTACATTATTGTAACTTTTGCAATATTGCAATAATTCTCTAGGCTTTATGAAGGCCAAAATTTTTCTTTGGTCATTGGCTGCAGTCCAGTCTTTGTACCTGACCATTTTCAGAGGAATGTTTTTGTTTTCTGTCTGTTAAACCACTTAACACTGACCTATGAATCACAGGCCAATTGGATGACAAAAGAAGTAGTAAACCTGAACAATGATCTACTGTAACTGAAAGTTGTCCTTAAGAGACAGGAAAATCCAGCAAAGGACTGACACATGACCTGAAATGTATCTGGCCCTTCAGCTGATTCGTCTACTGTTACTACTAAACTAAGGCCTCCTCAGAAATGTTGTCAGTGGAAGGGTGTCTATCAAAGATGCTATTCTTTGGGAAGGCAAACAGGGAGTAAAGGCTGCCGTACGCCATATTACACAAAAACTGGACAGGTCTTATGGAGTCATGAATCCAAATGGGAAATGTTTGTTTCAGATAATAATCATCAGTGTCTACAAGCAACTATAAAACATGGAAGAGTCTCTATCATGGTTTGGTGCTGCGTTTCAGTAAGAGATGTTGGGGATCTTATCAAAACTGATAAAATTATGAATGTAGAAGACTTGGTCCAGTATTCAGTACCATCTGGAAAACATCTGATTGACGATGGCTTTGTTTTTCAGCATGGTAATGATTCTCAGAGTGTGGACCTTGACATTATTTAAGCAGAAAATAGAATAAAAGCAACCAACATGTAAAGAAAAGTTTTGAATATACATCAAGAAGCCAGGAGATCTATTCCTGAGAACTAAATGAGAAGAGGTTAGGTGTTGGGGGGGAGAAAAAGATGATCATACCAAATACTGACTTTCAAGCTCATTAAAATTGTAAAAATAACTATACTGTATTTCCATGTATGTTTGAATATATTTCATTAAATTGCTGTACTAATTTACAATTTCCTAGCAAAATATAAAGAAATGAGGAGTGACTCGAGACTTTTGCACAGTAATTTATTTGTACAAGTAGATGTACAAAGAACAATATAAAATTACTATTCTGTGCTTTAGGTAATAATTGAGTTTACATTCTTTGTGGCCTTTACACTATATAGAATATACATGTTTTTCCTGTTTGTTAATAAATAATTGAGATGGGTTAAAATGCAAAACGGCAGAATAGGCATTTATTAGTCGACATACATGACACCATGAAGACAAAAGGCTAAAGCCAGCCACCCCGAAAGCAGTTAGATACCTTTTTATTTTTCCTGCCGCAGGCACTTAGTTGGAGGATGTCAATTAGGTGGGACAAAGACCATATAGAGAATAAAGTGCTTTAAACCAACACAAAGGATAAAGCAAACAAGTATTCATAGACTTCTATCAATAATTCAATAGCAAAGAGGTCATAATTGTCACACAGATCAATATTGTTTCTGTTTCTCCACCATCGAGCCCCTCTCTGCTTCCTCAATCTTTCAACACACAGCTCCAAAGTTCCAAATGTAATGCTATAAGATTTTTTTAGAAATAAAAACAAATTTTGTGCCTCTGTCTTTTTTCTTTTTTAACACTTAAATTGTAAGAATTGATTTTTTTTTTTTTGGTGATAATAGACTGTTTTGTATCTTTGTCAAGCTGTTCTATTTTTTGAGTTTTTAAATGTTAATCAAACACAGAACCATGTTGTCGTCTTCTCCATTGCTCCAAGCGGCGGAGAGCTTCCATCACAGCTGGAATCAATAACGCTCTTCCAAGGAATGTGATGCATGAATAGATAATTACTGTGACTGTGGCATAGGAGGAACGTCAATGAGTTGCAAGATTCCATAATTACTCTTCAGCATGTGAAAATAAATGCCTGCAGTGCTGATTCTAGTGCTGCGAGTGTTAAAAGATGCCTGCAGAGTCACAGCAAGCTTGGAAACAAAAGTAGGTTACAGCCTGAAAACGTGAGGACGAGCTGCACAGGGGCCGGTGTTGCGTTCGACCACATTACGGAGTGAAAACAACACTGGAACGATGCTTAACTCACACTTTTTAATTTTTAATTTTTCCTGCTACTATTGTGAGAGCTGGGCGCTTCAGGTTTCAAGTCCACTTTTTAATCAATTCCAAGATGGTGAAAGCTTTTTGCTGCTCACTCGTTGGTTGAATAGAAAACGGGTGCATCCTTGTTTGACTGCTCTCCGTTCTCCCAAAGAGGTGAATCGGAGGTGAAGGGCTGAACAATGGACCATTCGTCATTAAAAGTCCCCCATGTTTAACTAACCATGGGTGATATCGGTGAATGCCTCCATTGAATGCTTTGTGGTTAAGCTGTCCAACAGTGACGCCATGTATCTGTGTTTTTTCTACACTTGACAGAACAAGAGGACGTCAGCGAAACACACAAGTCTGATTTCTTCAAGTGCTTTCATGATGCAATTCGCAACTTGGGCATGACGGCCAAGTGCAGCCACAGGAATCCATTACAGAGGAGCAGAGGCAGATTTTAGACACGGCTCTATGAGGCATAGATGAAAAATAACCTTTTAGTGCCGTGCTGTGTTATCCTCTGGGAGACACCCCCCATCTCCATTGTGTATATGTGCTGGATATTGTTAGAAAAGAAAATCAAAACCCAATTTAGTGTTTGAATTATTTTCCTTCAGTACAGCCAGAGACTTTCCTGTAGGTATATGGGTTCACTCTCCACCAACAAGAACCCTTGTTGTGGTGTAGTGTCTGTGTTGTAGCCATATAGCAATATAACAGATCTCTTGTGGGATGCTGATTGAGTTTGAAATAGGACAGGTTAGCTGTGAGGTATCTGAACAGATCTAATGGACCTGCAGGAGCTTCCCAAGGGGGGACTAGCTAGTGAGGGTCAAAATGGGGTCATGTTTATTCAGTGCGTCTTGGAGTGTGCCAAAAATCACATTGCTTCCTCCCTGTACCCCTTACTCCATTCAGTTCTTCTGTGTCTCCAGGCCTGAATGATCGCGGGCTAGGCTCAGGCCACATCTGGATGCAATTCCCCTTTAAGCCAGTGTAGAGAAGTCCTACTGATAGTCTTCAAGCTCGAAGCAGGGAGAATCTTATATAACGAGGACGGAAGGGAGATGAAATTGTAAAATAGAACTGCTGTTTTATATTCTTTGTTTATTCGGTGCACTGTGGTGTCTGTCAGCCCTAAACGATCGCTTGTGCTGTGGGTTGTCAAATCTGTGGATTTAGACAAATGTGACATATTTATATGGATATTCGTAGCCTGTTGGGATTAGGCGGAGGGAGCGCAGTTTCATATTTTAGGCCTGTTTAAAATGGGCAGTCACATTTCATTAAATTCAACCAGATTTTCAAGTACCTGCCAATAGTTAACTGCACTCCATGCGAGTGATACAATTGAGAAGCAGAGCGTGAATGGGGCAGGAAAAATATGGCAGCCACATGTATGACAGAAAAAGAACAAGGTGAGAAGATTAACCAGTTTTATATTAAGCAATCCAGACTGTGGCTCAGTTAGAGTAAAAGCAGTGTATTATTGTCTGTGAAGACTTGGCACTCATTTGACTTTTAGGGCCATTAAGCTATTACTAAGCTGGTTGCTTTATATTTTTATCAATACTTGGAAGAGAATTGGCTGAAAAATAGGAATGAGTTCATCATTAAAAACCTGAAACACTCCATTCACAATGAAGTTTATGATTACCTCAAGCATACTTTACAGTCCCTAATAAAATGTAAAAATTTTGATGAATTTATTTGCTGATGCCATACTTTGTTTAAACCTGGTGTTAACTTGTCACTCAGGCCATTGTTTTTGTGAGTAACTACTTCACCAGATGCTAATCTATTGAGCAAGTTTTAAAACAAATACCCTTCACAAATAAATTGTCAGCCTGATGCTGTGGTTTGAAAATTAATCCTCACTATCAGTTCTCTACCTGTATGAAGAAAGACGTTTCAGCTTATTTCATTTTAGGCCAGAATGTTTGAACATCAGGTTTTTGGAACTGCTGTGCTCACAGTGTGTCTGAGATAATCTAGGGATATTAAGGGTATCCTCTTGCTATGATGTCATAAAGTATAGAATAAATTATCTAAACCAGACCATTCAGAGCATTTACAATTTGGTAACTTTAATAGTTGGATAAAAATCTTTAGCAGACAATGATGGCGTGAAGTCTAGGAACCATGGAGATCATCAAATTCTTCATTTCCTCCTTTGAGATACTCTGTCAGGCCTTCGCCTATAGCCACTTTGAGTTATGGCTTGTTTGTGGGTATCTCTGCCTTGAGTTTTTACTTCAGTGAGAGATCAGATGACTGATTGGGCATTAAAGAATCTCCCATTTCATTCCTTGAGAAACTCATTTGCCTGAATATGGGCAGAGAATAGCCATGTACACTTCAGACTTCATCCTGCTAATTCCGTCAGCAGTCAGATGATCAATAAACAGTAGTGAGCCAGTTCACTGGCCCATGGCATAACATTGCCAGCACTATGTTTGACATGATTTGTCAAATACGGTGGCATGCTCCAGGTCATGACCTGTTTCTTTTCTTCCCCATACCTTTCTCCTCCGATCAACGTGGTACAAGTTTATCTTGGATTCATCTGTCCAAACATACTTTTAGATCTGTGAAAAGTCTAATGTGACCTTCCCGTTCTTGAGTGTAACCAGTGGTTTGCACCTTGGTTATAAAACCTCTTTCCATTCATGAAGGCATCTCTTGATTATAGACTTTGACAAAGAAACTTCCAGCTCCTTGAGAGTTTTCTCAACTTGGTTAAATCTTGTGGAGTTGTTTTTCTTTTTTATTGAAATGCCAGTGCATTTATTCTTTTTAAGAATGAACCATATAATTGATACAGACACTTTTAAAAATTTTTCTTTAAAAGTGTCAGCATTACTTGTACATACTTTGGCCACATTATTTTAATCTCTCTGTTTAATATGAACATCCACCATTGTAATACAAAATATGTGACAGAAAAAAAGGAAAAACATAATAGTTATTTTTAATAAATTAGGCAAATTTATTGCTATTAGTTTATTTATAATATTGCATAAGGATCTAATGCATAATCTTCTTATTATTCCGGTTATATTGTTTCCAAATGCTGTTCTGGCTCTTTTAATACCCATGTGTATTTTCTTTGTATAAGCCTAGCTTTGTTTAAATCATTATGTTCTTACAACAGGTTTGATTCACACTCAGATTTATTTGGAACGATCTCATTATTTGGCTATTATGCGTTCCCAATAGGTTAAACTGAATATGGTGCCAAGATACTTTAACTCAAAGCCTCACAGAAGCTGATGGCTTCTCACTTTGTGTTGTACAAAAGATGACTTTGATTGCTTGTGAAAGTTGTTCATTTACATCGACGTGCTGTGAACTTCCTCTCACCCTTGGACAGGGGAGCTAAAGAATGCCTTTTACTTCAACAGAAGTGTTGCCTTAAGGTGAAAATCCCCTCTAATAAAGAAAAGATTACCTTCTATCCTATAAGATTGGAAAACAAAAGATTATAAAAGATGTATTCAAAATGGTGCTTTGTGATTGTTCTGTCATATGGCTCAGTACACATGCATACCATTTGTTTTACTGGCATTGATTGTGAGTGTGTGTGTGCGTGTTTTTTGAGTACTTAGGTGTGCAGTCATGCAAGTGTATAATTCATGGACATGAGCGGTCAAACCCCAGTGGTCCACGGGGATTTGCAAGGTATCATGTTCAGGTTTTGTGATCCGGTGTAAGAAGCTGACTGACCCACTAAGACAGGAAAAATCTAAACCAGCTGGGAGACGTCACTCATTATTTACTGATATTTATCTGTGACTCACACTGATTACATGAATCCTATCAAGGAATGGTGATGGGGGAAAGAGTCGGTGAGAGAGAAGTGTCTCTCAGTTATTTGGTTAGTTTATTTGGTCAAATAAACTGTGAGGGGGGGGGGGGAGAAATAGGGGAATATATACCGTAATGCAGTGTTATGAAAGAGGACAATGATCTTTTTAACTGTCAGTTCACTCACATTAAGCACATAGTTTTTCCTATATAGTTTGATATTTTTAGATGTCACTAAAGTTATTGTCACAACCTCAACACAATGGGGAAAGATGGAATTGTTGTTTGTGGTGCTCAGAGGATTTAAAACTCATCCAATAAAAATTCTTGACTCTGGGCAGAGTGGACTTTTCAGTTAAATCAGGATACTTTTTTTTTCTGGAGAGATGCAAAGCTTTAAGATCCAGGCATATTTTCTCTTATGAAACCCTGCAAACAACATTCCTTGTCACCCAATTTTCTGGTTATGCAACAAAAATGACTGAGAGAGATTTCTGGAAGTCTCTGGCTAAATGCTCTTTTTGTCTGTGTACAGAAAAAACATCCTCAGAGGACAGGGAAATTAACTAACAATTAGCTTGTATGATAGCTTGTATGATAGAAACCATAAAATGAATACAAATCATAGTCAGAGTATAAAAGATGGATCGAGCCCATGTGATGTTAATAGTAGTTTCTGTACATCTTCACTAGTATTGTGACAGCTACTGTTTTGGGTTTTGGGCTGCAAAAGACCAGAAAATGGACTACTCAATTATCAGCTAATGCTAGCTTGATTAGCAAACAAGAGCACAAGAACTGTTAAAAGGGCCAGTTCGGTGATCGAATTAGCACAGGTAAAGACTACAGGATAGCTATTTTCTACATCTGACCTGTCAATCAAAGTCAGTTTCTAAATGCCTGTACAGTTTTTATGAAGGGGTATATTAATCATTAGCACCCAAAGTGACTTTTGTTTGTGATGTAGCACAGTTGGGCGGTGGTTAGCACTATTGCCTCACATTTCCTGCATTTGAATCCATTGTGGGGTGTTTTCTGTGGACATCTTGCATGTTCTCCCTCGGAACTCAAGCTTATTTCCACAGTTCGAAGATATGCATGGGGTTAGGTTAATTGGTGATACTAAATTAGGTGGAGGTGTTAGCCCTGTGACAAATTGGTGACCTGTCCTGGCTGTTCTTGGCCTCTCGTCATAGCTGAGATAGGCTCCAGCCCACCTGCAACTCTGAATTTGATAAGCAGGAGAAGGTGGATGGATGGATAGATGGATGGGATGGCCTATGCTTGGATCTATAGGGATCAACTTGCTTTTGCAGTTAGCCTCAAGTTGTTATTTGAGCAAACACATTTTTTTTTTTCGCTTTCTGTGTTACGTTATATTCAAGGAACTTCTACCTGACATAAACACTGACATGAGTAACATGTTTTGCTCAGTGCTTCATCAGATTACTGAAAATATACAAAGGCTGAAATATGCAAATTCAGTTTGTGGAGTAAGTAGTAATGGACTACGGTGTACAAAATAGAAAGTATATCTATAATAAAATTGTCGTAATGGATAAACGATTAGAAATATAGTAAAAGTAAGAAAATGCATAAGGTGATAAAGATCTTACTATTTCAATGCCCATTGCAGATTCAGCTAGGATATGTTGCTTTACTGTTGCATGCTGGGACGCTATATCCATGCGACTCCTCAGCCTAACCTTCCCATCAGAAGACTGGCACAGAGGTCAGGGGTCCAGATCAGAGCATTTCTTCCTGCTTTCTTGAGCGTTATCAGCTCTGTCAGATTCACAGACAGCAGAGGTCTAGGACCCTCTTCCTGACCTGCCCATCAGCTCTCAGAGGAATTCCACTAATGAGGCACTATGGGGAACAGATGCAGAGAGGGCAGCCCGGGCAAAAACAACCTGCCACAGTCACTTAATGATCGCAGACACTGTTATGTCATTGGGGAGGTTTTCAGGATGGATTGTTTTGTGTGTCGTTGGTGTTCATGCGCAATGATATCTGTTTCCTTTTTTGTGAATCCTTAAACCATGTGTGCGACTAAATCTACAAACAGTTGTTATGTATCCAACATGTGGGTTGTTATACACTTTGATGACTCATTTGATTCATTTGCTTCTTCTCCTCTTTTATATGTCACAAACATTTTTCTCAGTCTGTGTCTTGTATTTATTTGTGATTATTTTAAGGTCACCGAAGGCAACACTAGTTTCTGTGTGTATCAGACAGGAGAAATGCCCTATGCATGTGGTATGTAATTTCAATAAGGGTTATGCTCCTCAGAACACTCTATGCATTGTGTTCAAAGACATGAAGTGGTTTATTATTACAGTACAGAACTAATATCAGCCAAGAATATTGCCCAGAACATGCCTTGAATCGCACATGGTCACTGATCAACACCAGCGTATATGCACTCTGCTTGCCCTTGCGAAATGTGTTCATTCAAACTCTCTAAGGTTTCAGGCCTCAACTTCAATCACAGCTGTAAATGTTAGGACATGTTTGTGTTTGTGCAACTGCCCAGTGTATATTCCAGTACCTTGTGTTGTTTGTATCAGTTGTGGTTAAAAAGGATTAAAGAGCCAGTCCATAAAAACAAGATGAGACTGCCAAGACCAAACAAGAGAATGAAAGAAGTGGAAAATGTGCCAAGTACTTACAGACTGTAAGGAGTCAGTTGAGAAGTGAAACTCTTATGTAATTAACATAGTTTAGCTCTATTTCTGTCATGGTCAGTCTTCTTCATGATCAGTATTTATTTTAATGATGACACTAATATCGAGTGTTTTCTTGTTTTAACAAAATTGCGTTGGTTTAAGGTTTAAGGTAATGTGGGAAAGGGGAGGAGTTAGTCGTATACGAGGAAGGAGAGAGTGTATTTGCTCCAGATGTGTGTTGACACACTGTCAAGTTTTTTTGATCAGGTACAAGAGGCCCTGCTTTCTGTCTCCTTTTCTTCTTTGTCTTCACACATTCACGTTTTCTCCCTCCCGTCTTACGTTTCTTCCCGGTCACTTTTCTTCCTGCTTTACCTTCTGTTTTTCCATCCTCTCTCAGTGAGCTACTTCCACCTTGTGAGCCATGCTTTTCTGCCTGTCCAGAGGAGAAAGATGATCCAGACAATGGAAATGAGCACATACCAGCTGTTGGTAGCAATCAGCTCACGCTTACCTCAGTCCCAGATCAGACCACAGATTAAATACAAAACAGAAACCCCATGCTAACTGCATCTGGATGCTGATTCCTTCGCATGAGATTCTGAATCGCTTTTGGCATGGCTTCAGCAGAGGCCCCTCTTTCATGTACATATTGAGATTTATGAAGTCCCAGCACATGATAAAAGCTGAGTTATAGACTTCAACAGGTACACATTCTGAAATACAGACCAGTGTTATAATACTCACACACACAAACATATGGCAAGTATATTACAAGTGCCGTTACACTCCACTACATGTACTTGGATACCTTAGTATCAGGTGTTCAGACTTAGGTAAATAATAAAATTTAAATTCTATGTCCTAAGAACATCTGCCTTGAAATACTATTGGATATTACTCTAGAAAGTATTTGTTAGTTATAAATTTTCACTTTTATGATATATTTCATTATTTTTTATTTGTTTAAGTTTCATTTATACAGGTCCAGAGACTTTCTCGACCGAGTTTCATTAGATAAATCTGGCTTTCTTTTAGCTAATATATACTAAAGCAACAACTAACTGGCTAATTTTCACTTGCTTCCTTATTTTGTTGTATCTAGCAAAATATTTTTTTCTGCCCTTAATTTTAGGTAGTGTTGTTCACTGTTGGCATTTGGAGAACAGGCTTTAAGGCGCTCGGAAGTGAGCAGAAACTTCTCAGTCACTGGATTAACTTGGAAAATTCTCATGTCCTTCACATAGAAGGCAATCCGGGAAAGGCTTTTGTCTTTTGATTAAACGGCGTTAAAAAAAAAGTGTCCATGACAAAGATTTAATTGTTTTTTCTTGACTCACACAAAATCTGGTTTTAATATCAATTGTTCCTTAGAGTCTTGTAATTTTGCTCCATCCAACACCCAAAAAGAAATAAACTTCAGATTTTAATGACTGTTTTAATGTTTTATTTTCAAGCTCACACATTTTTCCCTGCTTAGCTCTAAAATATGCATAAGGTTTAAATCCAAGATCCTTACAGCTTAATAGAACAATTTATGTGTCTAGACCCGTTTAGAATTGTTTGCAGTACCTTCCACCATGTATAACTAATATTAGCAAGTAAGAGGAGCTGAAATGTCAATTCAACAGTGTGGCAAGATGAAATCAGCTCCCCAAAAACTATTTCAATCATAACTATTAAACTGAGAGTAAATAGCAATGTAACACAGAAGGTGTTCCACTGGTCTGTAGTTGCTTACTGCTTAAATGTCTCTGGGGAAAACACAAACAGAGTTCAAGAACAAGGAACCAGGCCTGGTTGATTGGGCTAAATAAGACAGATTTTTGTGGTTTAATTTGCAAAAACATGACAAGTTCACTGTGATTAGCATGCTGCTAAATCCCTGGCTCTAACTTGAGTGGGACCTTGATGACTGACAACCCATAGGCACCTTCTGAATCTGCCCAATCAGCACAATTTAATTGAGACTTGCCAGTCTTAGCAGATTTTTACCAGCCCTGGAATGATATTGATTGGCCTTTAGGTCTGAGGATCTGCATTAACTAAGTCGTAAATAAGAAACATGTCTTTGTAATAATGGGTTATAAAACAAACAGCTACTGAATTTGAGCGTTTGGAGTGAGCAAGTTGAATAACCATGAACTTTGTGCAAGATTGACCCGAGGGCTGGAGGTGACTGACTTGAAAACTATAATCTTTGTAACAAGGAGCTGTTGGGGTCGACACGCTGATTGAATAATCGAAGATGCACCCGGAGGAAATGAGGGAATCTGTTTCAAGGGATTGGGTTATCTAAGTAGAAAATTACACTATTGATTTTCATTAAAGTGGAAGGCTGCACGTAAGAGTGAATTCATTAAGAAGAATTCTTTAGGTCAGTCTGTTTGCATTTTGCTCTTGCCACACACCGTCTCTTTCTCACTTTTTGTATTTGTAGTCTTTCTTTTTGTATTTGGGTTGATAGTTGTAAATACCACTACACTGGTTGCATTGAGACATTTGAGCATGTTTTCCAAATCGTGCGGTTTTAGTCTCACGCTTTGTTATTTTCAGTGGGTAATTTCAAGGCAATTTCTTTGTTGGAACAACAAAGCAACTATTTCATAAGACAGGTATGTAAGAAATAGACAAACACAACTAGCTTTGCCAACAGTACTACACTTTTACTGGACAAATTGGTTATGACAAACACAAACCACCAAGAGTAACCATTTTATATACTGCCTGGCTAAAAAAGAAGTCACCACCTGGTTTTAACTAAGAAAATAGATAAGAGGCTTCCATTGGATAATTACTGCACTGCTTAATGTGTTTTGACTAGCAACAGGTTATTAAATCCTAACTGATGAAGTGAGTAGTTTCTCATTTTTCAAATAAACACATCCTGTGATCATCATCGTGAACCACCATATTCAAGGAAGAAATGTGGTCGGAAAAAATCTTGAATGATGATAGAACAGAGGTTTGGTTAAATCAGATGGTAAAATTTCAACAGCAGAACTCATGGCTGTGTTTAATAGTGAAAGTAAGAGCATTTCTGCACGCACGGTGCAAAGAGAAACCAAATGGTTGGGACCAAACAGCTATGTAGCCTTAAAACTGTTTATCAGTGAAACTAATAGGGGGGAAAAGGCTTCAATTAGCTAGAAATCAAAAAGATTGGACTCTGGAGTGGATGAAAAAGGTCCTGTGGTTTGACGACTGCAGATTTACCCTGTTCCAGTGTGAAGGGAGTGTTTACTGTGCTGAATGTCTAATGCTCCCTGAACCAGTGCCATATGGGGCGCTTTAGTTTAATGTTAATGTTAGTTTCATGTTATGTCCTCCCAAAAATTAGGTCAGCTGACTACCTGTATACCCTGAGTAACGACCAGGTTTTTACATCAATTTTCCATCCCATGAACCCTGACAATATCAGGATTCATGGGATCTAAACGGGACTTCATTTGCACACAAAAAGTTTAGACCTTTGGAGAATCTTTTTTATGTGAGAACACATTCCACCTCTCCCCTAATCAATACAAGATATAACAGAAAAAGAATGCAACTCTGGAAATCTTTGAGTGACTCTGGAAAAATTGTTGTGAAATTGCATAAGCCGATTGAAACGATGCCACAGCAAATCTGTCCGACAAAATATTTATGCATGTTCACTGTACTAATTAGTGATTACATGCTTAATGAAGAATTCAGCTATTTATAACATTCTAATTATACGGCTTCCACCTTTCGCACCTTTCAAGTGCTCTTCAGCGCACTCAAACAGGTAAATACTGTGTTCCTCTAACAGAAATAGGTAGACAAAGACGCTCCCAAAACTCTCCTGTCAGGGAACATCATCAGACACCCAGCTTGGGTTTCTGATCTTCAAAGGCTTGACTTGCATTCCTGTGTTTTTCTTTTTTTTTCTTTGAGAATATTTTGTGTCTGCGAACATTCCCACTTCTGTGTCCGGTTTCATGTTTCTGCCTATTATGAAAACCTCCCTTATAGCGGGACATGGAAGTCAGGAGAGTGCTAATACAAGGTTACAAATACTGGAACACCAGCGGAGGAGCCAGATCAAATGTCACCGTTCCATAGACGGCACACATTGCAGTCTTGAAATGTCTTCATTGTACAGTTGAACAGATTATTATCAAAGACATGCTCCTGATATAAAAGGCTATTACAAAAACAATGTTCCCTCTGTGTTTTCTCCCCCCTTGAAAGGAAATACTCCTTTAAAGTCGGTGTCAGTTACACAGAAAGTTCACTTTTTAAGAGTTTCATCCAGCGTTTGTAGTCGAATGGTTATGATGTGAACTGTTATTTCAACACTTAAGATGCCCCGCTTCATAGAAAGTTTGCAACATCTGGATAAATTGTTGTATGTATTTTGCCTCCGACTCCCACAACCTGAAAATTGTTTCATCATGGAAACAATATACCTCTAAGTCAACTTAAGTGCAAGTGATGGACGTCTTAAGCGGAATGATGAAATGGCTCCATCTGACCTTTGGGATTGTTTGAACCCTTCTCTGTTTTGCCTTTGCAGCAGTGTGTAAGTCATGATGTCATGTTCCTTAAGCCAGGTGTCCATGCGTGTTCGGCTGCTCAGCTCATCCCCTCTTAAACCCACTGACCTCACAACTAATACAGGTAACACTGTGGTAATACTAGTATTGAGGCAGCTTTGGATGTAGGTATTGAGAGGAGAGCCAGTCAAACAGAAAAGTGCTTGGCTCGGGCATGGGAATCAATGGCTAGGTGGACAGAAGGCCAATGCAATCAGGGAGGCGATTGAAGCAGACTTAAAGCCTGCTGAGCCAGCACCAATGCAGAGGTAGAGTCATTTGGAACTGGATGCCTTCTACTTGTCCTCTGGACAGCACAAAAGCATTACAAGCGTGCTACAAGAGTTACATTCTGTCCCACATTAAATCACCATCATGCACATACACCTCCATGTAGGAACGCATTCTTACACTCAAAGCATGGCCTAGCTGTATTTATTAATAAAGAGACACTGAGGCAGAGATGGATGAGTTCCATTTTGATTTCAGTGCAGTTTTATTTGTAAGGAAAAAAATAGCTGGCACAGGAGAAGTAGTACATTTTTCCATAAATAATACGTCGTGTTCAGAGAACTGCTGGCAAAGGAGAAAAACACTAAGGTATTTGTAGGTTGAGGTCACTTGGACTGTGTGTGTGTATGTGTGTGTGTGTATCTGCATGTGGAAACAGTTGAGTCCATACTCTTTGTTTGCATCCTTGTTTGTTTTTCTATGTGTCTGCATGTGTGGCACAGTCTGCAGAGGTTTGTTAAAAGTGCTCCACTGAATTTCTTCGAAATATCAGCACACGGATGCGCTGCAGCTGCTAATTCTCTGGCTTAACGGGAAAAGGCTGCTTCAGTGCCGTATGAGAAGCCTCAGCATAGGTGCCCAATAGGGAGCTTTGGTTTGTATAAGGCCTGAAACTCCGACACTGATTTTCTCTCTGAGCTTTCACTTAAGGGTGGTCCAGTCAAACACATTGAGGTCACCACTTTCATTCATTTCCAATGAAAGCATGAGCTGTGTGGTTTTTGTAGACCACAGACAGTAGTAGTTACTGCAAAATCAGTCGAAGACCAAACAGGTCTTGCTGCAGAACGGGCAAAATATCTAATACAAGCTCTGGTTGGAATAATACGAGAGTGTTTTCTTTGTGAGGTGTCTGCTGGTTGGCCAACGTGCTGGCATGCTGTTTTCCTGTTAAATCGCAGCTGAGGTCTCTCTCTGCTGGCCCCATTGTGTTCGCAGCCTCGTCTGGGAGCACAGTAGGAGCTTTAAGTGAGTTGTGTTTGTGTACTGCGGAGAGCCTGTGTGTGCGTGAATATGTGACCTTAAAAATTTGCATGCACAAGGGGGATTATATATATTTATCCACGTTGTGGGCCAAACCCTGACCCTATGCAGGAAGAGCCATTGTTATTTTGACATTTTCTGCGGAAACTGGAATTTATGAGAAAGTTTCAAGACAGATAACCTATAGCGATACCAAGAATTAGACTCTAATTTTAACCAGAATGACATTTTTCTCTCTCTTGACTCTGTGGCATGAAGAAATCTGGGGTTACCAGGTTACATTTTGTCATTATTTTGTCTCCTAGCAGGATGCTGCAAAAACATGCACAGCTGGAAGTCAGTTTTATTGAGAGTGTGAAAGCCAAGGAAGAAAAGCCAAAAAGTGCGCTTCCTCAAATGGCCACTTGAGGCAATACAAGCATATGTGTGCACCTGGCTAACCAAGCTTGATAGCATTAGCTAAAGCCATGTACATATTCAATATCTTATACTCTCTGGACCTTCAGTTTGACCGGTAAGCCTTAAAGATCCCTGATGGAATACCATGTCCTTTCAATTACCCAAAATACCACTATTTTAATTCATGTAGCTACACTATCAACAATGTTTACTTTTGGTTAAGGCATTATTTTTTGTTGATTTCTTATTTGCTAAAAGCTTTTGTCCAAAACTTAATCATGTGTATTGTTATTTTAAGAAGAACTGTTTTCTTTCCATAAAGGCTTTGATCAGCTTCTCTCAGATTTACTGCTCTATGTGGATTTAGGCAAAAGGTTTATGAAAAAGCTACTGTTACTGTAACTTTTACACATACAAGTGACTTATATAAATATAAAAGCTTGTTTCCTACGCTGGGGGGAGGGGGTTCTGCTGTCTGATTTAAAAAAAAAAAAAAACTTTAAGAAAATCAACATAAATTAGGGTTTTACGTGTGAACTTACATTTCTAATTTATCAAATGCCACTTGCTGAGCAGTTCTTAGATTTTAAAACAAAGCTTCTTTCGTCTGGCTTCTTCACCTGTTCCTTCTTACAGCTTTCTCTATATCTAATGGTGACATTATCACACATTAATGGCTTTTTGTCACTGGAAAATACAGTCATTCTGCCTGTAGCTTGCGGACGCAGTGTGGTACAAACAGCACAACCCAGCTTAGATGGCTTTGCTGAATTTCTGTGACAACAATTTTATTGGCAGCTGCCAACAGGAAAGCATCACAGCTCTGAGAAGGAAAACGTGTTGAGACTAAAAGTAGGAATCTAAGATAACATGACATTTGTTAAGCAGGTGTATCAATGAGTTTAGCACATGAAAAGTTAACTTTCTTGATCATATTAAGTATAATCACATTTATTTGCACATTAATTTAAGGTGGAACAGATTGTTCCAGTCCACTTTAACTTCTGGGTAAACTAAATTATAGAAGATTTGCAGTACATGAGGTTTAATAGGAATGATTTGATATCTCTTCTTTATTCCATTTAAATATGGAAAACAAATAACTAAAATTTGAGGATTCAAAACAGGAATTCACAAGCCAGTGGGTAAAATTAGGTAGGTATGTCTACCTTTTATGCAATTTATGATACTTAAAAGGTAAAAACTTTGGTATGTTGAGGAATTTTCACCACTGAAGGTTTTCAGATTTCCTTTTAGCCTTAGTTAAAACTAACAAAAATGGAAATGAGTTGAATGTGTTTATAAAATGAGTTTTGGGTCATGGTCTATCTGTTCTGAGTGCTGATGTATTGTTAATGAAAGGCAGTATAACTTTCTGTTGTGCGCTTGCATTTAAAATGAGCGTGTACATTGTTTCCTGCCTGGTACCATTTATAAAATGAGAACGTGCCCTGCCTGGGCCATAAATGATGTCATCTAAAGCCTTCTCAGTGCATTATGTATATTGATGACATATATTGGAAACTTGGCTTTCTCGTGTATATTTTTACCAGAACATTTGATCATAAATCTAGACTAAATTGCTTGTATGGCTGATAGCATAATGCTGAATAACGACTGTGGTCTCAGAATAGCGTTCGTAACTCACTCTTAAAGCGTATCAGCCGAGTTGCATATGGGCGTGTGTGAGCGAGTGTGTGTCTGCACGCGGGGTTAGATGACCGACTGGGCAGGGTGATAGCACATTGTGGTAACTCCACTCAGGTCAAACTCTCTCCAGGGACTAGAAGTGGAAAGTGAATGATGCCAGTTTGGATACTGGGCTATGACAACTGCTCTCAGCAGCATCTCATCTGACAGACCTATTAGTACTGATGCCAACATACAAGCACAGAAACAGCAGGGCAACACACACAGTATAAACACAGAGTAGAGTAAAGAGAAGACATCCTGTAAAACAAAGCAAAGAGTGTGACATCAGCCTTCTTTTCATTTTTGTCTTCAATGAACAAGTGCAAGTACAGATATTTCCAGTAGGCAGCGAAGGGCACATTTGACATGGTGCCTCCTTAAACACATCACAAATCTTAGACCACAGGGTGAGAGACGTTTGTGTTTCATTTCCGCTTGCGTACTATTTGCCAATGGCCATCACTTCCCCACAAAGAGGAAATTGAAACATCAAGCCCCTGTTATTATCCAAAATATATTTATTTTCATTCAATGTATAACCTCAAGAATGGTGACTTTTGGTTTAGATGCATTTGGGTTTAATGAAGATGTTGTAAATTAAAAATGATCCGGTTAAAACATCCAAAACTGCAGGACACTGGGTTGAAATTGCCCATAGCAATTCCTCGGTTTTACCCGACACACTTCTGTTCGCAGGCTGAGAGAAGTGTTTAGCAGCCCTGGCTGAGGATTAGACAAGTTCCAGCCCTTCTACATTTCCTCTGCTCTCATTTCATTGTTTTCAACAGGCGTCCCTCAAATCACTTCAAATATCATGCTGCCAAAACACAGAAAGAACCCAGTGCCCCATTTTTAATCATTTATGCCACGGTCAAGAAACCAAATTTGGGGAAGAAACCGCCACTCTGAAACTCAATACACACACTGCATTAAATAATGCAAGCAGTTTGTAGACTTCTTTTCAAACTAGCTTGATTTTTGTTTGTGCTCAGCCCTCTTTTAATGCCCGCAAGTGTGTTCCACAAAGTTGCATCTGTGGAGAGTAACTGGGTTCATATGCACACTTCAACTTGTGTATTAAATGTTTACCACTGAGTATTTGATTAATAACTTAATTTTTCTGTTATGCGTATTTTGTTTGCGTTGCGTCTTTGATGGGAGAGTTTTGAGTTTCATTCTCCCGTCAATGGTTCAGCCGTTTGTGTATCAGACCTCTATGATTTGCTGCCTTACACTCCATCATCTATTTTGGCTTTGATTTGTGCAGATGATGTTGTTTCTCAGACACCCAGGTGTTTCTCATCAGTCCTATAAGAGGGACGTTACTGCTCACCTAAACTTTTTCCATACATAGAGGAGCCCTTTTTTCCTCTGCTCGGGTTTCAGCTTACTGGCACAGACAAACCTCAACAGAAAGCTCTGCTCTTTTTAGACCTTGTGATTCTAAGTGCTTTAGAAAGAAATCCAAGATAGATGTAGGAGCTGTTGAGAGTTGCTGCAATCTGTTAGTTTGAAAGGACTCCCGGCTTACTCCACTCACAGACTTCTCTGTAGTTCCAGATGGTACAGTCTGTTTTCTGGTTCACATGACACAGCAAAATGAGAACGATCTGAATTGTTTTTGAAAACTTTCTGGTAACTTCTTATATTGAATTTTTAATATAATAACTTTAACAGGGTTTTTCTTGATTCTCAAGCTGTCAGGTAAAGATTTGCCTATAAAACTAAATAAAATAATTATACAAGTTTCCTGTTTGATGTCACACAATAAAAACTTTTTTTTTTTGTAAGTCACATTTGGTTAACTGCACTGATTATTGCACATAACACAGATAAAACTGTCCAAAAGTCTTAAGCCACTTCTCATTTCACTATATTTTACTATATTCACTAATTCTCCAGGCTTCTTGAAGGACACTCAAAGCATTTCTTTGATGTTCACTGCTTTTTGTTCTGTTCTCTGTCAGGATGATTGTTTCAGTAATGTTGAATTCCATGCTCTGGGGAAGCCAATCCATGACTGATAGTTTTCCATTATGTTTTTATGTACAGGTCTGATACTGAACAATTTATTAGACCACAACTTAATGTAAAGATTATGCCACAGTTGCCCCAAATTAACATGGGTAATCACCAAAATAGTTTGTTTTCTTTTTAAAACTGTATGCCAACACATTTTCTTTTCTAAATATATTTTTTTGGCCAGATACAGTGAAGACTGACAGGAAAGCGGGGGGAAAGAGAGAGGAGGAGACATGCGGCAAAGGGCCGCAGGTCGAATTCGAACCCGGCCCGGCTGCTCTCAGCCATGCGGCATATGGTCGCCTGTTCATCCAACTGAGCTAATATAACGCCTGTATGCCAAAACTTTCACGTTTTTATTTATCAGTCCATAAAACCTGTGATACTAATTTTCAGCTCAGTTCTTGTGTAATTTGGCGTCCGTCATACCTCAGCCTTTAGTAGATATCTTCTTTTTAGACTCAACACTTTTGTTTTCCTCCACTTGTCCATTTTCCTCAGATTTTTAATGTGACACTGTACACCATGCTGAGATAAGCCATGGTTTCAGTTGATAGTTCTTTGGAAATCACCTTGTTGCTACAATTTTTTTTTTTATGTCTGTCAAACTGTTACATAATTTCCATAGCTTTAACTAAAGAAATGAGAACAGTTTATGTATTTCTGTAACAGGTTATATAGCCTGTTACAAAAACACATAAACAAAGTGCATAAATATACAGTTTATTACTGATTCTTTGCTGTTATGTGTAGAAACAACACAGGTTCATCTCATTAGTTAGGTGCCTTTTTTATACTTGAGTGATTCACAGGTCAGTGTGATGTAACTTAAGAAATGACAAAAAAATAGAAATTGAAAGAAAAAATTTAAAAGACCTTCAGGAAGTCTGGAGACATGTTGCTCAAGACACTTTAAAAAATACTTGAAAGTGTGTCTCTTTGAAAACAAAATAATAATAAAAGAGGGGTGACTCAGGACTTTTGTTGAGTATTGTACAGTGTTAATGTTATTCATTTATTAAAACCATGGGAGAACAAAGCATCTACAGTTACACAAATCCCTATAAAAATAAGACATGATATAGGTATTTTAATTCTTTCTTTTATTTTGACTGCATTGTCCCTTTGTTCAGCAATTTGTCCGACACTTGATGCCTCTTAAACGTGTTAAACAAATAAAGCTGACTTGACTGCTGCGCAGATAGAACTGTGCAAAAGTACATGTAATTCAGATAGTTGGGCTCTTGTTGGACTAAACTTAAGATTAACAGCTGGACTGTTTCATTTCTTCGGGTGCATAAATACTATATAACTGGACTTAATAAAATGTTCTGGGAACACAAAACGAAGGACACCTTCTGACCTGAGACATCTGCTGTAAGTCTACACTGAGAACATATCTGTAACGCAGTGTGGAGCCAGGCCATTATGCACTTTATACAGATGCAAGACAAATGCTGTAAACACTTTGGAATTACTTTGATTTCCGCACTGATTACTCATAACATGTGCTCTGATAATCATTTAAATCACAATTAAAGACAGACACAGAGTAATAACAGCAAGTAATGACATAGAGTTGAGTTGAATTGATGAAATTTTGACGTCATTGATCCCTCTCTGATTTCAAAGCATCCAGACCCTGAAATACCAAACCTGTACCAACGTCCCCACGCTCCTATGAACCTCTACAGAGTCGAGATGATATTTTTCTGTCCAAGTATAATATTGGAGAAGAAAATTGCATTTTTTTTCCATAAAGTTTAAAATCTGCCCGCACGACCTTGTCCCAGAAGTGTTGTGGGATTCTGGGTAGACCGTTGCAGAGCTATCACAATATTTATCCATATATTTATTTCTTCAGAGCTTGAAGTTCATCCATTAACACCAGAATTGCACATTTCTCTTTTTGGTTGAATCTTTTTCAGGATGTGCACTCATAGCGAGAGGAGAGCAGTCATGAATTTTTTCCTTTTTTAGAGCGTTTGACTTCTTGTGGACTAACACCATGGCCTTTTAAAAGTCCTCTAAAACTTGCTTTGATTAAGGAATAGTTACCGCCAACAGTAACCAGACATTTTATGCCTTTTTTTATAGGTACCACCACCTCTACAACCCACATCTCAGGCCTCATCTACTATATCCATTGTGGCTTGTTATTCCTGAAATCCTGCTAACATTCTGCCATCTGTGTGATATTTGATCCCATAAACATGAAGTTGCAATGCTTCAGCCTCCTTATGGCAAATGCATGCAGTTAAACTGTGTATCACTGGAAAAGTATCTTTGTAAAAGTCTATTCTGGACTACGCACCCTTATTTCCGTCAAATGTTATGAGACTGAATTAATCTGCCATGTGTTCTAATGGTTAGCAGACACCTGTCAGTAAAACACGACTCTCTATTGTGAGAGTGCACACTTAACCTTCACAGGGGCCACTGGCCAGTACTTCAAGCTCATAGAAAGCCTGGCTGAATTCACGCCTCTCTGTTTAATAGCCCTTGGCCTCGCTTTCACGAAAGCGGGCCCGTCCTTTTCATTGGTGCACCTGGAACAATTTTATTTGGCTCGGCTGGAAATATTCAAGGTGCAAGGGAAGGGAAGGGGACATTTGTGGAGTTGTGCTGGAATGAGTCTCTTGGCTTATGGTGTCCTGAGCTTTGCCAGAGCACTTTTTCATTACTTCCCCAAACAGAAATTATTTTCTAGTGCTCAGTGTGGTTGTTAAACAGACACGGTGAGCAGTTCTGAATAGGCTGAACATTGTTCAGCTGCTGTGGGAGAGTTTTCTTTTTTTTAGGGGGGACAGTCGTTTATGTAGGACAACTGTTTCATGCAGGTCATTCACGGGTGAAATTTGGTGCCCATTCTTTATTACGGTGACGAGAACCCAGGATGTCCTCCAATTTGGCCTGTTTAGTTGAGTCAAGAAAGCATTTCTGGATATATTATGTTTCCAGTAGCCTCGTCCATTTCCCTGGTCACAAATCAGATCAAAACCTTAGCCAGTTTCTTACAAGTAACTTCTTACTCATTTTATTCTCTAATTGCACCAAACATTCTTCTTTCAAAACCACAAACTCTTTAAAAATCACTGGCCAAGCAGTGGCATGGCCAGCAGTCTGAATTTGAAGACACACACACACACACACACACAAGGACATACTCACGCACACATCTGGTTTTAGTTTCGAATGCCTTTCCATATATATATATATATTTTCCCGTTCATCCTCACACACACAAAATAGTCTTTTTATCCCTTCTAAATTTGGTCCTGTGTGACCACAGCCACTGTGTCCAAGTAGGCCAATGAATTGCAACATGTCATCAGTATAATTAAGCCATTTAGTGCACAGAGCTGAATGTGTCATGCATTTCATATGATGCCCACTGCTTCCTCACGCAGAGCAGGTAAAGCATTTCAGTTGGTCTTCATAAAAGGCAGAGAGGACAAGGAAAGAGAGTCTTTGGTGGCCATGGCATTTTACAAAAAGCAATTACCATCAATCATGTTGAATTCTTTGTCAAGGTGGCCTGGAGTTGATTCCCGTACCCTGGGGAGAGCTTCCTGACAATGACATAGGATCCTCTATTGGCTACAAGCAAGAATGTAGAAGATGAAAGATTCTTTTGGACCTAATGGGGGCCATGGTCTGAAATGTAATGCATGGCCATTGAATATCATTATGTCCTTGAAAAGCCAATAAACTGCTGTAGGACACAGATCATTATATGTCATTAGAACTCAGCTCATGCCCTTTGTCTAAACACATTTAATTATTCTGTACCTTTTCACCAACCAGCACAGACTCTTTGGTAATGAAGAGAAGAGAAGAAAAGATAGAACAAAGCAAGAGAAATATGGTAAAATAGGGGAAAAAAACTATGACAATAGTGCTTATTATAAACTGATTAAGTATAAAAAATTGCTAAAAACAAAACAGAAGACGCATACACAAACATGCATAAAAAATAAGTTAAAATCTCTAACAGAAACCACTATGTATAAGTACTGATGGTTCACATATCTATAGATTGTTAGAATATTGGACAAAAGTGTACTTTTCACAGAAATTAAGGTGAAGTTAAAGAGTGATTTTCCAATGAGACAAGCATTTTTTAAATTTACTGTTGGCTAGAGATGCCCTCATAAAATTTCCTGCTAAATCAACAAGATTTCCCGTACCTCTCCTCTTTCCTTGCTGTGGTTTTGAACTTGACACTTACCGCTGCCACTGCGCTGTACACATGAGTGACTGTACTCTCATAACAATCACCTGTTTTCAAGAATCTTCCCGTGACTGTTTATAGTCTCAGTGAAGGGAATTGACTGATCCCACTTCTGTTTTTCTCGCCCAGGGCTCAGGGCATTCCAGCGCTCCACAGAGGTGTTGGCTAATTAGTCTCCTGACCCTTAGGTCAAAGGTCTCCAGTTCACCTAGCCTCAAGGGAAACCAGTGATATTTTAAGGAGTTTTGACTGTGGATACTTAAAACAACGCACTATAGAGCCTTGGGGCTCTATAGACTGCTTACCTGGGTCATATAATGACAGGTGATGGGTATCAAGATAGGACTGTTGCCGTTTCCTGACCCCTGATGCTCTTTTCCCCCCGAAGCTCTTGATGAGCGTAAGACTGTATATGTGATGATGCAAGGGAAAGAGGTCGTCCTTCAAAAGATGACCTGAAATAGTTGCTTTGGGCCAGGGTTGGGAATTGCAGCATGTTCCCTGCTTGGACTGTAGAAGCTCAGGGGATAACAGCGATAAGACCTTGACACAGCACCTGCAACGTCTTCTAGTATTTCACTGAATTTATTTAGAGCAAATAGTTTGCTTCGTTATATAAAAAGAAAAAAGAAAACATTGTAATTTTATGTTAAAAATCTCTAATTATGCTTAGTATTGTTTTTATTATTTTAGCTCAAGCCGCCAGCCTAACCTCACTTATTTTACACCTCTGTACATATAGAACTTCCTATTTGCGCCAAAGACATACTCACCACTTCCCACACCCTCTGTAATCCCGTTGGATACTGGGCTGTGAAAAAGATATCACACAAAATCTGAGGCAGGTCAGATTTATAAGACCTAAAGCCAGCTGTACCCATTTGTAATCATCTTTGCCTCTGTCAGCCTTTATGCTTGACACATAAGCAATTTAAAAAATATAAATTGGTAGCTTTTAAATGATTTAACAAAGAAAAAGAAACCCAACAAATTAGATGCTAATTTTTAGCCAGCTAGGGTTTGCATAAACAAATGTTTCTAGCTACTTCAAACCATTACAACGTCTTCTGTGAGTTAGCTGAAAGGCCTTTTAAACTTGAGCAGACTGTGGATGGATTTTCTGTTAAGGATTTGTTTTTGTTTTTTTTCAGGAAATCCAAAGGATGTGATTTTTTTAAAAATCACTTAACATGTGTCTAACATCAATGCCTCTCTTCCCTATACTGCTGAGTTGCATCACTAGCTAACATTATGAACAAACAGCTGACTACCAGCACAATACAAACTTCATTTAAGCACATAAACACTAGTAATTGTATGAAAATACATAGCCAAACTAATTACTTTAATTTAAGTTGGTTTCAGTCAGTTTATGGCACATTACTGTTTTGGTCAATGCTTGCTAGCAAGCTAGTTAGCATGAGAAGGATCCTCATCAACCAGCTAACATTGTCATTAATGAAAATGTTTTTTTGAGATTTACAGAGAACTTTTTCAAGATATTTTGCAATCTAAGTATTCTTATTTCAGTATAATTCAAATAACCTTCATATGCCCAAAGATCCAAGGTGTAAGCTAGCTCTGCCTAGTTACCACTGATTGCTTTACAGAATACATAAGTAAGTAAAATAAGAAGATGGTAAAATACAGTATTATAGTGAAAGGTACAATATTAAATAAATAGAGCTCATAACAGTCCAGTAATTTAAAAAGTGTCTGACAAAGAAGTAAAAAACATTATAAGATACTTTTCTTGTGAACTACATGGTTCATAAAAACACTTCACATCTGAAGATATAAGCACAGGCGTGATAAAGAGTGGAAAATAGCCTTAACCGTCAAATATGGAAACCTCATTTACAGGCGCTGCCCTCTTTATTATAGATCTCAACCTATATACATCACCTCTTTTTGAGAAGTGATACCTGACATGCATAAAACCCATAGCATTCTTTCCCACTGATCTCCCACTGTATCTTTACTGCTCACCACCCAGGCAGAACATATAGCAATACTGGAACTTTTGAATGAGTGCTTTTACTTCCCTTTGCCCCAAGGGATTTTTCTTTTTTTTAACATAGTGCAGAAGACCACGCCATGAAACTCTCCAAGCTTTTTCAGCTTTTCATTTTCCTAGAGTTTATCTTTGTGAAATAAATTCTATAAAGCAGAAAACCACTGCTGGACTATTGAGCCGCCTCGCAGTTACAGAGGGTAAAGGAAAAATGGTCACTCTGGTAATTGTGTGTTTTTCAGTATAATTTTGTATGGAGCTACACTGTAAACAGGACTGAACACTAAGTATCAGGGTGAAGGCTATGTTGCTATTGTGCCGTATTTGAAAGTCTCATTCAAAGTGTGCTTAAATCATAGTTTTGACAGTGGCGGTGTTTTATGGGAGATTTGTGAAAAGTGGGGAAAAAAAGTTGTGTTTGTCTTTGCAGTTCTGCTGCATCTGTGATAAGTGTTCTTGTGTTTTTGCTGTAGCCACGGGCTTTTTGTGGTGACCGCAGTGCAGCGTATTGTTTTGTTTCCCTTTGGTTGCAGAATGTGTTTGCCCATTGTCAGTTCAGTTAATTAATCCCTTTGACATAAAAAATGAAATGAGAACTGAGAAATTACAGGCAAAAGCAGTCAGCCTGAGTTAAACAGCTCTCCCTCTGATTTATGACTATTTACATTATTAAAATGCTATACATATTAAATATGAAATGAAAACTTTTCTTTACAAGATTTGCTGCTCAATGCATTAATAAATTTGTCACTACTGACCATTAAAGTTTGTAAACCGTAGATATATTTCCCCCCTGCTCTGCATGGCAACTCTGGGGTTTGACTCCCACTGTTTCTAAATGGTGGTGTTATTGCACGGTGAGCAGAAGCAGCGGGAGGTTTACAGAGTGTGTAAAGCATTAGGAGGCCACACAGACAGTAATAAGTCTGCTCTATCTTGACTGATGGTTCTGCTTTATTACAACAGCCAGAGTGCTGTTGTCCCCTTGAGGGACACATACCTATCTGCATGATGGATGAAGATTTTAGTCACAACAGAACACCTTGTTTGCATTGGAGGGGGGGGACGTTTTGCACTTTTACAGGGGAGTACTTTTGAACAGCGTTGTTTGGTCAGTGTGTGAACAATTACAGTGCTAGCAGAAAGTCAGGAGTTCGAGCTGATAAGACTTTGTGGGTTTGGGGAAGACAGATTTTGCAAGTTTTCTGTCGGTCCACTGGGGATTTGGGTGAATAGGCTCCGCTGTGCACAGAGGCCAAGCAGTTAGGAAGTTTGGAAAGTGCAAAAGTAAGTTGAAGGTGCTAAGTTGTCAACAAGCCATCAGGCAGCAGGGTGAATGTAATGAGCTCTGTGTGCATGTGAGTGTGTGCCTCTGAAAATATGAGACGAAAGAGGTATTTTTGAAGGTGCGTGCTTGAATGTGTGCATCTTTTGTGTGTGTGCGTGTGTGTGTGTGTGTGTGTGTGTGTGTGTGTGTGTGTGTGTCTGTGCTCTATAGTCATTTTTTTTGCCCTTTCCTTTCACACCTTCTCCTGTTTCATTTTGCACACACTTAGACAAGTCACTCAGAAAACCATTTTAATGGAAAGAGGGCAAAATAGCTTAGCAAACACTGCAGATTTGTCAATCCTGACTACTTTACCAGACTTTTATTTGCTCACTAATCTCAGCAAATACACCATCAATGAACACTATTAAGTCACGCTCAACCTAATTTCCTGCTTGTTCACAGTGGCCTCCTGCATAAATACCATAAAGGCCATCTTTGTATAGGGGTAAGTCTTTGTCGTAATTGTTTTGAGGTCCTTGGGTGGAGGTCACTGCTGCCGTTGGAGTGCGTCTTTGCATATCGACTCCAGAGAATGTTTGAAAACATGACTTATTGATTCATATAAGGTCGTTAGGTTTATAAAAGTCCTCTGCTGATGGATGGTCATGCTTGGCTCAAAAACATGTCAGTCTGCCTGATGGATGCTTGGCTTGGGTAACACATCAGCATCGATAGGCAGCAGTGGAGGAATTCTGTGCTAAAACATTCGCTTGTATTGATTCGTTGATGCAAATGAACCACAGTGTGAGGGTCAGAGCAGGCCCTCAGGGGGTTGTGGATGTGTTGGCGTGAATGTCAGCCAAGGTTGGAGCCAGTTATTCAGCAACACGTGTTTAGGAGCACACTCTGCAGGCTATGTGAGTCTGTAGCATTGCTCCATAGATGTTTATCTTTGTGACTTTTGAATATAGATACATGTTGATGGCACCCATTTCAAATGTTACCTTTCCACCCAATAGTTCTTATCAGTTCTTATCAGTCACGTGTATATTGCCAGTAGATGCTACTCTACATCTGATAGCAGACTCGGTGAGCAATTGTCACTTCAGTAAATAGTGGTGGTTTCACCTTGCTGAGTGGAAATAATTGGTGTAGTGTTTCCAATTTAAAACAGCGGTCAAAATAAGAGCAGCGGTTGGGGTGGTGTAACAGAGTGACACAGAGAATTGTCTCTTGGACCTAATTTGCGTTTTTACTGTTTACTTTTATTTTTAAACTGTGCTTGGTTAGGTTTATCCTCCAAAAATTCTTGGTTATGTTTAGAAAAAGATCACATTTTAGGTCAAATATACCCTTTCACAATGTTTACCACATGTTAGAAAGTCCCAATTTTCTAGGTTCTCACCACATAGTAATTTTGTATACTTGATCACCAGTGGTCTCCTACATAATCAGTTTCTGTTTATCGCTCATTGCGTCAGATGATAACTGCCTGCTGAGCGTGGTGATAGGTGTAGGAGTGTGTCTGCTGGCCATATCTGTGGGACTGATTAAAATTGATAATGGTCATTTAACACACTGATAACATGCAAATTGGTCAATGATGCTCACACCCATTTTGTCCTTGTATTTTATAACTGAGTTCTAAAAAAGTCGGGACATTGTGTACAACAAAAAAACCCCCAACAATTTTCAAATCTCATAAGCTCTTATTTTATTTACAACAAAATAAGAGTTTATAAGTACAAAAAGTACTTAAAGCTGGAGGAACATTTTGAAACTAATTTGGAAAAATGGAAAACTGCTTTGTGGTCAGATGAATGGAAATTTGAAAATCTTTTTGGAAAAACGTCCTTTAGATTAAAGAGGAGAGGGACCATCTGGCTTGTTTTCAGCTCTAAATTTGAGTGGTGCATTACTGCATTAGAATCGGCAGCTTGCACATTTGGAAAGGTACCATCTAGATAACAGTTTTTTGAGGAAGGCTTTGCATATTTCAGCAAGATAATGTGGAATCGCATGCGGCATCTCTTACAACAGCATAGCTTTGAACAATACTGTCTCAGTAGCAAACTGAAAACATCTGGTACATTATATAAAAGAAAATGTGACAAGGAAGACTGCTGAGCAGCTAAAATCCCATATCAGGAAAGAATGGGACCAGATTCCCACAGAAATCCAGCTACTGGTCTCCTCAGTTCCCAGGCGTTTTCGATGTGCTATTGTGACTAAAATATCGGTTTATGAGATTTTCAAATCATTTCATTTTTTATTTATATTTTACACAGTATCCCAACATTTTTTGGATTATTGATGTAAATATGGTCCATGCTAATGTGATCAACACCATCCAGAGTTACTGTCAGCATTATCATAGTTTATAAACTGCAAGTAAACTGATAAGCCTGAGAAGTTTCAAACCAGTGTTTCTAACTTTGCTTACGTTGGCTAAAAAAAAACACAAAAACAATAGAAAATGATCGATGTTGTTACAGAAACTAAATAAAATATGGAAAGACCAGAGAGGAATTTTCCATTAAGAGCTGTTCAAGCGCAGGCATTTCTCTTTGACTTCTGCAGACACGTTGGATTGTTCCCTGATCCATGGGCCCTTGAAGTGGGCAGGCTGTCTGTCAGCAGGAAGGTTGACACTTTCATTTAGTAAAATAAATAGTCATATGTTTAGGTCAGGAACTTGTCATGCTACATGGCAAGAAAATCTCTCAGCTGAGCCTAATGGAGTTTGTTATGCTATACGAGTTGAACATTGGCAACGCTGTTGTTGTATGGAGAGAAATAATTGCAGTACTGGAGGTAAATGCAAGTCTCACAGTTCATAAATGGAAACAAGCTCTACAAATGTGTATTACGATTTGTGAGTCGTTAAATTGAAGTTGTAAATCTACGCGCAGAGTACTGGTATCCATTCATTATAGGCTGTATTTATTTGTAAAGATGTATTTGTGAACACCAAGAATCTAACTGAAACCATCATTAATTTTCTTTATGGGGGCAGCCTGAAAAAAATTCCTTTTCAAGCGATGCTTTTCCCAGTCAGTGTTTCCAATGAAATTTCTAAAGCATGGTCTGAACATAAATGTGGCTCTCTTATCCTGTAAGCCATGGAGGAGGGAACAAGTGTTACACCCATCTATCACTATCAGGGTTTCAAAATCTTAAGTGTGGTGTAGATTTTCCCTGATATTTTTTCGGTAATTGCTAACAGAGTAATCTCTGTTGCTAATGTTACAGTTGTTGTGTTAGTTTTGTCACTATATGGCAATTAATCTTATCTGGACAGTCGTCTAGAGAATGCGGCTCTGTTAGATATCGTCATTTGATCCTGGTGAGCTCACAGTCCTGGCTGTCATCACCTGATAACCGGTCTTAATACGCTCACCAATGAATACACTTCCTGTTTGGACAGCATGTTCAACATGCCCTGGTGCTTTGGATAATATTGTGACAGTCTGTATTTCTTAAAATAGCTTGATTGGTCAATCCGGACAAGTTCATCCTGCTCTGCCTCTACACATTCATTGTTTTCTTTCAGCTCACTTTTGTCTTGGAAAACCTTCAAATTAAGTCTCTACTGTGTAACCGTCTAACCTCTTAACCTAAACTGTGCCATATTTAATGCATATGTGTGCCACGGTGAATTAACCTTTTAGCTTGGCTTTAATCTCCGGCTGCATACTTTCATTCTCCAAACAGAGAAAGAGAGAAGGTGCTGTGCTGTACGCCTCTCAGTGCGTGCCTCACACCTGCACGCACTGTAGAGAAGAAAGGGAGGGAGGGAGAGGGGAAAAAGCAGCAGTGGATCGCATGTCTTCATGGCTATCCAACAGTAAATTAAAACGAGGAGCAATTTCCTGAGGCCCAATTAGCAGAAAATTGGTCCTGTCTGTTGGAGTGACTCCCTTGGGAGGAGGGAGAGGTAGTCGAGGCTGTTACTGAGAGAAAGAGAGACTTTGCTAAGACTTTTCCCATTACAGTACACGGAAAAAATTGAAAATGGTGTGAGACCATCAACAGTGTTGATTTGACGGACACCAAAAGGCTCCAGTGATAATCGAATTTGCAAAATTTTGTTCTATTTTCTGTCGAGATGATCCCAACCTGCTGCAATGACTAAGGCCAATCTATGACTGATAGGGTTCCACTGTGTATTTTTTCTAACCAAATATACTTTTGATGTATTGGCAGTGTGTTTGGGATCATTTTCATGCTGACCTCTTCCATACATACTGATGACAATTTGAGCCAAAACTTCAAATTTGGAGTCATCACTCCAAAATACCTGTTGCCACTGATTTTCAGTGCAGTGATTGTGTTATTTGGCATACTTCAGCCTTATCTTCTTATTTCCCTTCTTAAGAATGGCTTCTTGACAGCTACCCTGTCCATCTGCTTTTTAGTCTTGTCACTTCTTTTTTTTGTCCAGTTGTCCAATTTCCTCAGTTTTTTAAGTACAGACTGGATTCCTTGCTGAGATTTGCCAGGTTTTAGGCTAATAGCTCTTTTGGGATCACAGTGTTGGTGCAAAACTGCTTTTTTTAACGCCCATCAAACCATTATCTATGGCATTTTTAATAGGTTTTTACAATAAGCTGCCAGAAGCAAAGTGCTTAAAGATACAGTATTTCAGTCCAGGGTGCATGGACTGGACTGAAATACAGTAAATACAGTACAGGTAAATTTGTATTGTTCTTTGCATGCCATGTTGAATGTTAATAAGAACAAAAACACTATTAATGCTGGTGGCTTTATGTTTCTGTCCAACATTATCTGCTTTGTAAGGTGTGTGAGCACATAGACAAGAGGAAGGAATATAACCCTTTGCATGTTCAATTAGAGCCACTGAGAGGCTTTGCCTTTACAAACAAAGCAACAAACGATTTTCCATTTTATTTGAGACCACAGTTAAGTGTGCTTTCACTCAAACCACAGCAAAACCACCTAAGAAATGAAGCGAGACATTTGAGTGGGAATCTGCTGAGCTTTAATTGAACTATAATGGTGAATTGATAACAGAGGTTCATAGTGATGGATGCAGGTTTTTGGATGAGGTCCAGTGCTTCCACAAGTAATAAAAATCAATTCACACACATTTTGCCTCCAGGGGCTTTGACTATTGATAGCGGTGATGATGGACATGCGCTGACATAGGTCTCATGCGGGGAGGGAACTGGGTCAATGTCAGTCCCGGTTCGGGATCGACCCTTCTGAAACGCCTGACGCTCAGTGTTAATGAAAATTCGATCGATCGCCGTGTACAGTATTGTCACCACAACAGAACCCATCAGCCGAGCTCAAGTCATTAACCACCAACAGCCATCGCTTGAATTACGGTTCCTGCTCAGCCAGTTAAGTAAATGAATATCTGGCTCCTAATTAACAAAATTAATCTCGCTCCCCAGCTTTGTCCATGGGGGGGAGGGGGGGATACTTTAAAAAAGTATTGCTGATCACATAGAGTCTGTGAATATAGTTGCGAAATTAATACGTTTTTTTAAACTTTAATTTCTGATTTGCCTGCAGCGGCTACAGTATTTTTTTTTTCATTCTATATCAAGTGTTTAACCTCTTCAGAGTTTTCTACTATTATGGTTTTATATCAGGTATCCGTGCTTGTGATTGGTCAGATGCTTACAACACTGCCACTTTCTTGTGAGTTGATAACCAGCTTCGTAGGACCATTTATTTTTATTACTGATGTTACAGTAAATGAATCCAGATAACAGAAAGATACCTGGGGTATGCTGAACTCACTTTGTAGTACAGGCACCAGCAACATATGTGGACAACAAAGGGCAAAGGTGAGAAAGGGCTTAACACACAAGAGGGGTAATTTTACAGCAGGGAAATGAGGCATGGGTGAACTGATCCAACAACTGGTTGAAATAATGGGCGAATCAAGGGAGGGCACATAGGATGTAACACAGAATGGGGAACTAAAACAGTAAAATAGGAAAGAACCAAAAGACATAAAAACAGATATGAATACTAACCTTTAACTAGATAACACAAAGCATAAATAATAGCAAAACTAATACAAATATCAGTAATAATGGGCAAAAACCAAAACACAAGATCAAGTGAAACTAACACTCATCACTAGAATGGACATCCAAGAGCTAAGACTCCCATAATACTTGAATAATGAATGAGTGAGAGTGAGAAATTCTTTATTTATCTCATATTTGGTAAAAAGTTTAATACATATAGGGAATTTATAACATCTGGTAGAGGATCCCCTGGCAGAATGATAGAGCTTTGTATCATAGCGGTTGTTAGATTGTGGTATGAAAGATTTCCTGAATCGGTCTGTCAGAGAAAGTGTTGTGCTGCCTGTCCAGGAAGAGGTGCAGAGGGTGGTCGGGATTATCCATGATGAATAACAGTTTGTTCAGTGACTTCCTCTCCTCCACAGCTTCAAAGGTGTCCAATAATAATAAGGAATCAGAACGGGAAATCCCACAATTCAACACACACACACACACAAAAACAAACCTCAGACATTTGAAACATAAAATGACAAAATATTACCTTGGACTAAAATATATTAAATAAGAATCACAAAGAAGAAAATACTATACAGCTTAACCCCAAGGACCAAAGAGGTTAATCATGGAAACAGGCTGACAGGCTATTCTGCTGCTTGCTCTATCAGAGCTATGCTGCATGAGTGATGAATTTTAAATCACTTGCTTTAACATTGCCGCTAAAAGTTACATAAAACCATATTGGAAATTGTGTTATTATCTCAGTCTAAGATGACACATGCCTAAATTTGAAATATTGAATTGTTGCCCTGGGTGGTATTTCTACAAAGACACACAAATATACATGTATTATTTTCTTTTGGGTCACCAGTGTTTTGAGAGTAGCTTCTGCTCAGAGGGCCTGAGTCATTCTACTTAAAATTAAATAAATTATGGTCTGTTCCTGTTTCTTATCAAAAAATAATTTCAGTCCTCTGCAGACTAAATCATCATGTTCTCCTTGGATCAGAGCCAGTTTGAATGGCCAAACAGTAGCCTGAAAGCAACTTAGTACCTTTAGTCACAGAATATAAAAATCTTTTTGTTTTGAAAATATGTATTACAGCAAAAACTAGATATATGATTGTTTTCCATATGGAAAGCACGTGTAGCTAATGTACTAGAAAGCATCTGCAACTCAGCCTCTGTTGACTTTGTTAAGCTTCAGTCAGACACATTCAACATAATCCCAAACACTGCAGTTCAACTATTTGCCTTGAAGGTTTTGTTTTGTAGGCGGGTACTGTTTAGCTTCACATTGAATGTAAGGACTTATGTGTATGTGGCTCCACCAAAGAGACAGGGACATCAAATATTGTCTGCTTCCCTGTTGTTCCTTGCTGATAAGATTCAGCACCAAATCTGCTCATCCATCTAATTATCTGTCTACCTGCCGTCCCTTGTCCATCGCCACCCCGCTCTATTGTTATTCACTCCAGGCAACACAAACATGACATGTTGACCCCTGCCCATTAAAGACCTTCCAAGCAAAACTGTTTTTACCTATAGTGTTCAGGGTCATTGAATGCCACTGTTTCTATGGAACACACCATTGTATCGTTAGAAAAGAGGATAATGGCCATTTGTTCTTGTCAGGTTTGATAACACCAACTATAGCTTCCAAGTAGACAAAAGGAACTAGCCCAACTGAAACCAGTATAAAACATCACTGAACCTTAAGACAGAGCATCTCCTGCACTTGGGGGTTAATATATAATCACATGCTCAGAGTTTCTTCCAAGATCTCAAAGACACAGAGAGGCTTGACCTGGATTTTTGTAAAGCTCTAACTCTGAGCGATGGTCGTGCTATTCAGGGATATCAAGTCTTATCATCTTCTCTTTTTTTTCTAAGTCGAATCGCTTACTTTCTTAAAAGCCCTGGCTTGTAACAATAGGTCTTATTCTCTTGGTGATTGAGGTGCAGCTTTATGCTATAGCCCTTGATGCATAGGAAGGTAATTTCATGGCTCCTTCCTGCAGACACGAATCAGACACAGCGCTCTATTATCAAGCTCTGGGTATTAGGCCTCTAGGTAGGAGATGGAGGTGGAGGGGATATTAAACCTCAGAGGGTGTGTATGTGTGTACGTGACAAGTTGAAGACCGAGCCAAAGAGAACGTGACTATATACGCTCTTCATGAAGCAATAGAAAGGGAATGGTGAAAGTGTGTGTGTGGGGGGGAGACTCCTCAGCGGTCCTGTGTGTGATGTATCACGTTCCCGACTGTGTGGCTGCTGCCGTCACATCAAAGAACAAAGGGGTGTTTATGTCAAGCCTGACTGATTTGGTTTTTATTAATGTCTTACCTCCCTTTCTCCCCATTACCATCAGCTTCCACACATCAACCCCCCCTTCACCCCATTATATTAGCTCCAAACGGTGCTTTGGAGACCACACTGATTTCTTTTGCATTTGTCACAAACCCTTCAACATACACACACACGCACGCACGCACACATGCACAGACTGTGCAGGGTTCTTGCACGATTCCTGACTTAGCGGGGGCCTCCCTGAAATGTGCCATGTATTCTCCCAGATTGGATGAAGCGCACAGGCAGACATTCATTCCCACTTGACTTCCTCTCCCCCCCCCCGAGCCATTTACACAGTGGAAAAGGTTAATTGCTTGAAACACCAGCGGTGTTATTTCAGCTGATTCCAGAAGCATTGCATTTGATATTAAACAGACAAGAAGATTAGTGTGATGATAACAGACTGTGAGCCAATGGATTATTTATACATATGACTGTGATATGGTCTAATTCTTGGGACGTGCAGAAGGAATAAGTGTTGGAGAAAAGGCAAAAATAATAAAGCTAATCCGTGTTTTTGCTTTTGTTTTGTTTTGGGGTTGTTGGTTTTTTGTTTTTTGTTTGTTTATTTGGGGAGGGGGGTTACTTAACAGTCACAGTGCAGGAAATCCACAATCACACAGAGAAATGGAATTCAAGGCAGATGCAAAGTTGTTAAATCGTTTTCTGTTGAAACTCCCTTTTTCTCTCAGCTGTCCTCACCCATGAGTGATGGGTCCATGTGCAGAGAGCTGCTCTAATCCCTTATGACTGCATTGTGCACAGTACCATCGCCCCATGAAGACCATTAGCATCATAGCTGTGGGTGATTGGTTTCCACAGCTCTGGGTCAACGCGGGTTTTACTTTGAGAGTCGTAGGAGCCTAGAAGTAAGAAATATGTTGATCCAAGTGAAATTATTAGAGGAGAATAAAGAGGATATGCTGAGACACTGAATAATTAGGGCAAAGACACGTTTTAGTTTAGATAAAGGAGGAAAGAATGAATTGCTGACACCTGATTTCACAAACTGAGCAAACCATTTTTCCTTTTCTCTAAAGAATGATAATAAAAGAATTTCCCATGCTGCATTCAAATTTGCCGCTAATCAATGACTTCTAAAATTCTTGTTTATTATTGAATATTATGAGTTTGAAGTTTAGTTATTATTTACATTTTTATCACAATTTATTCCTCAAGTATTTTGAATCTTTAGTGCCACCCTCTGTTTCATTATTCATTATCATTTTTCTCATTTTTGCTATGTAACTTTGCACTGTCCACTTTCTGCTGTAACAAAACAAATTTCCCACATGTGGAACTACCGGTAATAAAGGTTATCGTATTTTATCTTATCTTGTTACCCTGTGTCTAGTTCACTTTTGTTCAGTGTTACTGATTCGTATCTCTGTATCTCCATTTTTCAGTTACAGTTTCTTCTTGTTTTATTTTGACAGCCATTTGCCTCCATTTAGTTTGATTTCTTGGGTTTCATTACTTTGATTAGTTTCAATTGTTTCACATTACCCACCTGTTACCACTTCCCTTGTTGTATATATATAGTGCCAGTCTCCCTCTGACCTCTGTTGTAACAAGATACTATATTCCTGTCTGCTTAGCTCCCCCACGGTTTCCCTTCCATGTACCTCAGTGATTATTTGGACTTCTGTTTGCTCTTTTTTGGACTCTCTTTTTGAGTATCAGACACATAAATGGTTTGCCTTCTGTTTGGGTCAATCTTACAGCTCACCTCATGCGTAAATACGGTATATAAGGCAAAAATATTGTTTGTGCAATTTTAACAAGCTTGAAAGTCAATATTTAGCATGATCACTGTTATTCTTCAACATAGCCTGAAGTCTCTTTGTTCAACTTTTTAGTAATTTCTTTAAGTATTCTTCAGGAATAGTTCTCCAGCCCCATTTAATGAGACTCAAAGCTCATTTTTGGACGTTGGCTGACTTTTTTTTTCCGTTCTCTGTCAAGATCATCTCACATTGCTTCAATATTGTTGAAATCTGGGCTCTGGAGAGCCCAATACATGACTGAAAATGTTCCACTGCGTGCTTTTTTTGTCCAGGTATGCGTTCACTACGTTGGCAGTGGCTATGCTGAAAAATAAAGCTGTTGCTAATCAGACACTTTCCAAATATATTGCTTGGTGGATCAAAATTTGACGGTACTTTGCTGCATTCATAATTCCGTCACCGTTGACAAAATTTCCAACACTAGTGGATGAAATGCAGACCCAAATCACGTTCTTTCAGAACATACTGAGAACAATTCTAGCCCAAAATTTCCAGTTTGGATTGACGTGTAATTTGGCATACATAAGCCTTTTCTTCATTTCCCTTCCTTAAGAATGGCTTCTTGACAGCCATCCTTCCACTGAGACCATTTTTGATGAGGCTTCAGTGAACAGTAGTTGGATCTACTGAAGGACCAGATGCACCAGATGTCCTGTGTCTGCTCTTTGCTACATTTTTCTGTATTTGTTAAGGACATGACCCTGTTCATCTTCTTGGCATACATAAGCCTTTTCTGGATATTTTTTAAATTATCTTTAGCTTAAAAGCTTTGGCAGGTTTACCCTCTTGTCCAGTTTCCTCAAATGTGAAACAATACTAAATTTACAATTTAAAATTGGTTCTTTGTCAAGTTTTTGGTAATGTGTGGGCACAATACTGGTTTATTCGTTGAGTTAAGTGCTTTTTCTGCTTTAATAATTGATAGGTCAGCGTTAAGTGGTTTAACTAACAGAGAAAAAAACCCTCTAAAAATGGTCAGATACAAAGACCTGACTGAAAATGAAAGAAAAAGCCAATGTCCAAAGAAAAACTTTAGAAGGCCTTCAGAAAGCCTGGAGAGCTATTGCTCAAGACCATAAAAAAGGGAATTAGAAGTTTGCACAATCCTGTAGCTGTAACTAAAAAGATTTACTTTACGTACTTCTCATAGATTAATATTCCTGTTGATAGAAGTTTGAATCTGTGATAAAGCTTTAGCTCAACTTACAGAAATAAATTAGCCTAAAACTGATACTTGGACATCTGACAGTGACAAAATGCTTTCTGTTCATACAATGTGTGTGTGTGTGTGTAGGTGTCAGAATCTCACAATCTTTCCATTTTTCTTGCAGATGTCTCAAAAGCTGTATCCGCTCAGTTTTTCTTTTCAGCCCCTTATAAAAACTTAGTTCTGGGTTCTTTGCCCTTTTCATCCCACCACACTTCAGCTGTAGGTGATTAATAGACAACAAGTATTTAAGAGACGATATAGAGCTGCAAATATTTTTTTCTGCTAGTGTTTGCACCGCATGATTTTGAGTAGTACTAGCAAGCTAAATTATAGCACTAGTAATGTTCATTATCGAGGATTAGCCTGCTAGCTACTAGGGGGTGGAGGTGCCCTCAGCCTCTCGGCCTGGGGCTCGGTCACTCTGGCACAGCTAGCTGCCGGCGGAGCTCACAAGCATGTCACTGTTTTTCTTGCCCTCTTTCTTTCTCCCCTTTCTTTTCCCCAGTCAAATCTGTCCCGTATTTAGCAAGTAAAAATAAAATAAAATAAACCACAAAAGGTGAATCAAATAGACCATTACGGCAAGGCTGGGATGGTCCATTTGGTAAAGTAAATCCGTTGGCCATCTTTCTTCGCCTTTAGACAATAATTCTGATGGCGAAAAAGCCAAACGGGACAGGCAAAAAAAAAAGAAGAAAAAAAGCCTGCTAGCTACTTGCTCACTAACTAGCAAAGGGAAAAAAGTGTCACCAAAGATGAAAGGATTTACAACACTAAATCAAGAATTGTTGACACAATTATATCGTCTGGTCATAACCTGATTTAATTATTAAGTTTAGACTTGTTAACTTGAGCTAACAATAAGTTAATAAGCCAGATCAGTACAACACAGTTGCATTGCTTACAAGAGAAACTTAACTCACATGCTTTCACTTAAATAACCATAGCATGATAGAAACCCCCAAAATATACCACAGTCTCTAAAGCAAAGAAATGAATGAGAATCATTTAAACATTGCCAGACCTCAACTGCAACTCAAACCCATTTTCACAGTGTATCTGGTAACCATGCATGTATGAGCAAACCCAATCATGAATTTTTAAAATATTTCACTCTGGACAAAAGCAACACACCAATATTGCCTTCTACACAGCCATGCTACTAAAATAATAAATGTCCTACCTCACAACCAGCCTCAATGATGCATTAAAATACATTTTTAATTATATATATATTCAGTATATTTCATCTATTCAAGCCCTGGTCTTACAATAATGTGTAATAAATGCTGGCAGAATTGGCTGCTGCCTCGCCTCATGAATTAGTTATTTTCTCTGCATCCAGCTTAATCGGTTGTGTGCTCAGAGCAAAAAGGAAAAAAAAAAATCATCCCAATGTATGTGTGTTGCTCTGTACATGTGTCCATGTGGGTGTATGTGATTCTGCGATTCTGTGAATGCTCAAACACATTAGGTGTAAGAGGCGTCGAAGAGGCTAGCGTCGTCAAACAAATTACACAAAGAGAGAGGTAGCCTGCGCTCTCCAACACGTTACAGTGATTGAGCCTGAGAGGCAGAGTGTGGCATTCTTTAAACACAGTGTTTGGGGAGAGGTGGCGTATTCAAACACATTATGGATAAGAGAGATGGGGGTCGTGTAGCAAAATGCATTACAGAGTCGGAGAGGTTGAGGGAGTGCAACATTTCTAAACACATTATGCCGGAGCGATGATGGCATGCTTAAACAGAGTGTTGATGGAGAGTGGAAAGAAAGACGGGGTCAAGAGAGTTTCTGTTTTATTTCGCCGAGGTGTGTGTGCTTTGTCTGTCCACTGAGTGCTGACTGAGTTTTGACATCAGCTCAGCCTGGGTACACAAACCTACCAGAGTGACTCGTTTTTCCTCCAAGCACACTTGAGAGTTTATTGGCGCACACATAGTCATGGTGAACACAGTGAACTGACAAATGCGCAAATACGTTCCCGCCGTGTAGGCAAATGGGAAGAAAGTCACATACTGTCGAGCACACCCTATTTTTCCTATGCTTGAGTCGTTCAATAGCACCAGCTTGTACAATCCCTTCCAGAACTACACTTCTGACCCCTCCAATAAAGCCAGTCATGAAAGATTAAGCACAGATCCAAAGAAAACCTCAAGACATGTTGTTCCATAGTTTATCTCAACACTTTGTCCAGCCCAATTAACCTTACAAACAGGCCCTTTTTGCATGTTGCCAACTTTGAATCAGTATGGGGTAGCTCATCCTTGGCATTTTTCTGTGCTTGGCAACAAAACACTTTGTACAATACAGAAAAACTCCAAAAAATGCTCTCTCCCACTCTTGTGTTCCTGTGGCGGAACTCGGGTCGAATCTTTTCAATTAGCCAGGTTGACTTTGCATGCCTAATTAAGTCCTCATCCTTGACGAGCTGTCTGACTTCTCCTTCAAGCCTCTTACTAGGAGCTTACAGCCCTGCAGGGGCCACCAGCCAGACGGATTGTTGTCCAGCTGGAATGGGATTAGCAGCACGCCAGGGGCCTGAGGCCCACAGTCCCTGGGCCTTTGTTTGAATCTGAAGTGTCGATTTGGAAGGGGTGAAGCAGGGAGAGAGGATTGAGGTAATCCCCTCTTCTTCAGGACTGCTCCCCAGAGGAACGAATCCCCAGTAAACCCTGAAGACTCTAGACCACCAACCGCCATCAGAACTGCTGTTTACTCATCACAGCCCAGCAGGTAGACAGCCAAATAAGAAGACTCGCCCACCCTGACATGAATACATGTATGTTTTAAATGCTATTGTTTAATCGCTGAAATCAAAACATGTTGGTTCTTGGTCAAGTGTAAAATAAAGGAGTTGTCTGGGTAGGATAAGAGGCCTCATGCTGTGTAGCAGCATGATGGGGGGTTTGTGTTGTAACTACCACATTTTATATAGCCAACAAACAGCCAAACTCCTCTTTACTTAATTATTTATAATGGTAATTAATTCACCCGAAGAAAAACCTTAAAGAATGCCAAAATTAGACTGGGTAAATTATCTTTACAGGCCTGGAAACTTTAAACATTTCATTTATTCTGCCTTCTGGCCTTTGGGAGCAAAGTTGCATGTTGTGGGTGGTTTGATTCAAGTCTTTGAACGAAATGCAAGAAGAGTAGTCAAGAAGAGGCTGCTGACTCTCTAAAACATTCAAACACACCTGTGGCACGCAGGTGTTTTTGGACATGTCCTTGCTGCAGAGATTACATAGCATGATTCTACAGTGTTGGTGCGTGCGGATTATAATAGATGACTCAAAGGGCAGGCATGTTGTCAGAGGGCATGTCTTGTTTTGAGATGTAGGCTTTGTCTTCATATTTGCTCTGACAGCTGTTTTTCTAAGGTGATCTCTTATATTGAACATATAGTCGTGTTAATCATTAATAGCTTAGCTGACGAGGTTAAACTTTTCAGCTGTTCAACATACCACGACAAAGAATGCAATGAGTTGTTTGTGTTAAAAACCTGTACCCTTTTAAAGGATTAGGGAGGGGATAAGCACAACACAGGAAACTGTCTAGTTATTGCAAAATCAGGTTCATATGGGCATGTTTTATGGTTTTAGGGTGAATGAAGTGTTCACAGAAATCCCCACACAGCTAATTGTTTTTAATTCCTTTTGGACGAACACCATATTATTTTGGTACAGTTTGATTTCAGAGTAAATATTATTGATGATGCAAATGTACTGTAAGGCTCAGCGCCCAGTAGTGTGAATTTTCTCTCTCTCTCTCTCACGGTGCACCTGTGCCTGTGAGTCAGCCTCAGAATTAAGCCAATACCAACAGGCTGTCTTTCATCGCAGTGTGACAGAAGCACACGAGATTAGAGCAGAATCCACCCAAAACAACCACACTGAGCTCAGGGATAATCCAGATCCCAAACATCAGAGGGAAACAGGAGGACACTGCTCCATCTATCATCCAACGAGAATCCACCCTGAAGAAAAACACGGGGACGAGTGATGCGTTGCTATTGTCCGACCTAGCTGGCACAGGAAAAACAGGATGTGATGAGTTTCTGTGCCTGAGGTGACTGGTGAACCACAGTGGCACCAGCCTGGAAACTTGTATGTTGGCACAGCTTTTTGTGCCTGCACGAAAGTTTTCTTTCTGTTTTTTGTTTTGTCTTTGCTCCATTTGGAAGCAGACAACTGTGCAAAAAAAAAAGAAGAAAAAAGTTGGATCGAATGCAGCTTTATCAATGAGTTGTGCATATGAAGCTCTGAATAGACTTCAGGCTTCGGGGTATTTTTAAATTGCGACTCTAGCTAAATAAAAGCCGTGCTAATTTGAACAATATACCATTATGCTCCATTCATCGCTCAGGTGAGTGATGTGGTCTCTTAAACTGTCAGTCTTCTTCATCTTATTTTACAGTCATGACAAAGGCTGTAGTTCAAAGGGATGACTCGGCGCCAAAACATATGCAATACAGCTGTTTCTGACACTCAGTATATCCATATCATCTTAATCTTTTCTTTTTATCAAGAACCAACACCCCACCGCACACACACAGCCCCTTACTTATGTACAGTATTATGCTGGCTCTTCCTACTGAAGTGCAAGATGGCTAGAGTACAGTGAGTCTTGTATGCATGCCCGTGCATGATGCAGTTATGCGTGTGTGTGTTAGCGAGCTTTGCCCAGTTCTCACCAGCAGGACCAGAGGCTGTTTTTAAAGCTGCATTTCTCGCATCAGTTCTCCAAGACATCGGGACTGTCGGGTCAGAGAAAAGGAGCCTTTGACTGAAGAGGAATGAGACTGATCCCTTGCCAGACAGCCTCAGCTGGGGGGCTACCATCCACTAATATTTCCAACAAGTCTCCACCCCCACAAACCCTCCATCGTCCACCCACTGTCCACCCTCCCTCCATTCATTTCTGGACATGCAGCGATAACAAAATTTCCAGGGAACTGTCCAAACAGAATGCGCTGTGTGTGCTGTGAGTTGTTTTAGACGTGGCACAAGTTGGTATTAGATGACGGTCGGCTGTGCATTATCAGCACTTTAACAGGGGAAATAAGGTTCCTGTTTGCGACACTGAGTAGTGGAACAAACCACAACTCGTCATTTGTCCTGTGAATTGATTGTGTGTCTGCTTTCTCTCCTAATTTCCCAGATAGAAGACTGTTCAAGCTGGTCCTTTATGCTTGAGCTTGAGATATTTTCGCTCATGTCCCAGATGGACTGTGTTGTTCCGGTCAAAGAGAACATACCAATGACACACTGACTTATTTATTTTAAATAGGGCTTGTTGTAAACACACAAATAGCTGACCTTCGTGATTCTTTGTCTTCTTTCTCTCATTCTCCGTCTTTTTATTTCTTGCTTTTTTTTGGTCACTTGAGGAGACAGCATCATGGTCATTCCTCCTGATCTCTGGACAGTCTTTTGTTTTTTTCAAAGTCACAAGGAAATTCTTTAAAGACATTTATTATAAGATAGTAAAGAGTAATGGGGTGTTTCATTTGCCATAATGAAACCTAATCATCCTCTGGATGGTCCTTTGAATCCATCTCTGTGGTTTAATAGTCTAAGTTGAGAATGGGTCTCGGTCTGCAGTCTGTCAGGAAAAGTAGTTCGAGGAAGGTATTCCTTTACATACATTAAAGGACTGAAGTGTGTGGATGATGAGGAGATAAGTAGTGACTTTTTTCTTTTGGAAAAATGGATTCTGACAGATGCTGGTGAATACTTTAAGAGAACTCTCAAGAGACTTTTTTTTTTTTGTCGAAATAAAAATATCTCTTTTTCTGTTATGCTAATTCTGACTTTTGACCAACAGTGAGCCATCTTGACAGTCTTTTCCTGTGAGGAAAAGCGAAAAAGGAAGAAGCTGCTTTAGACTTTGCCTAAATACTGGACAGGTTTTTAGAACAAGCAAGGTAATAGCTTGTGATATTATAGTCACATAATTTGTATCAACATCTCAGACGTCATTGAAAACTTCAGTTCAGTGGCTCAAATTAACTGAAGTGACACCTAACAGACAGCAAATGTCAGCAGCCACCTGTGGTTGAAGTATACACAGCTGCCATAATATAAAAGACACACATTATGTGGACAAAAGTACTGGATTAACTACACTTTACATCTAAAGGAGCTGCTCGGCCATGGAAACCCATGCCATGAATCTCCCAGCACATTTTGTTCATGCTGATGTTAATGTCAAAGGAGGTTTGGAGCTCAGCAAGTAAATGTGTGTAACTGGAGACTGCATGGCCAGGTGCCCTATTTTATACCCCTGTGGCAAATGGACTGAAATCACCTGAATTCAAAGATTAGAGGTGTGGCTTAATACATTAGTCCATAGTGTGGCTACAGTGATGTCACCTATTAGTTTGTGAAATCCTGTTGTGAAGCCAGGGTGAACATTTTGAAACTGAATTTAATGAGAGAGGAGTGTCTAACTGTGTTCATAGGCTCACGACCTGTCAGTCACAAGTCACTAGTCAATGAGCATAGGCTAAATAATCCTCCTGACTGAGATTTACCAAATAGACATAATTTTTTATTCAATATTATCCAAAATGAGAGATTGAGACGATACAATTATGAAAGTGTTTATAGAGATCAAGTCATAAAACTGTTATATGTTTGCCAATCAATTCAATTTAGTTTAATTTTATTTATGTAGCACCAAATCACAACCACAGTCGCCTAAGGCACTTCATATTGTACGGGAAAGACTATGACTGGTGACAGTGACTGGTGTTTACCAGACTGGACTGGTTTGCAGGCTCGTGTGACCAGGGCCTTATTCACGTGACTTGCCATTGTCAACATGATCGTCACACGCCCAGCAAACAAGTTAACATAACATGGTTAGCAGTCATCCGTGTGCAAAAATGGGACCAGAAGTTTTTAGAACCACAGCTTTCACCCCCAGCGGCCATTAAAACAAATGCAGGTGGTCACTTCTTTACTGGCGTCACTGTTCAGACCTGAAAGCTGTATCCATTTAATTTTTTATACAGTCAGTGGTGAGAACCCAGCTGTCCAAATACAAATCCTAATCCTAATGAGTGATTCAACAGATTCATCACATCATCACAAGGATTTAAAATGCTCATCTTTAAACCAGTCCAAGTGGCTCAACTGCTGATTTTAACTTAAAGCACTGGCTTCATATTTAAAATCCAGAGGTGTGACCAAAGTTTTCTGCTGCAGGAATGACAGATTTGGAAGTACGCATCTTATGAAAGGTATTTTTAATGTAGTATGAATAATTGTAGCTGGTTAGAAATCCTCACTCATTAAATATTTGCTCTAGCATTACCTTTTTTCAAACAGCACTTTCGAATCTGCATACCGCATCAAACTTGCTCTACACTTTCGTGTGCAGCCAACAGTTTTCTGTTTAGAATGCGCCTATGTGCCAAGAAAGAGTGAAAGATAATTGGTCACCTAGGAGGTTTTAATGGAGCTGCTCTGATGGAGTCATTTAGTTGTACCGCTTTGCATTTCATCACTTCTGTCTGTCAATTATACTTGATTTACAAGGTGTCTAAGGGACGGCAAATGTGAAGCATCAATTTGTGAGTGGATGATTGCGCTAGAGAGAACGGAGATGGCAGGATATATCATTCATTAACGTGGCAGGCTGTCCTTCAATTATGCCTCGTCAAATTGGAGTGAGTCATTTCAGTCACTGCTCTTATCACGAATGACCTCTCTCAGGTTTAAAGCAAGAGTATGCATGATTGTGCATGTGTGACTTTTATGAGAACATAACCGCTAAGAAAGCCTGGGAGATTTTTCCAGAGGCATTGTGCTTTTGTACAGGTGGGACTCATCGCTCACCATGAAGGCCTGTCAGAAGTCTGTGTTTACACAGATGGTTTGTGTTCACCCAGGGCTCTATATGAATGCTGTAAAGCTAGCAGAATACCAGGACTTTGTCTGCCCTGTAATGAATGGGAGTACATGACAGTTTTGTTCTCAAGGTTACATGACACGAGGTCTCATAAAAAAGTTAAAGGTGACAGACATGAACCTCCCCCCCCCACACACACACACACACACACACACACACACACACTGAATGAGGTACAAAGGTTTCCTGGAGTTCCCCAGGCTGCGCTATGAGCCTTGATAAAGCTGACCTGATAATACTGCGCTAATGGTTTTGGGAGAAGGCTGAGACAATAAATAAGAAAAGGTAATTACGGTTAAAAGGTTAAAAACAAGGGTCTAGAGCTCTGGTTAGGAGTATGGTTTTTATCTGAAGGTAAGACAAATGATGACGAGAGGTGAAAAAGTTTAGCCGCTCTGACAGAACGGTGGTGTACTTGTGATTAGTTTTGTTTCTCTTGATAAAACGCAGCGCACTTTTCCCTTGGTGAGGATGTGTGAGGCTGTTCACACAGCTGTTGCAAAGTGGGGAAATATGTGGTGGCTGAATCGCCCACATGGCACAAGGCATCTATTATACGAAAGGGAGACATTTGGCGAGCAAGCTCAAAAATGCACAATTTTACTTTCAGATAGCTTTAACTGCAATCATATGGTAGTGATCAATGCTGGCCTTACTTCTCAAGGTATATTATACTTCTCATTTATTCGTTTGAATGGAATGTTATCACTTTACTTATTACTCCCTGAGAGCAGTGATTTATTGTAGCGTTCGCGCAATATATTAGTTATGCACACCGAACTGGCAAGAGCTGCATCTCCTACTGCTGAAAATGGACTTTGCTCAGTTTCCCAACTTTCCAAAGGATTTGATTTTTTTAAGCAATAACACTGTACAAAATTTAACATTCAGTGCCAGAAAATAATTCCACATTGAGAAGAAAAGTATCAGTGTCCTTTACTTATCTATGCTTCATTAATGTGATGGATGCAGTCGCATGCATAAACTGTAAACAGTGCATATGTCTTAAAAGGGCCAATTTAACGAAATCAGACTTTGCGACTCTAATGTTATTCCTGGAAAGTAAGACTTCATTAATCAATCTTCTTAACACTGACAAGTAATTCAATTAGTTATGTCTGCCAGGCTCAAATACTAACATTAATGACGTTTTGTTTTGATTTAGTTCTTTCACTTTAGAAATAAAAACGCATTAATGGTGGAAGCGGAAACTCTGTGCCAGCCAGAATCCCTCGGCTAACTTTCTCAAACATGCTCTAGTGAATAAGTCAGATATGTCATAAATAAAATAGGTTGAGACATTTTACATAAAGATATAAGTTTAAGGGGCGCTGTGGGATTTCACGCTTCAGGTTGACTTAAAAAACAAGAGAACTCCCATTTGACCACTCGCTCAGCAGGACGAACTCAGTTGGTGTCTCTGTGTGTCTGTATGTCTCTCCGGCTCTCCTCGTTTAACACACATATTCTTGGAAGCGAATGTGAGCCATATTAAATCTGACTCCTCTGCTGCGCAGTAATGCGAGCGCCGGCGGTTAGTTTTATATGTTTCACAAGCGTGTAAATATTTAATAGAAGAGCGGGATGGAGTGCTGTGTCACTGTTCCGGCTCTGTCGGCCCTGCAGACGAAGACGGATAAAATACTAAAAGAATTTCTTCCTGACAGAATAAATTATGAAGCAGCTAAAAAAACGCAAACGTAGGCCTTATTCGTCATTACAGTCACATTCTTGGATTGTGTGACACAGACATGGATATACAAGCTGTTTATGCTTGGAGATGATGTTAGTTGGTATAGATGTTGTTACCTAACTTGATATGGATGAAACACGATGGGAGCCAACAGCATTCCAGAGTTAGGTTGTGTGTTTGGGCATCTGTTTGGCATTTTGTTGCTACATACTGAGTGCGAAAGTAAATAGCAGTTATGACTCATCTTCATCCTCTTCTTTTTTCGTCTGCTGCCTATTAAGGGTCGCCAGAGCAGACCATTTGCCTCCCTCTCACCCTGTCCTTTGCATCCGTTTCTGTCAGCCAACTTTCTGCATGTCGTCCTTTCACCTCATCAATTAACCTTCTCTGTGCTCTTCTTTCTTCTCCCCTAAAAGCAGTCACAGTCCCTACATATAAAGCCTCTACACTCACTTCTTACCCACCTTTGTCTTTGCCCAGTAGTAGCATAGTTTTCACCCGCACCCTGTTGGTCAACAGCAGCAGAAAGGGGGTTATTCTTAACCAGAACTCAACTGATCTAGTATGGAAATTTTTGATGAATCTTAAATTTGGTATGCAAAAATGTTCCACTTAATGCTCTCTTTTTTAATGCAGACCTCCCAAATTATCCAAGCTTGGAAAAAAAATACTGACAACTTTTAGTTATCAACTCCTGACGAAACATTAAAAAGTTAAAAATCATTTTTAAAATCTCTTTAGAGTCTGTGTTGGTTGTCAAGGGTTTGTATTCCTTGTCATTATTATTTTTATCCAATGAATTATTATTATCCAGTGAAAAAATAAATAATAAATAATAAAATTATTGCCAAAAAAATGTAAAAAAGAAAAAAACATTAATATAATATAATATAATAATAACAATATTAATAATAAGAAGAAATTTTTCACTTTAACAAATTAGTTGCACAGTTTCAGAGTAATTTTGAATCAAAATAACAGTTAGTTGAAGATGCAGACAAATTAGATTTAAAATTATATTTGACATCTTTGTCTGTTTGTTTGGTCGGATACTGATGATGTCATATATTTGTCATATTATTTTGAGCTGTCGTTATTTGAAGGTATTAGTGCCAGCTGTAAAAAATGTGTAGTATTATTTTAAAAACAATAACTTTAGTTTCAGGAACAGAAAGATGTTAGAGCAGTTTTTTTTAAACCTGCTTGTAAAAGCTGAAACTCCAGTACAGTGAAACAAAACGGTACACGTGAGTCTTATAAGAAAGGCAAGTTGTTGCTATTAAAGTTTAAAGATATCTACTACACAGATTGTTTGGGGTTTTTTTTAACCTGATTATTGCATGTGATGGACAATTTTAAGATTCTTCTTCTCGTCTGTGTCAAGATGACCTTAATAAAGTGAAGGCTCCAGATTTTTTTATTCTGTCTCCATGTAATCTTTCAGATATAACACATATTATCTTTTATTGCACAGTGTTCTGACTGCATTCTGTGACCATGACAGATAAGACAACTTGTCTTTATAAGTATTTCAGTCTTCGAGTCTCTCTTTATCAAAAGGCAAAAAGCTTATTTCAGATTTCCATCACGTGAACAAGGCCAGAACTGTGTAACTTTAGCCTCCTTTTACTTTGCACTACAGTTGGGGAAACATGTCGTGTAAAAGCTAAAGGCAAAACCTGTAAACTGCACAGTCGCCTCTGTGTGTGCTAATGTTTTAAATTAGGCATGTCCGCCTTGCAGCACAAATTTTCCATTCTGTATTTAGTGGCGACTCAAACATAATTCCGTCACGGATACAAATTTTAGTGAGTGTTAGATTACATACGGGCGACGTACGTTGAGAACGTGACACATGAAACAAAAACAGCGATGCAAAAATAAACATTATGTATTTAAAAAACTCAAAAAAAATTGTGAGTTATAATAAATGATTAAAAAACAAAGGTATAGATGTTAATAGTCACTGTATGTGTGAGGATGTCCGTGGAAAGTTTCAATCAGATTGGTCCACCTGTTGCAAACATACACACATATGCTGTGATGATTAAAGCCAGATAACAGTTTTAGACATTTGATTTGTCTAACCAAATGTCAAACTTTATTAACAGATGGCAAAACAAATGCTATTAGGATCAAACTTAATCTCTGAGCCGACACGGCATGAACAGGGATCCCCTCTGATGCTTTTTGTGTCATCGTTACTTCCGCACAAAATTCTTGCCACTCGGTTTATTTTCACCGACCTAGAAGAGAAGTTAATGCTCTTTGAGGAGATCTGTCACAGCCCCTATTCACTTTGACTCTGGGTGGAGATGGGAGGAAGGGGTGAGAGAGTTCTTAGAGGCCTATAAGCTCCCTGATTTAACTACACACAGGGAATAATGAGCTACTACGCTGTTGTCTCAGCCCAACTGCAGACTTAAGTCCTCCCCCAACAAACCCTCATTCAGAAATGCGAGTGTTTTGCATTTACATATACATACAATTTAAAGGAATCCTTTAGGTCCTGGATTAGTCCACTCCCCCCTCGCTTTAAGGTTTCTATTGGTCTTTTCCGCATCAGTGATGCTGCATGATGAGCTTTCTCTGGAACCAACCAAGTTGCAAGAAGTCTTTCACCCCAGAGCTGAAGGTTGCTCAATAACTAAACATAATTCTTTTTTTCTTTTAAGTCGACCTGAAGTTACCGAGAAGGACAGATTACACTTGTGACATCATCAAATTGTGGCTCAACAAGTGCAAGCCTGTTAATGTCAGCGAAAACAACTCCTCCACATCTCCCCCTCCCATGTGAACGTCAGCAGTATTGCGCAGGAAATAATCCAGTTTTTTATGAATCAGTGTGACACTTCAGTCAAATTTCCTTCCTTCCTGTAAACGATTCCTGATATCCCTCGTACCACCGTCATCAGATGTATGGGGTGGACACATCTGTGTGAGTCAGAGCTCCACAGGAGACCAGAAGATGGATTGAAATGTATCAGCGACGAATAAATACACCCAACAGCTTGCCTTCATCCATCCCTCCCTCACTGCAACAGATGTTACAGCTTTCCCCTCGTGCAATGTGGTTCCACTTTTGTTTATTTGCACTCCGATTCCCGTCCTTGTCTTGAGTGGATGCGGAAACACCACGCGAAACCACGTGTTAGTTTGCGTCGGCGGAGCTTCTCGCTAAAAGAGATTACCCAAGTTCTGTCATGCACACGATGGGGTTGCGTGACCCACATTGTAAACCTGAAGGACGACCTCTGACCTTTCGAGATGCGATGAAATGGAGGGAAACCTCCCATTTCCCTCCACCAGAGTTGGAGGCTCTTCTGGGGTAGAGGAAGCATTGTTAATGAGCTCTAGAATTGATTTTTAATGAAACCACCACTTTGTTTGACGAGTAAAAGAGCAGAGCCAAAAGAGCATGTGAGAGCAGAAACAGGTGTTGACTGGAGAGCCAGTAAATTAAGAGGATGATTTTATATGTTTTGTGATTTATTTATATTTTTTTAATTTTTCCTTTTAAAAGGCTTAGCAAGGGGTCACATAATGGCTTATTTCTGTCCCACTTCAGCTGCTTTTTCTTCAAAAATTCTCTGTTTCTCTGGATTTTAGAATTATTAGAGACCCTAATATTAAAACACTTTCACATGGTTACGGAAAAATACTTTCAGGCTTCATCTACTTTGATATATAGCTCTTTGTAAACTTCTGACAGAGAAATATACATTTACCGCGTTCCAATGATGATTGTCCACACAGATGTTTTGGTTTTTTTGCTTGCTTTCCCATACACTGCTACATGCTCAGGCAAATGCTTAATTGTGACATAGCATTCGCGCAACTGGTGGTGACATATAAAGGGATTTTCCTTTTTCACAACAAAATGTGTGTGATGGAAAGGCACGCAGTTGCAAAGTAATCAGTCTTAACTTACTCTTTCCTTCTCCTTCCCTTTGCAGTAAATACTGTCATGATTACTATAGCTGATATTTTACAGTTTCCTTTCTCAACTTGTCAAGTTACTGTATCTTTTAAGGTGTTACATGATCACCTCTTTCCTGCCCGTCCCACGCACATATGTGCGTATATGAAAAACACCACACTGACCCTAGTATCCTTCTTTTGCTTGCCAAATAAGCAACATTAGGCCCTTGGTTAGCTGTTCTCCAACATAACTCCCACGACATACTACTGTTCTTCCTCTATCCTTCCTCCTATCTATCCTGACCTTTTCCTCTCATTTCCTGGATATGTCATTTGCTGAGTAAGGGGCTGCTGTGTGACCTTTGTTAACATAGAGTGGGTGTGGGTGTTTGGGAATAGGAAGTGAACAAGAAGAGGAACCCCGGCAGTATCAAGGAAATGATGGCTGGCCGTACCTTGAACTTGAAATGTCATTTATCGGGACAGCGAGGAGTTTTGCGGTGTTGCTCCCAGTGGCAATGGCCTCAGGAACTTGGGGTCAGTTAGGATATGAGCAGGAAGGTTTTAGGTGTGTGCTAAAGAAGAGAAGAGGTCAGAGGGCGGTGTGCGCGAAGTACTGGGTGGGACATTTCCGATGTTCTCTTTAAAACAGACATCTGGCATCATCTTACCATAATCATTTTCTCTAACGCGCACACAAGGCATTAACAGCGGTTTCCATACCGCCGGATGAAGATACACCGTCATATCAGTAACAGCACATTGACACTCGCCGCACACACAGACCCGCCTGACGCCGCTCTCCTATCTGCTGTGTCCTCATAAGCAGGGTGTCTCGTGTCCTCTTCTATTTTTACCGTCAGGCGCTGAAAGCCTGTGGAAGCTCCTTGTCAATGGGCATCTCATTCTGCCGCCAACGGCGTGTCACCATTTATTAAGCCGTCATTACTCAGGGCCGCTCCGGCTGCCGGCGTGCCAGGGGGGTGTCGCAAATAGATCCGCAACGATAGGTCAGACTGTTGCTGCACTCCCTAAAGGGCAACCCATAAAGGCGTGTTCCAGCACATCTCACTCCAGGGGTGAGGATCGATGCAGGTAGCTGCGCCGCTATTAGTTTGCCTAATGCAGATAAATGGAAGGAAGGTGGCGGATCGGGGCAGAGGAGAGAGGCCGAGGTCGATGGAGACTGGCTGAGTGAGACGGGAGAGGGTACTTTCACGTGTCTGTCCACACATCTTTTTGTTGTGGGTAAACAGCTAAAAAGGCTGTTTGGACTAAAGGGGTGATGAGATACGAAGCCAGGGACACCACGGTGGTGGAAGTGAATGCATAATGGAACAAGGATGCGCATCAAGATTCAATTACACCCACTAAGACAGAAATAAGGACTGTAAATGTACAAAAAATAAATAACTTTATAATTTAAATCAACAGGTCAGTTCTCTGAGCATCATAAAAGGGGAGGGGTTTTAAGGAAAACTGCTTATCGCCATAGCTTTAATTAATTAAACTGTTAAAGTTGTGGTAATATTGGAGCTGGAAGAAGACCAATAACCCCGAGGTTTAAATATCAGACAGGTCAGAGGATCAAGATTATCATTAAGCCTGATTTTGTAAAACATTTTATGTTATGTTATTAAGATTTGAATTGTTCTTAATAGCCCACCTGACACAGCACACCATCTATCATAGTTCAACAGTTTTCCTCCATCTTCTCTTCTAGAAAACTTAACTAAGCCTCAACTAGGTTTTATTTAAACTCTTATATGCTGCTGCATTTCTTGACCTCTGTAGTTAACCTATTGATGACAGAGCTATTTGCTTTACAAAAACCTTTTTCACCTGTGGAGCATGCGGTGTCATATTTGAGTTTATATTGCCACAAAGGTACAAGATGTGTTTTGAACTTTTTCTACCCAGTCTGTTTATATTAAAACACTCCTCAGCGAGGGGTTTTTGGCTCCACCTTCAGAACCACTCGCTTAAAGAATACTTTAGTAAATAGAAGATGTTTGAAACTCCAAAAATGTAATACAAGTTGTAATAAACTGGAAATAACCTTCTTGAAAGAGGCAGATATCACAAACAAAACTTTTTGTTTGGAGGGGGGCAACTGATATCAAAGCTTATGCTAAAATCTTCCAGACAAACAGATACACAGATCAGATATGCTGTATGATACAGCAACAAAAGCCTCAAAACACAAACACACTGGCGGGAGCGCTGGCGTACAGGGGTGCCCTCATACTACAACACACTCACCGGCCCAGTTCTCAGGTTGTTTTCCTTTAGTGTCTTGAGGTGTGTGAGTTGACACATCAGCACTCCTGTTTATCAAAGCTTTTATCACCTCACCACTGCTATGTCACCCCTCAGAGGAAACAGGAGGTGCCCCCTCTTTCTCACACACACCAGCACCTCCAGGGGCCGGCGGGGGTTAAGAGGAGGGGGTGTTGTTGACCTGCCTCGCTGATGTGAATGACTTTAGCAGAGACAGGATCCCTCTCAGACTATGCAGGTTAACTACCAGCATGTGTTCCCTTTAACAATGAGGTTTCATCTGGATAAGTCGAAAACACACTGGAGCGCTACATTCTCCGTGTGCGTGGAAACATTTATAAATAAAATATTGCAATTCAAAATTCAAAGAAGTATATCAGACAGAAATCACATTTTAGGCCAAGCATGAATATAATATTGTTATTAAGGAATTGAGACTCACATGTCGGTACTTTTTCTAGCACCACCATCTTCATACTGAAAGTTTCAAATTAAAAAAAATGATAAAATAAATAAAAACCTAAAAAAAAAAAAAGTCAAAAGTTTCATCTTGAATAAAATAATGCAAGACTTTTTATCAGACTTTCTCCTTTTATGTATTTAATTCCACCCATATTATTGGTTAGGTTCTGCTTGTTCTTATTCTGCTTGTCCATTTCAGGGTTGCATAAGTGCTACCGTAGGCTAAGAAGCAGGATACAGCCTGGACAGGTCAAAGGGCTAACATTTACACCTGCGGCCAATTTAGAATCGCCAACCCCATCCATGGCTTTGGACTGTGGAGGAGGCTGGAGTACCCGGAGAAAATCCACACAGCCGTGGGGTGAAGAACATGCAAACTCCACCAAGACAGTCCCCAGTCGACCGGTGGATTTGAACCCAGGACCTCCTTGCTGCGAGGAAACAGTGCTAACCAAAAAAAGAACAGGAAAACTGTGATTTGGGGATTTTTATTGGGCGTATAATCACACATCCTGACGGCACGATGAAACAACTGCAATAAAAGATATAAAATGTGTTAGAAGATCGCAAAAAATCATAAACATGTGTATGATGTCTGTCATAAAATAAATCACACATTACGTAAACAATAATTTAATAAAAGGTGCCTTTTTTCACTGTTTCACTTAAAAATTGAGCCAATGATTAACTTTTTAAATTATTATTATGATTACAATTTCCAGATTTCAACCGAGAACATAAACATGTAGACAATAATGTATTTCATGTCTAAGACCTTTATGTAAAGTATTCTTTAAAAAAAATTTTTTTTTAAATTAATAAGTAAATTAATGTATTCATTTAAAAAAATGTCGGCTCTGTCAGTTGTATTTATTTGGAGTTTTTAAATTAAAGTCAAGCTCTTTTGTGTGAAAGTATTTACTCTCCTTGGTAATCGTTACAACCTGAGATCAAGCTGTGAGTGACTGTACGTGCCCAGAGAGAAAGACTGGGTGAAAAACTGAAAGCGTATGAGTTTTAAAATAAGTCGTTAGAATAGCATTAGAGAGGAACTGATGACGAATGATAAAACAAAAGGAAAAAAACAGGAAATGGGGAGGGATGACTGGAAACTATAAAAACCGAACCATTCACAATAGTTCTATCCACTACACTGGCTTCATCATTTCTTTCAAGTCATAGCGCCCTCCTCTCTCTCTCTCTCCTCTCTCTCCCTGTCGCTCTCTTTCTCGCCGCTCTCCTTCCCCTCCCCTCCCCTTCTGTGGATGGTGTAGCTCTCTCTCTCTTTCTCTCTCTCTCTCTCGCAGTCTGGTGGAGCTGCACACAAGGATTAGAGGGTTGCTGTGAGTGTCTGCTCAAAGAGAAGAAGGCAGAAAGAGATATCTATTTTTTTTTAATCTCTAGGACAGGATAGCCTTACTGTTGTGGATAAGTGTTCTGATTTACCTTTGCACAGCATCTACCTCTCCTCTAAATCGCACCAAGCTGAAGCGCTGCTGCGCCTTCACCTGGGGGAGGACAGATCACCCTGGGGGACTATCTTGCCTGGACCTCCACACGGGGAGCCATGTGAGCAGCACCCCACCACCACTACCGACTTCACACTACAGAAGTCCCCCTCCACAGTCTGCACTCTGAGCTGGGGAGCGCAACCAGGATTTTTCACCCCTCTCCCTGGAATCTCTACTTTCAGGGCTTGAGTGTAGGGACTCTCCAAGCTTGGTGTACCCCAGTGGAAGGCACTCTTCTCAGGGCACTGGTCGGGCTGTGAGTGCCCCCCTGGTCTGGAGGCCAGCCAGCAGCACTCCAGCACCATGGAATACCTTCTTGGGATTGTAGTGCTGCTGTGTGGGGCGGTGCAGCCAGGAAGAGGAGTTAATCCAAAGCACAACGTACCCAGACTAAAGCTGTCATACAAGGGTAAGCCCATTCTCCATTCTCCCCTGGCTCCAGGTTATATAGGCTCACCGTAGTAGCTGGCGCTTTTAGCCAACACTAGCCTGTCCAGTTTATTTTTCTTGCCCATGGGTTCTCTTTTATGCTTTGCTTTTCATCTATTCTTCCTCATGTTGAGTATGGCTTTTTCCTCCTCTATTTCTGTGGATCTATTTCTGCCTCTGTGTCTGTCTCATTCACTCTTTCTCCCTCTTGGTCAGCATACATGATCTGACTCTCTCCTTAACCTACTGTCTTCCTCACTCCCATTAACTCACCCCTTCTTTCTGGCCGGTTCTGTCTGTCACTATCCCACTTACAAATAGTCAAATTGGTTCCATATGCTGCGAATGGCTCTTGCCTGAAGTTAAATGTATATATTGGCCCCTGTACCAATTTTCCCTTGTGCTGTCCCCTTGTGCTAGTACTGTACAGCCCTGTTAAGTGCTCTGCACGGGCAGTAGAGCCTCTGTTTTAATGGCTTCTGTCCCAAAAACTCCTGAAAAAAAGGAGGAGATCTGCTTTGGTTGTGACACAGAGCCCCTCTTTATGGGGCCAGGTAGATTTCTCTACTTCACATTACTGTATCCTGTAGGGATCCAACAGTTGGAGTGTGTGTGTGTGTGTGTATTAAATCACCTTTTGCACTAGAGCATACATTAATGGTAAAAGAGACATTTATTAGTTTTCTCCTTTTTTTCATCTTCCTTTTTTTGTTTGTTTTACATCGTGCACGTGTAAGTTTTTGACGTATATAGCAAACATGTTATTCTCTCTCCTTGTGTGTTATTTTGAGGGGAGACTGCGGAGCGCCGGTTCTTCCTCTCCTCCTCCCTCTTTCTCTCTCTCTCTTTCTGTGTCTCGTCTCCTCTCTCACACCCTACACTAAATCAGGCTCTTTGTAATAGCAGACTTTTCATCGCAGCTAGAAATAACTGGCAACATTTTTGGCATTTTTTTTTTCTTTTGCTTTTTAATGTCAGTGAGGGAAGGCTATTGTGGTTCTTTGTCCTAAAACATGACCGAAAGTATATGCCTGGGAGTGTGGTCTCTCAATTCTTTATTTTCGTCCCGTTTCCCTCGTAAGACGTGCCCTCTGAAAATTTACGAACAGGCTGATTTGCCGTCGGGTTGCAGCCGAAAACACGAGCGTGCGGTTGAAAAGTACGCGACTGTCACCCAGAGCTTTTGCTCCTCACATGATTTCAGTCCAAGTTGAGGGAAAATCACATTTCGGGCTTGAGGAGGGTGAATATGATGTTTGTCACAAATTCATTCTCTATCTTTAGACAAAACCTTTACTATAACTTATGTTTAGAGGCCTGCCATATGACATGCACGTTGTAATTTGGGAGTAGTATATTTTCATTTATCACCCTTTCAACTTCCAAATGTGTATGATTGTATGTGTTTTGAATCCAAAATAAAATCTGTGTGAAATAGTATTTAAAATTCTAAAAAAGAAAAATAAAGCCATCATCATACGGGAATTCAAAGGGTGATGACATGCATTTTCCACATGAGCTGAATAAATCTGGAAAGCATCATTCTTGAACTCACCTGCTGCAAGTCATGTATCCCCTGGGCTCCATCTCTTCAGTTCACACGAAGCCAAGCCTCTAGGCATGATGAGACGATGTCATCCCTTCTTTACCCAGCCATCTGTTTAAAGAATGTGAATATAGTTCCCTCCTGCCCCCTTTTTGTGATCCTCTTCACTGTTCAGTCTGACAAGTGAACATGTTGCTGACAACAGCACTAGACAAGAGATATGTCATCAACCATCAAAGTCTGTATTGACTGACTGTGTGAGTGATGGACGAGTGAGAGCAGGTCTGCTCGGGAAGCCTGTCACGCTAGACGTACTTTTATGGATTTCTTTCTTTTTTCTTTGTTGCGCTAAAAGTGCATCAAAGCTTTGTTGTTTATGTATGTGTGCGAATGTTCTTGCCACATCTTGGTGTGAGAACTCAACACCCTCTCTTGTGATTTCCTCCCCTTAGACTGTAAGTGGTGTCTCTGCATGCGAGTGTGTGTGGCGCAAATGTGTCAGGTCTTGCGTGTCCCCATATAATTAGACACCTGGTTGTGTGCATGTGCATGTGCCCGCGCGCATATGCATGAGCTCACAGATAAGTTTCTTTTATTGTGCCGTTGCATCAGTGTTTCTATAATTATGCGTGATTGCATTCTGCTGTTGGCTTGCGCCGTTGTGCATGTCACAGCGCGAGCGGGCGTGGGGTGTAAAGGCATGAGAGCGTATCGTGCGCCGCTCTCTTTGTGTGTCACCGCTCGCCAGCATCTGCGCCTGTGTCTCGGGCCCACAGGTGTTTGATGGCTCTCTTGATGTCTGTCAGGAGACAATTCGCAGTTCACACCCACATTGTGACGGATGGAGGGAGGAAAGGGAGGACGCTGGTAGAAATGGTGGAGGAGATGAGATTCGCGTTTAATGAAGGAAGAGCTGGCAGGCGTACAGTTGATGACGCAAAAGGATGGGAGGCCGGGCTTCGAGTGAGGTGTCACTCATCCCTTCTCCCCATGCAAATCCAGCTTCGTAATTAAGTCAAATAAACAGCAAGGAGGAAAGCTCCCGGGAAGGACAGTCGGGCAAGCACCGAGCAAAAAGTCCAGCACGAGAGCCGAGAGTGAAGGAGAGACTCCCAGGCATAGGACGCCCACAAGAACTAGCAAGGTTTGTTATTTGTGGCAGTCATATAAACACAGAGCATGTGAGCAGGGGCCCATGAAATCATTCTCAAATGAGCACTGATGACACGCCTCCAGGGGCCGATAGTCACACAAGACGGAGCGATTTTCTTCTTCTGGAAAGGACGGGCGGAAGATTGCAGAGTGAGCAGTTTGTGACGGAGAGCGACTGAGAAATGGGAGACAGGTAGATAAAATGACCTCTCATGGGACGGCTGGCAGGGCAAGCGCGGAGTAAATGATTTCCCTGTGGGGTCAGTTAGACGTTCAGCAAAAAAGGGATCGTGCTCTGCGGGGACGGGACGCTGATCAAAAGAGTTAATGATTTTCTAGTCTCCTTGAGACCGAAATAGCGCTTACTTACGTCGCCTTGAAGTAGTAACACAAGCAAGGAAGGCGTAAGGTGAAACTCAAGTCCAAGTTCAAATGATCTTGCTTAAATTTGTGGCACGTGTTGATACCATCTCATCACAGTTCTGCTTGCGTGAAGAAGAATTTAACGCTGTGTGTGTAATGTTTTAAAGCAAAAGGCCGACTTGTTACTCAAAGTGAGTCATTACCACCTTGAGTTTTTGAGCAACACATGTGGAAATCATCACTTTAGAGTGAACTGCGACCACTGCAATACGTCATGCATGCGAATTACAAGGAGAAAACACGGGTACACTCCCATGGATCAATGCATACCTGCACACACATTCCTGAACAGTCGATGTACAGCACTCTCCCTTACTGTGCCATCAGGAGGAAGACTGACCCCTAAAGGTCATCTGAGGTGCATGCAGCATGAGGGGCCTTTCTGTGAAACTCCCACCAAGACCCAGTGTGTCGGTCTTATAATGAAATGAAAAGCGAGACTTAAAAACTTTAAAATGTCCCATCAAACAACCTGATAAATACTTTCAGTGTGTTTGATTATGGAGCCTAGGTATGACCTCTCAGCGCCGTCGCAGACGCCCCACGCTGGCTCGATGGGTGGAGCTGATGAGGAGCCGGGGAATCTGGAGTTGGCTCACAACCCTTCAAAATAGACACTTGGTGTGGAACCGCACTCGACGCAGTCAGTCTGGACTCAGCCCCCATAATAAGCCTGTCTGTGCGTCCATGTGTGCTTGTGTGTGGGCGTGCCTGCTCGCCTGTGAAAATATGCGCCTGTTTGTATGTTTGCGGGTGTTTGCATGTGCGTTGGGTTCGTCACTGTGTGTTTTTTCTATTTATTCTTTGATATGTGAATGAGCATCTGGGTGTCTCGCTCTCAGCTTCTCTCTGCTGTATCTGTCCGTTCTTGCGGGCTGGGGCTGACAGAGCGGATGTAGATAATTATAAGGTGTTCGTACAACGCGGCAACTTTGGAGATGCCTGCCTTCGTCTCTCTCTTTCTCTCTTTTTCATCGTCCTTTTCTCCCTAACCCTCCTCCCTCTCCTGCGGCTCAGTCGCTTCAGTTGAGGAACCACAACACCGCAGACCTTAAGTACAATCTTCAAGCAAGCTCTGTGTGTGTTTATAATATTTTTTTTTATGTTCGTCTCCTTTTCCCGTCTCTTTGATTGCAGCTCACTTGATACATATCTTTTGGCTATCCTTCTTTTCAACTCTTTTTGGACACACACACACCCACACACACTGAACTGCCCTCATCTTTTCTCCCACACAGCCACATTCCAATAGTATAAACCAATGTTTTGCACTGGTTTGGTTTTCAACTATGCCCCTGTGTTACATCGGAATATATTACTTTTCCTTCCCCTGACTCACAAACCTGACCACAGAGTTTGGTGAGCTCCCACCACCCCGAGTCCACAAGTTTAAAGATGGCAGAATGAATTTGTGCATATGTGTGTATTTATGTGACACTCATTGCCCCACAGATACCCAGCTCCACTTGGGAAACAAAAACAAAAATCCATTCATCAAATCCATGAAAAAAAGCAAATCTGTTTTCACTGAGCTTTTATACCGCACCAGCTGATCTCATCCTGTGGCATATAAGAATATAATGCAGGAGGAAGACAGCAGAACCCTTTGTGTAATTTGCAACTTCTATGAGCATCCGTTGCATGTGTCTTCTTCCCATCGCTTCCATTTTTAATCAGCTATTTTCTTTTTTAAATTGTCATAATAAAATAATCTGCATGTGCACTCAAATGTCACAATAGAAGGGAGCGTCAGCGCAGTTGGTGTTTGCCGGGAGATGAATATGTGTGCGCACTGCAATTGTGTATGTTCGCTGTGCATTTTTTGTGCCTGCGCGCGCATAAACACAGTACGGGCATGCACGCGGGAAAAATATCCCGTGTCTTTGCATCTGTGTTTGGGATGTAGGCTTAGGTTACAGCATGGTGCAGATTGCTGAACCGTGGGTATGAATGGGTCCCGCCACCTGCTAAGTCTTGTCAGTCAGATGGAGAAAGGGTGCACCGTTCAATCTGAGCAGAGTCGCGTTACAAATGAGGGGGACATCTCTGCAGAAAGACGGACCGAGGGACCGACAACAGACGAATAAAAGGGGAGCGGCTAACAAGAAAATGTTAAGAGAAAGTAGAGTGTGTAATGATTTTTTGCACAGGCTGATATTACTAAGCATTAGTGGCTATTTATAAAAATTATAGACACTGTTAACGATTTTAATCTGACTCTACCAATTTTAGTGTTATACTGTCAAAATCAGAGGTCAACTTGAAATAACAGCGCCTTAAAAATCACTTTAATTTAAGACTCAATTTAATGTGAGGTCATTTTTTCCCCGTTTCCTCAGACTTGCTGTTTTATTCCTGTCATAAATAACAGGAACAGCATAAGACATAATGAGGAGGGGTTGAAAACATATTGCTTCATTATGACAATATTAGTCTTGACAGTTTAAATTGCTGTCATTATCATTTTCCAGTGGAACTGCCTTTAACAAAGTGCACACAGCAATAATTCTTTTTTTTTGTTTTTGACATGAAACCTAATTTGTTTGCACAACACCCCCCCCCCCGGGGGGGGTGTGCAAAAAAAAAATGCTGCACAGAGCTGAAATGTGCATCCTCGCCCGTGGATTTGTGTCGCATCAGTGTGTTTGCTGTCACGTTCAGATTCCTGGCCCTGCCTCATTAATTTGTAATAAAATGGCAGAGCTGACATTCAGCTACACTGTACAGCTGACAGGCTGCACTAACAGGCAGTGGCTCCAGACATGACCACCATAACCACAGCCTGGTTCCTCTCAAAGTCCATCCATCAAACTGCCTGGTGATAGCACCAGTGGCTTTGCAAGAGGAACGATTTTTTTTTATTTTTTTTCTTTGAGTCTACGCGTACGTGTGCTTGGATAGACACGACCATTTCTGCCAGTTTGTTCATACTCCGAGAAGTTTGGATGGCTGACTGCTTACGTACAAAAGTCAGTGTTTAGATTCCCTTGTGTGTCTGTGTTTTCCTTAAAAGTAATAAGAACCAGGGCAGGCCTCATTATACCGTGAACATTTAGTGGTGTGTGAGTGCGGTAGGCACGGCCAGGCCTCGAGCCGTCTGTGGTCGTAGCCCTGGTCTGTGGTCCAGCCGTCCAATGACAGGAGGAGACACACGCTAATGAAACGGTTCCATATTTGACCGCTTTTGTTGTACGCAAGCTTTTTACGGGTTTCTGCCTCTGTTTTGTCATTATCCTTGATTTGAAGGAGGTTTCTGTCTGTTGCTCTTTCTCTCAGTCTCTCTTTTTTTTCCTCCCGTCAGATTTTCTAGTATACCGTCCTCTTGTATGCTGTATTCCTCCTCGCTCTGTCTTTTTCTCTCTCCCTCTCTCTCTCTCTCTCTCTCTCTCTCGAGGGAAAACAGGCATGGCATACGGTGACAAGGAAGTCTAGCATTTGGGTTGAAAAAGATGAATGAGCTGTGTGGTGAAATTCAACACATACTTAAACTATTCATATAGATTCGGTGCGGTTTGGGTTGTGGTCACGTTTTCCTTATTAGGGCCTCTGATGCATATTCTGTTTTCACATGCACTGAGTCATATTCACAGGACAGAATATGGTATTAAAATGCCCCATAAGATATGGTACTTGACTATGAGTTATGGCTGTGAGTCACTTTTGGTTAGAAAATAGAAAATTATTATTGAAACTGTGTAGAAATCAAAGGAAACTTGCTCATTCTTCCTGCAAAGCACCATCACTGTGGCTTCAAAAGCAAATTTGTGACATATTTAGAGTGGCTGTAGTAAATAGTCCATCAACACGGGCTTCATTCACACACAACCACACATACACACACACACGTGCTCCGTTCTTCTAGAGTAAAACACTCATGGGAGTTCCTCTTAATTGTAGAGTTCGGGGCACCGTGTGTAAGGAAGCACATTTCCTGTCAGAGCTGTCACTCAGCTGCACCTGAATGAGAAATCCAACAGTCCAGGTTGTGTTATACAGACAGTCGCCATGGAAACCAACCCACACCTGCTACTGTGCTTAGAAAGAGAGCGAAAAGGGAGGGAGGAACACCGAGAGGGGAGGTGAACTTTTAAGGCATGTGTGGATATCCTTGAGCTTAGGATAATGTTTGAGCACTTTGTTAAGCAAAGCTCTCTGCAAATTTCCATGCGGCGGCTGTCTCCTCTTTTTCTGCCTCACACCTGCGTTTTGTGGCCGAGGCCATCACGAGAGAGGCAAAATGTACACTGCACCACACACAGAGAGAAAAGAAAGCATTCAAGAGCTGAGATGCCAAACCAAACCGCTGGAGATATTATAGTACTGTTCGCCTTTGCTTCTGCAAAGCTAAGCTTGATAAACACGTGCCATTTTTTCCCTCCGCGTGCATGTGAATGGAGTAGGTCTTTCGTAATACTTAGATTTACACACTCGTTGAATCCACAGAAACGGCACCTATGAGGTCTAAATCACACACCGTGCAAGAAAAAAGAGGATATAAACAAGACGTGGTCGAATAAAACGAGCATTCACTTGGACGTATGAACAAGGGGGGGAAAAAGACTTTAAAAAAGAGCGACATTGTTTTAGTGGAATATTATCCATCTGTTGATTCCCAGTCAAGTGTTTTCCTCTGTCGGGCTTTTATGTTTCGTGTCACTCGCACAGCACACACATCCTCACATACACGCATTCAGATAAACATAATTTAATGCCTCGTCGCCTTTCTTTCATGTGGTTTCATTATTCTGCTATTGCGTGGCATGTAGGCGTCTAAAACGCCTGGCTGTTTGGAGAATGGGGGAGTGAAGAGTACTCCATAGACAATTGCACTTGAATTTTGAATGTAGCTTTTTTTTCCCCTCTAGCTTTTTAAGACAAGAGCCAGGTTATTTTCCATAATGGAGTATGACGGTGAGCAAATGGTAATTTATTTGAATGAATTGCTTGTATTTGCCTGTTTCAAGCTGCGTCCTTGAATATTTGTTTGCAGTTATTGAATATGAAAACAAAGACGTATAACGGCTGTCGAGTAGCCTACACGTGTCATAATGTAGATCAGCATATATGGCCATTCACTCTTGTGTTAATGTCAAAGGGAAAAGAATACACTGATGGCACGGAATTTCCGGTGTGGTTGCATATTTGCATCTGCGTGTGTAGGTGTGCCTTTGGCATATTTGTCTGAAGCCGTCCGCATCGGCCGTTGTGCCTTTTGCAAAAGGAAACTGTGCGAGAGAAAGACAGCAGACAGAGGATGTGTGTAACAAGAGACAGTGAGGAACAGACACAGAGTTGTGTGTGTGCATGTGTGAAATGTATAAGCATGCACCAGTATGTGTTCAAACGTCTCCGTGTTCAATGGCTAGTGTAAGCAGACGAGGGGGCATGTGGCTTTGTATGAACACATACGTGAGCAAGAGTGTGTTTCTGTGTGTGTGTGTCTGTGTGTGTGTGTCGGGGGTCCGGGCAAGGGAAGAGCGCTGGAGGTGGAAGCTGCTGAGTGCGCTCACTGTTCCACGAGTTCGTGCTGCATAAGCACAAATTCTGATTGGATTACAACTTGGACTATGTGCATGTGTGTGTATATATATATGTATATACATGTGTGTGAGTGTGTGTGTGTTTGTGTTCAGAGAGAACTAATGTGGTGTATACATTTAGGTCAATATCTGCATGTAAGTTCAAGGGTGTGGCAGGCATTTTAAAAACTAGAGCGCCGTGAATTCATTTCAGACCTGCTTTTCTTTTGTGTGTGTGTGTGTGTGTGTGTGTGTGTGTGTGTGTGTGTGTGTTTGTTCTATATGTCCGCTGACTGTGTGAGCGTTTGCTTGGTTACTATATTTTGTATGAGCTGTGCCTTGTGCTCTCTATCTTTGCTTGTTCCCTTTTCCAAACGAGTGTGTCTGTGTTTAGGTTGGAGGTCCTTAGGTGCTTACGCCCCAGTTCCTCCGATTTTCCAAACCGCAGTAGATCCCGGCCCCAGATAAAGGCTCTCTGTGTGTTTTTGTGCGCACAGGCCACCTTGTCTTTGTCAGAGATTACCACGTGTTGAAATATGTGTGCGGTGATTTTTTTTTTTTTTTTGGCCCATTTGGAGGAAACTTTTCATGAAGGATCTCAGATACTGACAACTGGACCGCAATTCGAACTCAACTCACATTCACACGATGATGAAACTGAAATGTGTCCTCTGGTTTGTTATTTTGCTGTTTTTGAAATCGTCCAGTCTTCCTCTCTTCCTTTGTTTTTCATCTTCTATTTTTTTTTTCCATTTCATTCTCATTTTTTATGCCCAGCTTGGCTTTCTGCCACGTCCATCACTTTTTCCGTTACGCCATAGCGAAAACACGAGAAGACCTCTTCTGGCGTCCTGTCGGCTGGAAACAGCATTTCCTGACTTCCCTTCTCAAACTCATTTCCTGACCCTGCTATGTCATGTCTTATTGGTAAACTGAAAAAAGTGGGTCCCGACTGGTTAGCATATGATAACAAAATGTTTATGAAAATTGCTCTTAAGTTAAACAATGACTTCCTTGAGCACTGTGGATTTATTTTCCCGTGGCAGCCGAGTGTGTGCAAATGTGAATGTGTGTGCAGGGAATGGCCCGCGTAGGAAAAGATACCTACACGCACTGAAACCCCCACACATGCGCTCAACCCATGTGTGGTACAGTACAAAATTTCACACAAATTCACTCCCACTCCCCTCCAGGTTCCTTAACCTCAAAGGTAGCCTCAAACAGAAATCCAACTGACACAGATGAGCTGCAAGCGTCTTTATTAGGTGATGACCGCTCCTTCTCACAGCCCTCATCCACCCGGCTAGCCCTCGATCCACAGAGCTGGTTGACACACCACTTCCTCCGTATCCCCTTTCCATCAATCCACTTTTTATGTGGACACAGATGTCTAAGATCTTACACATTGTGAGCGGGCACAGATGGCTCCTATAGCAGCCCGTCAATCAGAGCTTTGTCGGGAGAGCACGGAGATCACAATCCACTGGACTGTATACTCTTGTGCGTGTTTCCAGATAGATGGATAGATAGATAGTTATTGGAGCAGTATACAGTGAAAAGCAAAAATGATGGTTGACATATTGGATATTCATTTTTGTTGCCATGTAATGATGTTACAGAGTTTTATTCACAATGATAATTAAATATAATTTAATGGGTTTGGTCAACGTATTCTCTCCACAACAGAAATATGTAATAAATAAAAACATCACATGAATGGCCGTACTAAAGTGTTTTTATACACAGTAAAGGATTTTCTTTCATATTTAATTAGGACTGCAAACAACAATCTTTTGATACATATTTTCTTTCTTATTCTTGTGATAATTATTATATTATTATAATTTAGTTCACGTACTAAGCAGTTAATCTAATATCCATGTCAGGTCATGCTGTAGATTATTATTTTTTTTTTTTTATGAAATTCCCTTTTGACTTTGCATAATTGTAAAAATTGGTTTTCTTGGTTGTTTCGGGCAAGTAGGTTCACGAGCATAAACGATTAGATAATCCGGGGTGGGAGTGCTGTTCTTTGTTAATATAATACTGTTGCTCTTGTGATAGCTGACCCTGCAGAGTCTTTGCTGATTAAACTTTAACTGACTGGCTAGACTTCAGCCGATATGCCAGGTCTTTGGTTTTCATTCAGGTTGACCACATATTATAAGTTTATGCATGATGGCTTCGCACACATGTGCTGTAGTATACGTGCAGCCGCAAACTCGTTTATGTAACATAGTAACCCGTTTAAAGATACATGGACACCTCCGCACATACTTGCTTACACAAAGTGTCTCCCCTGGCCTTTACTCCATATGAATTATTCAGCCAATCACACGGCTGAGCAGTCTGAACCGCATCCCTGATTGGGACATGCTGTGTTCACTTAAAATGTCTCACGCTATACTTGACTGACAAGTGTCCGTGCCAGTGTTTGTGTGGAAACACAATTAAGGAAACATGAAATCTCCTTAATATCCTACAACATTATCATAGATAGGGAAGAACTCTTTGTCTGTTCTTTTTTTCCTGCCATTGAAACGTGGCTTTGATTAAAAAGCATTCACTGGTACTGACTGATTTAAGATATGAATAATTGTGATTTCATGCAATATTTAATCAAAAAGATACCGTGTGTTGCAAATGCATTTTTTACACTAGTCTTTTGTGGTTACTCCAAACTTGGTGGAAGTGCGTTGGATAAATATAGACTTGTTTTTGTCATTTAAAAAAGCTTTTCTTCTGTCGTATAGCCTTTTCTTCACCCTTTCTGTGCATCTAAGAATCACCGTGTTTTTCTTCTTTCCTTCCAGAGATGTTAGAGTCTAGTAACCTCATCACCTTCAATGGCTTGGCAAACAGCTCGAGCTACGACAGTTTCCTATTGGACGAGGAGCGAGGGAGACTGCTGGTTGGAGCTGAGGACCACATTTTCTCATTTGATCTCGTTAATATCAACAGGGACAACAAACAGGTAAAACTCTCGTTTCAGGTTTGTCTAAAAGTCGTCTCTCTCTTTCCATCTTTCCCTGCCTGCTGCTCCCTCTGGAGTCCATTACTCCATCACTTTCTCCCCTCCCCTCATCCCTCCCACTGTCTGTCTCGGTCCAGACGAGGCTGTCCATAATTCCATTACTCCACCTGGACTAGGTTAACAGTCTCTTTTATCTGATTCGGGCTTCTATCACAGACACACAAGACTGACACAGACTTGCCTGCAGGCTGCAGAGAGCTGAAAAAGGGAATGAAAGTGCTGAAAAATACATAGTCAATGCGGAAAGGGGAAAGTGCGTCTTTTAAATCTTTTGCCCTTGGCTCGGATGTGTATTTTTTCCCCCCGCCTTTCCTTTTCGTTCTTTTGTTCTAATCTTCGCATCATTACGAGATAAAGGCCAAAAAAGCAGTGATTAAGCAAATCTAATGTAATTATCCTAAAAAATGTGCAATGCAGAATCCCATGAGGGGAACAGTCAGCTGATCTAGAGAGGAGATAAATCTAGGAATAGAGTGAGCAGTGCGTGTGTCTATTGTAAGCACATAACAGTGTGGATATGTGTACGTGCATACATTTGGACATGGAGATATGCATACATTTCCATTGTCTGCAGACATCTGTGTGGCCAGGAGCAAAAAGTTCAGCTCTGTCGCACCCATTTTTGCGGTATAATTAAGTATAATCTTTCCCGTACTTATTACAGCTCACACATGCATGCTCATACACTTCATATGCCCCATGTGTGTTTAATTCATGTGACACCAGAGGCCACAGATGGATGACAATGAGACCTATCTCTTCCAAAGCAAAGTAGCAAAACCCTGGTTTCTTTTCATATTTGAAGTGAAAAGTACAACCTTATGGCGAGGATTTCAAGCGTAGACACGCTGTAATTTAAACCAGAACCCCTGTTTAGACTGTATAAAATGCCTGTATTGACACAGCAAATGTCAGAGAGGGCAATAAAACGTATATTAGTCAATTTCAATAAAACATCAGATTTTTTTTCTTTTTTTCATTTTCATGTCTGTCAATAAAACTCTTCTTTACTTCCCTTTAATGCAGTCAATCTTGCGCTGTTCTACAATCCTTATATTTATTATATGTGCACATATGTTTCTGATGGAATTGCCAAAGATATAAAGCGAAATAAAGAACTGGGTAATCCAGGAAATATCTTTCTTAATCATGTCCTGGAATTACACGAGGCTTGCTTCTTTCCTCTGATTCACTCTATCGACTCACTGCCTTCCAGTTTAGTGTTTCATGAAATGACTTTTAAATGTTCCTCTCAACCCCCAGCATGATATGACTTTGCTTTTTTTCTTCTTTTTTTTTTTGTTCATTTGCACAGATTGCGTGGCCCGCCACCCCCTCTAAGAGGGATGAATGCAAGTGGGCAGGGAAAGACCTAGGGGTAAGTCCACATTTATAACAGCGTCATGATTAGAGCTGTTCCGTGTAATGTTTGCTTTTTGTCACGGAAATGACATGTCTGCTCTGTCTTCAAATTTCCCTTTTTTGTTTTTTTTTAACATCCTAATAACAATATAAGACAGAAATAATTTCAGGGCCCAGCAGCCGTTAAAGAAACACTAGCACGAAGAGGTATTAAATTAGCTCAGATAAAAGTCGTGGTGCAGCACTCGTGTTCCATTTCACCTCTGGCACGCTGTACTCTCTATAGGCTGTCCCACAATGACACCTACATCTAAACACACTGTACAGCAGATGTTCAGTCACACGATAGTGTACACAGCGTGTCGGGGGCACAAGGACAATGAGCTTATTTGCTTCTGCGATGTACAGTTTAATTTTGGGAGCATGTTTATCTATGTGCCTCAGAGTGCGCGTTTGTGTGCATATTTATGTGGGAGTGTATTGTTTGAGTTCTCGTTATCTGACGCGATGTGTTAGCTCACATGTCGCAAGTTTGCTGAACGCACTCTATGCTGCTGACTTTGTAAGCACAATGGTGTTAGTGTGCTTTATTTGTATGTGTGTGTGTGTTTCTGTTTGGAAAGGCCCTGGCTGCATTGTATCTGATCCTAATTTCATAGCTGGATGAGTCTCGAGTGCGGTGCTGCTGGGTTTTTTAGGATTATCAGGAATTGCGCAGTCTTTTTAAATCATAGTGGTTCCGCTGGGATCTAACTCACTAGCGACTTTTTGGGTTTCGCACAACCACGTAGGCAATACTTCACCTTCACTCCCTCGTGCAGTGGAAAGAGTGTGCTCTGGCAGCACAACATCACACAAAATGCAATGATGAGGTATTTGCCTGCTGTGAAAATGTTTACCCTTGAAAATGAGGCGGTGAGAGCAGAGACAGAGTACAGCACGGAGAGGCCTTGATTAGGACATTACTAAAGCATTCAGAGCTCCCATAGTGATGCATTTCCCCAAACCACAGTTTACAGCGGCAGAACAAATGTAACAGCTGCCCCCTAAAAAATGCCTGATGGCTGTATCACTATCCGTGGTAGAATGGCTGTGTAACATGGTCCAAGTTGTTGCATTTGATTCACCGAACAAAGCGTTCAGAGTGTGGATTTACGATTTCGTAGAAGTGCCTGATGTCATTTCGGATTTGCTGTCCAGCTATTGTAGACATTAATGGGAAAATAATACTCTCGAGTTATCCCACATTTCCAGTGCATTTTCTTTATTTAACTAGAGAACTCAACATTATCTCAAAATTCATTCAAGTCATTTAAATGTTTACAAATCTGTCCACCTATTTTCCCCATGGGAGGTCAGCATTAACAACCAATCCAACGAGAGCCATTAATATCATCTGGTAATGACTCATTTATCCTCTGCGGGTGTTGCGGTTTTCACATAATGACATGGTTTGTGATCAGGGAAGTCATTTTTCTCCACAGAATAAGAAAGAGCCGCAAGTTTGAGTGACCATAACGACCGTCTCTCAGTGTTTAGGTGTGACCTACCTACCACATAGCTAATGATTCTAGCTGAGACAGCCGTGTAAAATCCCAAACAGAGCTGACCCTGAAGGGGATTATAGAAGCTGATGAAATGTATATAACGAGGGCCGTGAGAATGATGTGGGGGGACATGCGCGCTCGCTGTTCAGCAGTACACAGAGGGAAAAACCATTAGACCCACAGACACACAAAAACTTGCAGGGTTAAGGTCAGCCACAGGGCTTCAAGTTAAGTTAATGATAACACACATAGTTAAAAGGTGTTTAAATACATGGAAAACCCCAGTCTGTTAGCATGTCACAGATTTTATATTAAGAGAACAGTTACACTTAAAGGAGATTTATTTGCTTTCTTCCAAAAGTTAGACAAGAATATTGATATTACAGTCTGTAAGATAAATTTTAAGATGCTGTAACAGCAAACAGACAGGAAACAGGAAATTAACCAGTCTGCCCATTTCAACAGGTAACAAAATCTGCCTGCCAACACCTCTAACACTCACTGATTAACATCGATCTAGTTTGTTCAATCAATGAAATATAAGTGGAAAGGACTTAATGGAGTCTCCACCACAGACAGATAGATGCACAGTACTGCGCAAAAGTGTTGGTCCACCCCTTGTTTCTTTATATTTTTTATTGGAAAATGTAAATAGGTGCAGAGATTTACTGAAACATCTATAAATATACATTATATATACAGTATTATAGGGTAAAGCTGAGTTTTTACAATTCTAATGAGCTTGAAAATCAATATTTGATATGACCAAAGCTTAAACTCTCCTGAGCCTTGATTTAACTTGGTTGCACACACGGGCATGGACAACTGGAGATACAACAGCCCAGTCATTCCCGTTATAGTTCTTTGAAGTCCACTCGAAGTCCGCGGCCTGGGGCACATGCATAGTTAAGGCATTGAATTAATTCATCAACTATGCATGTGCCCCAAGGACGGCGAGACCACATGCTCACAAAACACAAGTGGAGTCCAGTGGACTTGTGGATACAAAAAGTTTTCATGTAATTTCTTGAAATAATCTTAAGGAAAAGTTCTCCAGACTTTCTCTTGAAAAGCATTCAAAGGCTGTCTTTATTTCCATCCTCTGTCAAGGTGACTCCTTCAATAATATTGAGGTTCAGGCTCCAGGGAGATAAGCAAATGACTGATAGTGTTCCCTTGTGTGTTTTTCTATCAAGATATGCTTTGCATTGGCAGTGTGTTTGTAATCATTGTCATGCTGCAGGATCAAGCCGTTTCCAATCAAATGCTTTCCAGATGGTACTGAATTGTCGATCAAAATCTCATGGTATTATTAATAATTCCATCAGTTTTGATAAGATCCGCAGCACCACTGGCTGAAATGCAGCTCCAAACCATGACAGAGCTTCCATCATGTTTTACAGATGGCCGTAGACACTCACTGTTGTTCCTCCCTCCTGACCTCCTCCTTGACGACTTGAGCCAAACATTTAAACTTCGCATTTATCACTTAATAAACGCTGCTGCTTTTCTTTCCACTTCTTGAGAAATATAGCATACCACAGTCTTTTCTCCATGTTTGCCTTCCATAAGAATGGCTTCATGACAGCTACCCTTCCCCTCAAAGCATTCCTAATGATGTTTTGATGAACAGTAGATTGATCGACTGATGGGTCAGATGCATCATTCAGATCCTGTGTCAGGTCAGCTGGAGTTTTTCTCATTTCTCATTAAGCAAATGATTCCCAGATACTGCTGTAGGTAGTTTTTAGGCCTTAAACTTTTTTGATATCTTCAAATTATCCAAGAGCATATGAAGGGTGGCTCAAACCTTTTGCACAGTACTGTGGTCAGTATATGGTTTTGAACCTCATATTTTGAAGCTCATTAGCAGTTTGGCTAATGCCATGCTAGTTTGTTTGAAATTACCATATTTATCAGCTAACACTAGCAATCCCTGCTAATTAAGGCAATGTACCAGAAATACTAGAATTTAGCTCAGCAGAACTGGAGCCTCATCTTCTTGGATGGGCTGTACCTCACAGTAGGTCATATTATTGATAATTTCATGTTTCAGAAAAACTAACAGCATAGATATTCAGTACAGTTTGTTTTTCTACCTTATGCTGTAGCGTCTTTTTTCAGCTATCGTTACAACCATGAGAAAATCAATGAAGTAGCCTCCTGTAAAACCACAAACTCTATTTTTTTTTTTTTACACTTTTTACAATACAAACAAATGCATGGACAAGCTCATTTTTTTAACCTTCAAACAGACCTCCAGCTAACAACCTTGCTAAGCTATTTAACTCTCGGGCACAAAGATATGTGAGTGGTATTCATGCCTTTAAAAAGAAAAAGTCAGTGGTTTTCCCAAAATGTCAAACTTTCTCTTCGTGCAGGTTACTGCTGAGGAGAAACAGTTAGAGCTAAAACAACAGTTTTTACCTTTTAGAATAATTACAGAAAATTCTGCTTTTTTTTGAGGGGGGGAGGCGGCTTTGCAGTGAGTGATCCCAGAGTTTATTTTGAGCAGCACTGGAAAATGTCAGCATCCATTTACGGCTCATATAAGAGACACCATCAAATCATCAAAGCGAAATGTCTGCGAGCTTGAAAAGACTGAACAGATACATGTGTTTTAGGGAGGGAAGAAGAAGGATAATTTGGCTGCCTGTGTGACGAGGGCTGTATTTGCAAATCCCTGAGCAAATGTGTACTTATTTGTTAGGTAGATATCCAGCATGTATTTATAATTAGGCAAACCCCAGCCTAATCTCTTAAACACATGTGGCCAAATCAGCTCCTCAAGGCTGCTAATAGGCCTCCTACATTAACCAATCCCGTTGATTAGCACTCTAATAAACAGTCTCACACCACTGGGACTTTCAACACGCACTTCAGCGCCAACCCAAATATCCTCAGTAAATTCAAACATATGGGTCGTTAAAGATCTGTGGTAGATTTGCCTGATTTTCCTTACAGGTGGGATTTCCTTAAAAGAGACTCAATTTCACACACCAACTGGAAAGTCCCTGTTTAAAATTAAATTCCAGCAAATCTTTGCTATATTATATTCTGCTTTCTATTAGTCTCTATTTTCAGTTTTTCTCTAATAAAAACGTCAAGTTTATTTTCACAAAGCATACCAGTTAATTTAAACTTTATGATATGAAGGTGGCAATTGGCAGAATGAGGTTATTGTTAACATATCGGATCTTTCATGAAGACCAAAGGTCACAAAGTTGCATGTGGCTGTATAATATCCTACCCTGGTAACATTACAGCATAAACAAAGATAGGTATCACATTAACAAAAATGTATTCAAAACAGTTTTCCAGCCTTATATCTCACGGTATCCTGTAAGCCACAGCCTTATAGCCAAAAACTTCACATTTCTGGCCAAAATTTAGGTCTGTTTTATGCTAGTTTTTATGATTGTTTAACTTTATTGTCATGTGAAATGTGGTGTAAAACTTTATGCATGCTGTACAAAACTCCACCAGCCTGTAACATAATTTAACCTTGTGCCTGCAGCATAACTGCAGCATATTATAACCTTAGGATATATAAAAGTTATAAATAATTCAGTCTTTTAAAGTAATAGTTTAGCCACGCAACAGTAACTATAAAGTTATGCACTTCACATATATTGACATATAAACATATTAATATGAAGACGAATTATTATAGTCAAGCGATCTTCATGCATGCTGTAAATATTATATTCATATAATAAAAATATATTCTCAGTAATTGCAAGTTAAAAAAGTATTTTTATTATATTTAGGATTTGTGAAAAATTGTTTGCTTGCCACACTCCAGTCTCCAAAATAAAGAAAGGTTCTTATTTTTTACTTTTTATGGTCATAAAAATGCTTAAATTTCTAGCAAACTGCTATTAGAAGAAATGCAAATTTTACGTTATAATTTGGTAAAAAGTATTTGCATTAATATATTAAAAAAACCAACTATTTACATTTGACGATTACCACTGAAACCTGTGTGAACTTCATCACTAGAACAAACTTTATATCACCAACACCAGCTTATGTAAAATTGGATTATTCACTGGAAAATCATGTTTTTTCCCACAGATAAACCCAGTTTTTTCATTTGAATATGCCTGATCCGTATTAAGTTATTATAATAGCGGAGGCTTTATGTTCCTGTGTCTCATTTCTTTTTTTAGAAGGAGTGTTCTAACTTCATCCGTGTCCTTCAACCATACAACCAGACCCATCTGTACATCTGTGGCACAGGAGCCTTCCACCCCATCTGCGCTTATCTGGAAATGGGCAAGAAGGCAGAGGTAATTCATTCGGGGCTTTTATTGTAACCAAATGTTTTGGGGTTTTAATCAGTTATATATATGCAAAGGGTCATTTAAATCTTAAACTGACCATTCATTAAGAAGGCATGAAATGTGACAACAGCGCTATAGTAAATTCATGTGAGAGAAAGTCTGAGTATTGTCCGAAGTACAGCCGTGTTCATTCTCTCTGACGATTATCTTCTCATCAGTGTTGTCCTTTGTGCGAAGCAGTGGAAAAAAGCGGTCACTACATGGTTCAATTACAGCTGTCGAATATTTAACAGCCTTCCATCCTGCATTAAAGTTTAATCAGTCATCTTGAGAAACTTCTACAGGTTAATCAATGTACTAGCATGGATCGTGCAGTCCAGCAGTAGGGAGGGGTAGACCATAGAGGCGTTCACTTCAGTTTAAAGTAGTGCTGACAATCTGTAACTGATTGAATAAATTCAAAGCCACAAAAAACTCACTCGCTTTTCTTTAAAAGACTCAGAGGTCGTGTCTGTTTTTACTTAATTTTACTGCTTATATTCCCTTTTTTGGTGCATTTGGTAACCAAGGGCAGCAGTGTAATAAAACATTTCTTGTTTCTCCTGTCTGGAGGAAGTGTTTTTTTGCATCCCACTCCCCCAAAGTAGCGCGCTATAATGAGAATGTATTGTAACTTGAAACACGTGCTATAAATGTACCTTTAACCATGCTCGCTGTGGCTTACACTGCCCTCATTTCGATCTTTGACCTTTTCCCACCGCAGGACAACATCTTCCGACTGGCCTCACAATTTGAGAACGGCCGCGGGAAAAGCCCCTACGACCCCAAAATGCTCTCAGCCTCACTTCTCCTTGGTAAGTTTGATGTGTGCTTTTATTACTTCCAGAGAGGACGCAGTCACTTCAGAGCTGGTCATTTGTTCCTAACTATCCTTTCTCGCTGGCAGATGGAGAGCTGTACTCGGGCACATCTGCTGACTTCATGGGAAGGGACTTTGCCATTTTCCGTACACTGGGAGATCATCATCCAATCAGAACAGAGCAGCATGATTCAAGATGGCTGAATGGTAAAAAATAAATAAATAAAATCGTAGAAGATGAGCTAAGAGTGAATTCTTTTGTTTCTCATGTTCAATTCAGCAGTTGAATTTTTCATCATGGTGTATTCTGCTGAACACTTCTCAATTATATTTATTCCTAGTAGCAACAGTTAAGTATAAACCACTTGAGACTGCAAAAACTAGATAACATGACTCAAAATACTTTGCTATTAAGGTAAAATTAGACCATTGTGGTCTCTATAGACCTCAACCTTTCCCTAAAAGCTGCATGGAAATCCCTGTCATTGGCCATTATTTGGAAAAGTATACCATTGAGCTTTTCAGCAGACTTTGAGACATTAAATTCTCTCGCAAGCCTCAAGTCTCCAATCATTTCCATTCATGTGCAGACATCAGATATCAGAGCCCATTCACAAAGTCAGTGGATTTGCCTGTGCTAGCAAGATTAGCGCTGCAGTGAGGGTTATTGACTGCTCAGTCTGTCTGGCTATCTTTCGGCACCGCAGAGGACTTAGGGAGCCACAAAAGGTCAGTTTGAACCTTTCCCTCAAGCTGTGCCACCACCCCCCCCCACCCCACCCCCTACCCTCTTTCCCACAGAACTAATCCGCTCTTAGCTGTTTTCCTCCCGTAGTGGAGTCAAATTCCTCCCAGTCCCCCTCAACCGCCCACGTCCCCCTCCCCAGGCACCATCAAAAATCACAAACACGGGTCTCGCCAGTGCTGATTACTGTGACATATTAATAAAGAGCAGTATAAACCGAGGAAGTCATTGTTATAGCGTTAATCCTCATCGATCTTTCACCTTGTTCAAACAAATACGCTGGGGATTGTATCCATTCAGCTCGGCAGAATCCAGCATCTTCTGCACAATGAGGGGATTGTAATTGCATGGATTACCGGGGTGGAGATATTCTATTGAGGCTTTATCAACAAGGTTATATGGTACTCAAATGTATTAAGAGAGAAACCAGGGAATGAATCCCTAATAGCAGCTGATTCTAAAAGGATTTGGGGTTAAACTGTAGTTTGGTAGTCCAGATTCATTTACGCATTCCTTCACATTTTAATGACCTCTTGCTTATATGGATGGTTGGATTTCCTTTGAATAAAGCAGCTTTTTGTTTGGATTATAGGTAATCAGTGGTATGACTTCAGTGGTCAGCAGCTTGGTTTTGTTTTATCTGTGGTGTGCGCACACAAATTTATGGTGGTCTACATATAAGGGCAGTGTGTGTGGGGTACACAATTCACAGCAGAGGTCTCGCACCTGCGCAACCCTTATAAATCTGCCTCCCACTTTGGCCGCATGCTCCTTTTTCACAGCTACTCTATATCTTAAACGCCCATGGAGGTGTAACATGGCACTGCTTGTTTCTCTCCGCTTAAACCCCCGAGCTTTTGGACGTAGGCTCACTGCGGCGACTTTTCTTCGATTCCTACGCCCCCTTTATGCCAAAAGATCCCAGCCCTAAGGCCTTGGCTCCTACGTTTAGCTTTGATTTCCTCTTGCGCTTAAAGTCAGGATAAATTTATTCAAGTGTTACCCGGGACAATCAGAGCCATGTGTGTTTGCGAGGATGTGGTCTAGAGACAGGGTTTATGTGGGATTTGGATTTGGAGCGCTCACTTGAGGTAAAGTCACATACTATAACACCATGGTGTAAAGTGAAGGGCTGCTATTACCGAGCCGTGACTGGAGAATATCGTGGGGGGGGGGATTGGTTACAGAGGTGTAAAATAGGGGTGAAATGATTGTCACCGGGGCAGAGGTTGGATTGTAAAATTGTATTTGTGTGTCTGCTGGGGTGATTTTATGAGTGTGAACAAAGTTTATGTGCTTTATTTGTTTATTTTTTCCTCTATTTTCTTTCCTGTAGATCCCAGATTCGTAGGCATACACCTGATCCCTGAGAGTGACAACCCCGAAGATGACAAGATCTTCCTGTTTTTCAAAGAGAACGCCATGGACGGGGAGCACACTGGGAAAGCTACTATTGCCAGAATAGGACAACTGTGTAAGGTAACATCACACACAACCCCACAAAACTGTTATAACAGTGTGATGTGGTGTCAATACGATTCTGTTACACAAAAAAAGTAGCATACTTCTTATAATGTGCCTTAGTTATCAGTTTATAAGCCCTTAAAAAGCCATTTATTAACATGTACGTGTCCTAATGAGAAAATCAAAGTAATAATGAACAGCCAGAGTCATAGTTGCTGAAAAAAAGTTAACGATCATATGCCCATAGTTAACCTTTACCTTCCTTATAAATGCCTTATATAGTAAAAGTTAGAGGTGGGAATCTTCAGACACAACGCCTCACAATACGATATTATCACAAAACTTCACACATGATACAATATAGAAGGAGACTGCAGTCCTATTTTTATTACTGCAATATGTTTTATGAACAGAAACTTAATACTTCTGTAACATTTTTAATAAATGTGATATTTGCAAGGACCTTACTAACAAAAGTGCATACGGAGGTTTGAGCTGACAGCACTTCAAATGTTGTTGCAGAATGACATGGGAGGTCACAGGAGCCTGGTCAACAAATGGACCACTTTTCTCAAAGCACGGCTAATATGCGCGGTTCCTGGCGTCAATGGCATTGACACACATTTCGACGAACTGCGTAAGTGCGTTTTTATTTTATTTATTTGTGTCTTTATTCGATGTGGAAAAATTCCAACCTCACCTCAGAGCTTCACCTTCACACATTATTCTTCTCGCTGTTTAGAGGACGTGTTTCTCATGAGCTCCAAGGACCCAAAGAATCCAGTTATCTACGCCGTATTCACCACATCCAGGTACAGTCTTTTGCCCTTGACCTCCAAAGTGAGCATGCAAGAGTTTCAAATGTTCAAACTGCGTGACAGATGCTGGTAGTATCAGAATTGTTTTGTTGATGTGTTGCTAAGAGATCAGAAAGACTCGATTATTTCAACGGTCAGCCTTCCTGTATAGGTTTCATCCTCTGCATTTGAAAAACACGCGCCTCGTATTTCTTTTCAAGAAGCCTTTCTTTTCTCCTCCTTTATCCTGCCCCTTTATCTGTAATTTCCTAACCATTTTAAATGGCACGGCACGATGCAAGCGACCAAGTGCGCCTCTGTCAAATTCCCAGACGGCGCTCTCGTAATCCACTTACAGGTGTCTCACGGATGCTTTTCTCTCCGAGGGTAGCCCTCCCCTCGTCTCAGATTTGGAGATTGCTTTTATCCGATTCCCCAATTCCTCACTACCTGTCCTGTTTTTCACTGAAACCTTGGCAGGCTTGTAGGAAAATCAGATTATGGAGCAGGAGGGAGCGAGAGAAACATGATATTCACTTAACAGAAATCCACGGGGGTTTTTTGTTGTTGTTGTTTTTTTTCCTCCCACCCCCCTCGGCCACCGCCCCAGCTTCGAATGGGGTTTTCAGAAGCCGGGTGTGTCTCTACTGAAGCATGTGGAGAGGTGAAGGCATGGGGCAGGGCAGATAAGTGAGTTGAAATGGCACAGATGGTGGCACTTATCGTGATGATGAAGATGATGAATTTGCATTCAGGAAGGAGGAGGGCTTTTTGTGTGTGTGTGTGTGTGTGTGTGTGTGTGTGTGTGTGTGTGTGTGTGTCTCCGGTACTGTTTCTGCACTGCTTCATCAATCACTGCTAATGATAAGACGAGCTGAATAGAGGAGCGGTGCAGGCTAACGCATGGTGACAGGCGCCTTGCTTTACCAGACCTGTTTGGCTTTTCACTGCTTTCAGGGATGTATTAAAACCCAGAGGTTGGTGGGCGCTGGTGGGCGTACACCCACGTATCCACGTCTGCCCACACACGCACGCACACACACGCGTACACTTTAAAATTCAATTATGGGGCATTGAGGAATTAGAGTGGTTTAATTGGTTTTCTAAGTGGCCGGTTTTCAGAGATGAATAGAGCAGAGATTCAGAGGGACCGGCTTTTAATATCACTGCTTAATGAGGCACAAAGAAGCTGCCACTGACAGATCAGTGTCTGATTGTGTACCTCTGTGTGTGTGTGTCTGTGTGTGTGTGTGTGTGTGTGTGCATTCTAGGGGTGAATTTGCATGCCTCTTTCTGTGTGTCTGTGTGTATCTGCACAAACACATTTTCACCCTTCTTCATAAGCACAGATATTGGAGCGTCTTTTTTTTGCCCCTGGAGTTAATTGAATTTCTCTGTAATTAACATTTTCAAATGCTAATCCATTCATCTTCCATGCTTTGTGGAGTACTGTCGGCTGTGTGTTTGCCAGCCACATCCCTAATTAGGCTGATACAACTTCCCATTGCAGTCAGCAAGACAAAGGACATCTCGAATCATTTTGAAGCATTCGGTTCCTGCAAGTGAAGGAGATTTGCTGTCCAAAAGAAAATCTGTAATTGTAAAATGTGACACCTGGAAAGTAAATGAATGATTATTTGGGGGCATTTATCCTCATAAAGTAAATAATTCTAAATCTATAAAACTGTGAAATAGATGAATAGATATGACGGAAGGTTTATAGACTTCACGCTCTCCAAAGACTGCAAGCATCGTGCTTATTCTGTCATAATCTCCACAAGAATATTTAATAACTCTTGTGGAGTATGCATGTTGGAATATTCATGTGAAACTCCCCGATTCTCCCATTTAATGACTCACGACTCAAACTGCTGTCTTCTGGATGACCCACGAAAGAGCTTAAATTGAAAAAATAAAATCCACATCACTTCCCTTTTTTTTTTTAGCATGATTGATCGACCTTGCCTGCTTTCCTTGTGAAAGCAAAATCCACCCATCTGGCTCAAGCAAATGCTCACAAAATATTGGAGGGGATTTCAAATATGCTCTGAACCAGGTCTCCTGGTTTGTTGGTGGTGTGCCCAAATTCCTGTCTGTTCTCAAGAGGCTGGAAGCAATCAGAGAGAAGTTCCAATCTGTCATTGCTGTACTCAAGTAATGACAACTTTGCTCCGCTCTGTCTTTGTGCGATGATGGGTCATTTTGTTGTCTTTCTTCAGTTTTTAACAAGCTCCTAATCCCTGTCTTGTGACCGATCATTTATGAATCCCCTTTGTTTGTCTCTGTCATCTCTTTTATTTCACCACCCTCTTGCTTCCTCCAACTCTTGATCCTTAAACTCACCCCTTCTGGATTTATTTCTTTTTCTCTCCTTCCACAGTAACATATTTAAAGGCTCAGCGGTGTGTATGTACAACATGGCAGACATCAGGAGGGTTTTCCTGGGTCCCTATGCCCACAGAGATGGACCCAACTACCAGTGGGTGCCCTTCCAAGGGAGGGTGCCCTACCCTCGCCCTGGAACTGTAAGGCAATTTAGCAAAAATGTTGTAAATTTTTAAGTAATAATGAGACATTATAAGACGATATTAGAAGAAACAAACATATCACGTCTTGATCTCAGTGCCCCAGCAAGACATTTGGAGGTTTCGATTCTACGAAGGACCTTCCGGATGATGTCATCACCTTCGCCAGGGGTCACCCTGCCATGTACAACCCGGTGCACCCAATAGGGGGACGACCCATAATGGTACGCACAGACGTGGACTACCAGTTTACCCAGCTGGTGGTGGACAAAGTGGAGGCAGAGGATGGGCAATATGATGTCATGTTCATTGGCACAGGTATGCAACAGATGACACTGCAATAAATATACTGCTTCTATATGTTTATTTCAGGGTGGTCCGCCATAAGTACTTTTGGCATACACTGCAAACAAAATCTGTTCAAATAAAATCCAGTGTATTGTTTTAAAATGAAAGACATTTTTAACCACAGATAGATTTTTACAGATATTTCCACTCAAAAACAGACACTGAAAATTACAATAATATTTTTCTTTTTTTTTAACTGACTTTTAATTAATTTTTCAATTTTATTTTTATTTACAGTGTACTGGCATCAGTATCTAATACTCTTAAAAAGCTTGATCTCACTAACAAATGTCTATGTTGAAATAGGGGGAGCTTGGGTGAAGATGGGTTTCAAAGCAGCTTGCAGAATCCAAATTTCACTTTTTGAGATTGCAACCCGAGTGTGTAAAAGGATATCATCATGAGCCATCACATGGCATTGGGATCAGTTGATGTACCAGTTGATTCCAATTAACTTCTTGGCCTGAACCACTGAGCTCAATTTGTTTTTAATTAAAATGGGATTAAAATAATCAGAAATTTGGGGAAAGACAACTAACGACTAACAGGACCGTTAGTCATAAATTATTAGGGATTTTTAATGGAATATCTGTCTAGGCACACAAAGACCCCTCCTGTGTTCCAGTGGTTCTTTGTGGTACTTAATTCCAGTTTATCAACTTTATAAAGCTGACTGATCGGTGGGAAACCCCTTTCCCAGTGATGTTAGCACAGCTGAAAACTGTTGTACTGATTAAAGGAGCAAAATGTTTGGATAGTTGAGCATCTGGATTATTGTAATGGACAAAGAAAAGACATTTCTTTGAAACTCACAGAGTATCATTGTTCCAGGAAATAAGAATAGAGAGAGAAGTGGGAGGCCTCTGTGTGCACATCTGAGAAAGAGCACATCAGAATCTATAGTTTGACAAACAGATGCCTCGCAGTGCCTTTACCTGGCAGCTTCATTAAATGGCAACTGAAAAACACCAGTCTCAGTGTCAACAATGAAGAGAGTCCTGGATGCTGGCTTTTCTCTGCAGAGTTATAAAGAACAAGCTGTGTTTTAGACTGGGCAATAAAATAGAAAGATTAGGATGAGTAAAAGAACACGGACGTTGAACAGAGAAAGACTGGAAAAAAAACCAAACGTGACTGAACAAAGGAAAATATGCTGGAGAGCTTAATGCACTTGTCAGGCATGTCGAAGATTCCAGAGAATCTATTTTAATCATTTTTAATTTTTTGATCTATTTCCATGTTTCTTCTTGCACTTAACATGTATTTTGAAGAAGGCACACACACGTATTTCTAATCTATTACTTAAACCGTACATACATGCACCACGGATGTTAATCTATGACCAGCACAGGCCTGCATATACACTAACTGTATGCTGTCTTTTGCATTTCAGATAAAGGAACAGTGCTGAAGGTGGTTACGATCCCCAGAGAAAGCTGGCATGACCTCGAGGAAGTTGTATTGGAAGAGATGACTGTCTTTAGGGTATGACGTTTTGTAATTGCGTGCTAATAGCCTTCCTATAAAAACACATATTGTCTGTAGAAGTGGTGTTAAATGGGGTTTATTTGCTTTGTACAGGAGCCTACTCCCATCACTGCTATGGAGCTGTCCACCAAGCAGGTAAAAACTTGCTTTCTCACTTTGTAATTAATCCAAAAGCTGTTGACAAGGGTAAAGGTCCACGTGAAACAAAAAAGCGAGAAATTCTCGGTCTTTAAACATACACTGTTACCCATAAGCAAAGAATGTGCCCACTGAGAACTAAACCCACAAGCACCTTCTTTTTTGCAAGAACCCTTCCAACTGAGGCGCACAGGAACATTTAATTTTTACATCCTTGCTCTCTCTCTGACTCCCACAGCAACAGCTGTACCTTGGCTCAGCCCTGGGTGTATCGCAGATGTCTTTACACCGTTGCGAAGTGTATGGGAAAGCTTGCGCTGAGTGCTGCCTGGCCAGAGACCCTTACTGCGCCTGGGACGGTGCTGAGTGCTCGAGATACTTTCCTACTGCCAAGAGGTAGGAGCCGGCAATCGCTAAACACCCTTCTTTAACCTTTATGTATCCTCGGAGGGTTTGCTGAGCATGCACGCTGCTTTTCAACAACATCCTGTATTAGTGTCGTCACATGCAGTCACACCTGGGACTTATCAGTACACCTGCATTCTGCTGTTTTGGTTGGCTTTAAAACAATTGGTTTTAAATGTTATGCTCAAGGGCATCCTGATGTGCAGCCTCATTTCTCTAGCGTCAGACCTCCACTGGCTTATTAGTAAGTGTGGCGACTCCCAAAAAACAGACACAGATAGCCATTGTATGCCAAAACTTCTAAACATGGAAGTAATCTGAATATTACACCAGCACGAAATTGAGTCATTAAACACACATACGCACTAATTATGCGTTCCAAGAAAGTACAATCCAGCAACTTAGCCAGTAACAGTTGTTCTGAGTTGTGCTTCAATCATCCTACCAACCAAGACGCATTAAGAAATATGCACAAATATCCAAAGACAAGCAAACACACAATAAATTATAGCCACCAGGAGCTGCCTGACCACTTCACCCTTCAGCCAGGAGGAACATACACTCCCTCAAATTACCCTCTGTTGTACCCAGCAGGATTAAGCTGACCACTACACCACTACTACCCTCCCATACACACACATGGTGCGACACCCCCACGTCGTCTCATTCATCTAGAACTTCTCACACCAACAGAAGTAGGCCAGTGGGTATACTCTAGCTTGGCAAGATTACAGACGAGGTGGCACACCCCATGTTTAAAGTGGGGACAGGCTTCTCTCAGCTCTCCACTGCACTACAAATATTTTCGCTACCAGAATGAGAACCAGACACCCAACCTTGCACGTGCTCAGATGGCCAAAAAAGACAGGAATGTTAGCCCAGGAAATGTACAGACGAGGGACACCTGTGAAAAAAGTGGGATGTAAGTGGTCATAATTTTGTGTGGAGAATTCACACAAACATGCTGAGCATTTTTTATCTTGTTTTTTTGTTTGCTTGTTTGTTTAGTCTTTTTTTAAACCTTCAGTGGTTCTACTTTTTATCCCTACCTTGGTTCTTTCTCTTCTTTCCAGCCCTTGCCTCATGTTTGGCTTGCGCCCAATTTGAATTTTGCAGCGGCCATCAGCGTTTTTTGAACCATGACAACTAGGAACTAGGGAGCCATTCACAGCTAGTCAGTAAAGCCAGACTTTGAAAACGCCTTGCCATCGCATTAAAAAGCCAAATCACACAGTAGATTTTTTCATATGGAGAGGACAAAGACTGGGCCTGCTTTTACAAGGCGTTTCAAGGGCAAAACAATGCTGTATGTGTTTCATAATAACGGCTCATCGGAAGGCAATGAAGCGCACTGTTTCACTGCTCAGCAGGTTTATGTTTCTTACATTCTGCTGTTTGTTTTTTTTTCATCCGTGTGATTTAACAGTGGAGTTAAAGGTTGAGTTAGTGCCTGTTTTCTTGGGAATTGGGTAAACATTGCCCCCAAGTGGTGAGAATAAAAAAGTACATAAGAAATAACTTGTCATGTACAGCAATGATTCCCAACCAGGTTACAAATATACCACTGGATACTTGCAAAGCTAAGCTTAGATAAGTTAAGTAAAAGTATAATTTACTAAGTAGTAGCAGCCAAAAGAAATTCATAGAAGATATAAATAAAAAAGCAATGGAAACAAAGTGAATAAACGGTTAAGATCTCTCACTTACTGTAAAACAGTTGAACAGTTTTTACCTGATAGCATGGGTAATGATTTTCAATAAAATTTTATTTATATAGCCCCAAATAACAACAACAGTGGCCTCAATGTGCTTTATATTATAAGGTAATAACCCTGCAATAAAGAAAACTGAGAAATTAAACAGAAATCTAATGACATGGGTCAACAAATGAAACAGTTGCAACACATTCAGTAACTAAAAAGATGTTTTTGTTGGGGGTTTTTTGCTAAATGTACAACTAACTATTAGCTAATGTTGTATGTTAAAGGCTAAATAGCATTTGGATAAAAAGTGATTTGTTGAATTTGTTAGCTAACAGTGTCGGCTAACTCTTAGCTAAACGTTATGGAGAAGCAGGTCAAATCTGTTCACTGTTTGTGTAATTATATAGCTATGAAATCAAGTATTAGCTTACAGCAATGGAATTGGAAGCTAATAGTTACATGTGGTTAAAAGAGTTAACTGACAGTAATTGAAACATTTTAGGATTGTCCAGATCCACTTTAATTAGAACAGTTAAACTCATTTATGTACAAAAAAGAGTTGTGTTCCACATAATTCCACAATCTTCCAGCAAATTCACCCCAAGGTCAGACCTCGCAAGGCTCAGATAAACTGTAAAAACTTTAAGGGCAACATCTCCAACCCTAACATTTAGCATGCCAACTAAGAGTAAAGATGATAACAGTACAATTGAAAAAGGACTCAAATATGTATGCCTTGTGTGGTGTGATCACCTGGAGAAAGTTTCTTCACTCTAAAAAGAACATGACAGCATAGCTTAGGTTTGCAAAATTGCATGTGAACAAACCACTAGACTTCTGGAATTGGCCATAATGCACAGTACCATGTTTGGAGAAAACCAAACACAGCATATAAGTGCAAACACCATAAACCAACAGCCAGCACGGTGGTGGGGTATTAATTTGGGTTTGCTATACAGCCCCAGGACTTAAGCAGCTTGCAGTCACTGAGTCCCCCATGAACTCCCCTGTGTACTAAGGTATTCTAACGTGCGGTCATCTGTCCGACAGCTGAAGCTTGGCCGAGACAAGATCACCCAACAGGTCAATGACTCCAAGCATAGCAACAAATCTGTAACAGAATGGGTGAAAAAGAAAAGAGAAAAGTGTTGCAGTAATTCAGTCTAAGTCCAGCCCTCAACCTGATTGAAATTGATCTCAAGAGAGCTGGACCTAAATGAATGCTAACAAATCTGAATGAACTGAAACAGTGCTGTAAAGAAGAGTGGGCCAAAATTCCTCCACAATGATGTGACAGACTGATGAAGTCATACAGAAAACTAGTTATTGCTGCTAAAGGTAGTGCTGCAAGCTACTGAATCATGCAGTTTACTTAGTTTTCCACAGGTCCTCATACCTGTCTGTTTCCACCACTTCCATTCAGTTTCACTGTCGTTTTTTCACAGGCGAACCAGACGGCAAGACATCAGAAATGGAGATCCTCTTTCCCAGTGTTCAGACCTTCAGCATCACGGTACCTTAATAATTTCATACAAGCACATACACACTGTCTCCTCTTCATGCCATTTGCGTCTCATTAGTCTGTCTGCATGTGCTTTGCATTGAGCAGATGACATGGATGGCTTAGGGGACAGCGTGGAGGACAGGAGTGTGTTTGGTGTGGAGAACAGCAGTATGTTTCTAGAGTGCAGCCCCAAGTCTCAAAGAGCGCTCATCTACTGGCAACTGCAGAAGCCCAACGACGAGCGCAAGCTTGAGGTGTGTATGCCTAAGATGACTTGCTAATATAACTGCTAGATGATTATAAAATATATTACACATAGTTAGATTTCTTCAGACAAAATATCTCCATCCAGGGCTCCACCTTTCCTGCTCCATCATCTAGTGACTTATGACACTTCTAATCTTTAACCTCAGAGACCCAAAAGGGTGAAAACCACTGGGTGTGGGTGTTTAGATTAACTTTTGTACTGCGGCTGTATTTTTATAGCTGGCCTTTCTAGGCGTGGTATTTTAGGTACCAATAAGAAAAGAGAAATACGATACAAAAAAGTCCAGCTGTGTAATAGATCCACAAGTCAGAGGGTGTATTAAATGTGAAACACAGCCGTTAATAATTTTATATGGAAGGATATTACTGTTTCAGCAAAAAATAGTGTTCAGCTAAGAAATTAACCTAACAAGAATTTGCTGTGCCCACCCACACTTGCTGCATGATTTGCTGCTAAGTTTAAGCCAGCTTCTACTTTTTCTGGACAACATCACTCTGTGCTGACAGCCCAGGTGATTGATGTAGCTGCAGTTTTTCCAGTGTGAAGCAACGTTAGCTTGAAAGGAACCTTTGGAGTTTGCTTCAATCTTTCTTACCAATACTCATGTATTCAGTGAGACCTGAAACAAGGCATTTCCTTTGAACCCTTGTTCATTGTTCTTCTTCTTTCCTGACCAAATTTGACATTATAATGTAAAACGTGTTTTCTTTTTCTGATGTGACTTTCCTCGGTTAAGTGATACCAGCTGTAGAGATATATCCCTTCCCCTGAATGTAAGGGGGGTAAATGGCAGTATCTCCTTCCAGAAATCCTGATCTGATTATTACAAATTGGTTTGGGGGTGTAATTTAATAGAAGGAATATTGTATAGTTCTGTCACAAAACTTCTCACATCAAACTTCATGGATTTTTCTGAGTAACTGGGTCATGATTTCTGGAAAGAGTTTTTCTAATGGGTTATTTTTGGGTAGTTTTGAGCAGTGCAAGACAAGTGTGAATTAATTGAGTCAGACATCTCTGATATAGATTATCGAATATGTACGTTTAAAAACTCTGGTTCATTCTCATGTTCCATCTTTATTTTTTTCAGTATTTTCACCCATTGTGTTCTTTGTCTTCCTCTTTGTTTCATTTCAGATAAAGCTAGATGACCGAGTGCTGCGTACAGACCAAGGTCTGCTGATACGCAGCCTCACTCAGTTTGACACCGGGGTCTACCATTGCCAGGCTGTGGAACACGGCTTTATCCAGCCTCTTCTACGCCTCAACCTCCAGGTCATCCCCACCCAGAGATTGGGTGACATCCTGCCTGGAATTCCTGGCGCGGGAGGTGGCGCAGGTCACTCGGCCAAGCACAGGATGTGGTACCGAGATTTCCTGTCTCTCTTGGACCACCCAGAGCTAAACAGCGTGGAGGAGTTTTGTGACAGAGTGTGGAAGAAAGAGCGCAAACAGAAAAGGGTGAAGACACCTAACGGCAACAGTCAGGGCAAGCCTGACAGCGCAGGCGGGTCCAACTCTGCATTACAGCCTAGAGCTTTAGCTCCCACTGCTCAGAAACAGCAAGCCAGTCCACCTCTCAGTCGGCCATGGCATCAGGCTGGAGCTCTAACAGTAGAAGAGCCAACACTCAGTCAGAATACCCAAAAGGGTATATTGAGCAGTGAGGCACCTAAGAACAACCAGAAAACCCAAAATGGCCAGAAGGGGCAGGCCAGGCTAGCTGGTTCTCAGCTCGCAGGGGGATCTCGGGCGAGCAGCCAACATGCAACCAAGTGGAGACGGATGCAGGAAAATAAGAAGGGACGCAACAGGAGGACCCATGAGCTTCAAAGACCTCCACGCAGCGTTTGAAAAAAAAGAAAAGAAAAAAAAAAGGACACATTATACCAGACCGACACACATGCAAGCACAAACCCACGCATCCACACAAAAACACACAAATACGTTCTATAGATGCAATGTGTGATTCAGTGACCTCTCCATAACAGCAGAAAAAGCAAAACATCTGAAACACTTTTTAGGTAGAAACATGAACTCCGCACATGTAACGTCAGTGAAGCTCTCATTCAGACACAAAAGCACACAACCTGTGAAAAGGACAAAGATGAGAAGAGGACTGAAAAACTGGAATGCATACTGTAAATGTGTGAGGATATGCTGGTTGCCTGGGATACTGGCTGGCAGACACTTCAACCTCCTGTACATAAGCTACTAAAATAAGACCGGGACAAAAAAAATGTTTAGTGAGGTGTTTGTTGGTAAGCAAATGGACATAGCATGCTGGGAGGACAGCCGTGGAGACGTTGAAAGAAGCGGGAATTCAGTGCGAGCCGCTGGCCCGTTTGACCTGAGCATAGAACTGCTAAAAGAAAAGGATTCAAAACTCTTATTTTGAAGAACTGCTTGAGAGGAGAATAGAACCTCTCATGTCGTCTTTCAATTCAAGACGAGCAGCACGCTCACAGGAGGGCACAGAGGGGCTGCGGTTCGCCTCGACATGTGCACAGATGGCACCGGTGTTTTTCGCAGGACAGAAGCATTATTAGACGGAGAAATGAAAAAAACACTGCAAAGTCATGCAACTGTGCAAAAGTGCTTCATCATAACCCTCTCCAACTGAGGCTCGGAAAGCATCGTGCATGTTGTTGTTATGTTTTAATAATAAGCTAATTATTTTAAGAGGCTTTTTTTTTTTTTTACACCCTTCCTAAAAAGCAAAAAGTTACTACTTTTTTTTTAAAATTTGCTTTCCTTTCGAAACCAGTGCTTCTACTTTTGGGGGGCAAAAATTGCAGGCGACATAGTAGTCTTCAGCGTGCGTAACCCCTTCTGCTCCCAAGGATTCTGTGTATAAGTTATTTTGTTGTTGCTTTTTCTGGGATTTATAGGGCACAAATCCCAGTTGTCCGCTATGCTAAAAGCCCAGTCTGAAACAAGACTGCCAGTTGTTTGTGTACATATATACGACAAACGTAACTCTCTGTGTATATACAGTACATATACAGTACAAGAACACCACTTGATTATTATTTATTTGCTCATTGTTTTGTGAAAGGGTTGCATTTATTTTTGATATTATGGTATTTTTGGCTCATCGGTATATTGGAGAAACAATGGCAACAGCAGCAAAAAAAACAAAAAAACAATCTTTGATGGACCAAGTGGCCGGATGTCTGTGTGTCAAGAAGGAATCCCCCTTTTTGAGGGAGCTGAACATGAATTAATTAGAAGCACGAGTGCAGGGGTTTGTGTGTTCATTAAACAAAACGTCTGACAGAGATCCCACCAACAATAAGCACAATTTTGTCTCTTTTTGCCTTTCATACCAGATCATCTCACTGTTTTCCTCTTCTTTTATTTTCTCCCGATCCCATCAACATTTTTCATCCAGTAGCTACTATGTGTAAGATAATTTCCCCAAACTGAAAAACATTAGCTGTGAATTTCTGTAAGAAATAGTGGAGAAAAATGTTAAATCTAGTCTGAGGAGAAGACACATTATACTGCATGTGAATGCTACCTACAGTAAGTGCATCTTTTTTATTGTCTTTTTACGTGTTTTGTGTGAGAGGTTAAAAAAAAAAGGAAAGGGAAAAAAAAAATTCCTCAACGCAATGTGTGAATTAATTTTGCCAAACAGTGATATTAACAACTCATGATATCCTAGCCAAAGCTGTTTTAAGGTCCAAGCTCCTTAATCTTCGATTCAACAATGGTACCTCCTGTCTCCCCGCGCCCTCTGAGTTCATGACAAGAGTAATGTGTCAATGCAATAAATTAGGGCAAGATAGTGTTCCCTACCAACGCTCAAAAGTTTGTTGTGTCCCTAATCCGGTCTTTCCCTCAGAGTTAGAAATGTGAGAGAGCTGAAAGTTACCACTGCTGTAACACAGTTCTTTTTGGCATGCATTCAGTTGTCTAAATAAACATCTCTGTTACAAGAACAAGCGTCTTTGTTCTCATTCATGCCAAAAAAAACCCTTTCGATCCTACAATTAAAGGTCCCAAGGGCACCCTTCTGACCCTGGAATGTGTCTCTCAGGTTTCTGCTCATAACACCATGTAGATTCATTCTTTCATGTGTGTATACACCTGTTTTGTTGTTGTTGTTGTTTGCTTGTTTGTTTTCAAGTTATGCTCTAAAATTGATATTCTTAATGTCTGTTGCGTTACACTCCGCCATTCCAGAGCTGGACTTTCCTGAGGAGAGGTGACTGGCCATGCCTTTCAAGACATCACAGCAGGCTGCCAACCAAAACAGCTCATTCAGGCACTTTATTACTGATATAAGGAAAAAAGCATTCATTAGGTAAACTGGCTGAACTAGGTGGTTCGCATTGCACCATCAGCCTGAACTTCTGCTACATGGCAGAAAGGATCCATGCTTTCACGTTGTTAATGCCAAATTCCGACCCTACAATCCAAATGTTGCAGCAGAAATAAAGAATCAGCAGACCATACAATATTTTTCCAATCTCCCGTTGCCCAATTTTGGTGAGCCTGTATGAATTGTAGCCTCAGCTTCCTGTTCTTAGCTGAAAAGAGTGGTGCCCAGTGTGTCATCTGCTGCTGAAGCCCATCTCCTTCAAGGTCTGACATTCAGAGATTCTCTTCTGTATACCTTAGTAGTGGTTATTTGGGTTATTTGTTGCCTTCCTTTCAGTTGGGAGCAGTCTGGCCCTTCTCTGGATTCAGCAAGGCATTTTTTGCCCAGAGAGCTGCCTCTCAATGGATATTTTCTTTCTTTCTTTTTTCCCTCAACATTCTTTGTAAAGCCGAGAGATGATTGTGTGGAAAAAACATTCAGATCAGCAGTTGGTGAAATATTTTAATACTCTATTTGAACTTCAACAGGTAGTCTTCACCATACTGACATGCCTAAATGCATCGAGCTGCTGCCAGAAATTGGCATTAACATACAGTTGGACAGGTATCTCTAATGAAGTGGCCAGTAAGTGTATTTTAGACAGATGAAAGCTCTACTGGTGATGGTAAGGGAGCATAGCTAACATTTCCACAGCAGTGTATTAAACTCTGCTTATTAACTTCGCAGAAAACACTTTCCATCGGGACTATTTCTTGGAATAAAAGTTTAGCATAATAAGCTTCTGGTTTTAAAGAGTCATTACAGACATTCTGGCAAACCACAGTTGGAATATCCCTGGCACAGCACATAATGAGTTAGGTGAATTAGTTTGCAAGGTTCTGTGCATGTCGGCTCACTGGCACTGTTTACTGAGGCATCGTTACCAAAATATTGTCCCTTGTGCGTGCCCGGCTATGACAAGTGTCCAAATGTCTGCCTGTTCTGGAAAGCTGGAATGTCTTGGTGTTACATTTTTAAAGTGCAATCTGCATAGTGCTTTAATAATGAATGCGCCTTTATTGTGTTGTGATGCTGCCAAAAATCTCAGGGGCAACTTGTGCAATAGAAACTGACTGCAAGGCTCGATGCCACTTGAGATAAGTGAGATTTTTATTTCTGGAATTTGACTGAACTAGCTCTTCACTGCTAGCAAACATCTACACCCACATTTGAAGCTTTCTGGGGAGTTAACTCGAGTTTTGATGACTTGCAAAACTGACCTTTTTACTTGCCAGAGTGGATGCATTGTTGATGTTTATTATAATATCAGCAATCTTCCTGTTCCATATCCTGAAACTGCAACGCTCGTCTTTCTTTAAAAATATTGTTAATTATGTGTTTTCTAGTGATCACGTGCCATCTATAGACAGCCTTAAACTCAGACCCAAATATGCTTCTCATGAAGATCCACCAGAGGTCGCTGCTGGCCCACCACCTTATACCCTTATAACGCTAAAACATATAGATAGATAGATAGATAGATAGATAGATAGATAGATAGATAGATAGATAGATAGATAGATAGATAGATAGATAGATAGATAGATAGATAGATAGA
>NW_005187453.1:1949991-1963555 GCF_000239375.1 Pundamilia nyererei
AGATAGATAGATAGATAGATAGATAGATAGATAGATAGATAGATAGATAGATAGATAGATAGATAGATAGATAGATAGATAGATAGATAGATAGAAAGAAAGAAATAGAAATAGAAATAGCTTCCATTCAAATCCAGGTGCAATGACTTCAAAGGTAACATGTGGATGTGTAAGTGCATGCATGTTGTATGTCAGCTGAAGTGATTAGACTGGTGCAAACAGTTTCCCTGCCCCTCAAGTTTTATGCACATTGTGGATTTACTGCTCCTGTTACCATGACTACTGTCCTTGAATGTCCTGTGTGTCAGTCTGAGTTCTTAAGATACTCACTTTCAGCTGCAGAAACAGGATGTCTTGACCATTATGTTTGGTGATTTTATTCCTCTTTCCTTTGCTTCAAGGGGGCTTCTCACTGTCTGAAGGGCTTTCCTCTAAACGTCTCCTATCATATCCGTGCCTCAAAGCTACATTTCTATTTGAAACCATATTATTTCTTTAGGGGGTGGTACTGATAATCCACAGTTTTTTTTAAACTGTGGATTACTAAACTGTGGACTGCTTACGAAAGTGTAAGAGCAACATAATGTGTGAAAAGTTTTTGAAATGTATTACTAAAAGTCTACACACAAATGTATTATAGTAGTATCTCAGACTGTGTTTTACATTAGGTACTGGTAGAGTCAAAACGTCCAGATTCAGATTTCTTCTAGCTAACTGTACTTTATTTAAATAAAGTACATGATATGTGCTAGTGCATTTGCAATATATGTGTATTCACATCCAAAGCGCCTCACGACTTTTAGAAAGTAGGCTCTGCACTGCTCAGAAGCTCTGACTCATTCCTTCTTGCCCAGGAGCTAGCCCAAGGGATTGTGGGAAATAAAGTCTGTGGGCAAGGAGAGAGGAGGAGATTTAGGTCAATGGCAGGACATGATAGCGGCAAAATGCTGAGCTCACTGCTAGTCCCCTCTCTCTGCTACTTTAGTATATTTCAAAGATACAGAAGATACAGTGCAGCTTCCCCCCCCCCCAATTTATAATTTTTCATTCTCTTTGAACTCAGTTTTACCTCAAGGGGTGCTGCTCAACTCTTACTATACCCTGGATGTAGTCCTGCATGCTTCAGCCATTAAATACAACTGTCATTTACTTGTAAAAAGCTGCAGTGAGAAGAACTGGCACACATATGTGGTCAAGCAGCATCTCAAAAAAGAAGGCAAATTTCAAAAATTGCAGTTCCTGCACCGACCACTTGGGGCCGTTTCAAAAAGCAACACATGCCATGTTAAAGTGTTTAGCTATGAAGCATGAATGAACATGTATACAGTCTGGTGCAAAAGACATTTTGTTTTCTACAGCTAATTTAATTCTTCAGTACGACTGTGTGGAGGTATTTATTTTATAACTTTCCAATGTAAATATTATTAAGGCTTAAAATGAGCTTTTTGGGGGGCATCGCTGCTTTGACTGACGGGTAGCCATTAGCTCTGTCCTTTAGCTGTCCACTAGGCTTCAACTGAGCTCATTTGAGTATTGACTTTGAATTATGAACAACTAAACCATGTTAATAGTGTCAGTACTGTTTGGAACATTTCAAGGCAACTATCAGACAAATATTTTATTACTATGTTACACTGTCTGTGGGTGTATGATGCATTTTGCCACACTGAGCAAGAAGAGAGAAGAAGCGAGCAACATCAGGTGAAAGAAGAAATATGCTGGTCTCTGAGGTCATCTTCTGAAGTTTGGTTAAGGTTATCTGAGCTGCTATTGGTCTTTACACCAAAATATTTGTTCAAAGAATTTAACTCTCACATATTTTCTGCAAAAACAGGACATAATAATGTTACATTAGAAACATTTTAGGCTTATAGACATATTAATCATTTTGTAGCATTTCAACATTTTGTTCAATTAAGCAAATGCAGTTTTGTCAGCTTCTGGTTATGGCAGAGACATGGTGCGATGTGCCAAAGATCATCCAACAGATGTCTGTGTTTGTGTGTCCGTCTGTGTGAGAGCGATAGATAGATGTCGTTAGGCGTTAGGATGTTATGGCGAACTGTGGAAATGACAACAGAAGGTTCTCGTGCACGTTCATTAACTGTCCACTCCTGCACATGCTCGTGCATCAAAAAAATTTCTTAAAGCATAGACACACAGTCTATAATGTTCCTTAGCTGCAGTATACTTCATGCAACTGATGCATGTTGCAGTAATCTTCTTCTTCTTCTTTTTTTTTTTTGACCTGTCCCATTTGGCTCTTTTGCCATCAGAATTATTGTCTAAAGGCAAAGAAAGATGCCCAACGGATTTACTTTACCAAATCGACCAACCCAGCCTTGCCGTAATGGTCTATTTGATTCGCCTTTTATTGTTTATTTTATTTTAACCTGCTAAATACAGGACAGACTTGACTGGGGAAAAGAAAGGGGAGAAAGAAGGAGGGAAAGAAAAACAGCGGGGAAGAGGAATGGTGATAAAGGGCTAAAAAAACAAAAACCAACAAAATAAGCAGACAAAAAATACATGTTGCAGTAATCTTCAAGAGATCCCATAATTAGGAACCCTGCAGCTGAGTGGCAGCTGGAAACCATGGCAACTGGAGGAGGGATGTAATACAAAGCAGCTCTTCTTGATGATAGATGACATTTCCCATCAAGACTGAACCCTACTGTGTTCTCCAGGTGCAGCTTTCTTTTCTTGGCTACACACTGATTTAATTTACCGGATTTGGCACAGTGCTGAAAATTTTCTAAATCTTCCAAGATCTAGAAAGGTTTATGGAAAATAGATTTAAATGAATATATATTTCCCCACTGCTCAGTCTAATATGTATTTAAAGTATACTAATTGATCTGGCTCTATAATTCAAATTAAAAATTAGGAGTTCTTTAATATAAAGTCCTATGATTCTGCTCTTAACAAATAGCGGTTTTATTCCATTAAAATTCTATTCTATTAGTTTAGTATTTTACGTACAGGTTGGATAAGATTCAGGAGTAATAATAATAATAATAATGAAGCATATCTATGGTCTGTATATAGGATGGTTGTAGATTTGGGGTATGAAAAGTGAAGTGAGTGAAATCTTTAAACCTGCATTCTTTCTAATGACCAGCAAGAGGCGACTCCTCTTCTCCTTGTATGGTCTGTGATAAATCATCCTTACTTCTCCTTTGATCTGTACCCTCGGTATACACTTGCCATGACCAGTTTCAAAATGGCAATGTGGATTGTGAAAATACTCAGCTCGATTTTTTAACAGTGATTTTTTTTTAATCTTTTACACACAGTCAGTAACCAGACCTTTCATGTTTTTACCGTCTAATATCATCAAATCCAAAACAGTGGATTTGAGCCCACATTTCCCATCATGCATTTCAAGAATCACTAGAATTATTGCTTTATAAAATCCACATCTTTCAAAATAGTTACATCTTTTTTGTACTGTTTCTGCCCGTGGTGCTTGTTTTGTTAAGTATGTGGATTTTAGGGATTTCTTTATTTACTTATAACATGCAAATGAGTCACAATTATGCCTCTTAACCAGTGTTGGTCAAGTTACTTGAAAAAAGTAATCAGTAACTAATTACTGATTAACACCCCAAAAAAGTAATCCCGTTACTTTACTGATTACTTATTTTCAAAAGTAATTAATTACTTAGTTACTTAGTTACTTTTTAAAAACACGATTTACAACCTGAAGAGATGATAAAGCGATAGATCTTTCAGCCCAATTCTACTTTTTCTGCATAATCCATCATACAAAATGTAATCAAATGGAAAAGTCTCTTTTTTTAACTTGTTTTATCAGTTTTAATCTTTTAACTTCATGCATCAAGCAAAAATTTAATTATATGCAACATTCTCTGACTTGAAGAAATTAGTTTAACATTTAAACCTATTTTCTGCACATTCCAGCACATAAAATAAAATATTTTTTGTGTTTACACTCAGTCTTTCAAAAAGATGCAAGTAAAACACAGCAGAAAATAAATAAAGTCAAAGACTAGCGGTCCTGTTGCTCTATTTTCACCTGTGAAGCAGGAGTAGGGTAGGCGGAGGTTTGCCCTGGTGCAGGTGTGCCGCAGCGGTCAGTGGAAGAATCCGCGAGTTTCTCTGTGAATTTCCCATTACGTCGTTGCGCACTCGGTGCTTGTTTAGGGTTTTTTTTTTTCGCTGTAAAAAGAAGTTTTCTTCCCACGCACAACAGAATGTTTTTGTCACTTTTTATAGAATCAAACTCAAAGTAAGGTCAGTACTTCCACGCTTTAAACGCTGCACGCTCATACTCTCTCCCGTACTCGATATATTATCCATTGTTGATCAGCACACAGCTGTTGTCACGAATGTCGCACGCGCTTATGTCATTGTCATGACACATTCTCGCAAAAAACTCACAGTTTTAGTAACGCAGTAACGCAGCGTTCCTACAGGAAAGTAACGGTAATCTAATTACCGTTTTTGCGATAGTAATCCCTTACTTTACTCATTACTTTAAAAGGTAATCAGATTACAGTAACGCGTTACCCATCTCTGCTCTTAACATACTCGACTTTAAAGATACCTTAATTTGGATTGAACTAAAAGCCATTCAGTCATGCATGACTTCCATATTCTTCTCAAACACCAAGTTAATTTGCCTATGAGGGTGCTGTTTGTTGGTCTCTCTTGTGGAATTATGATTTATTATTTTGATCCGTCCTCCTTATTGTGTTGGTACAGATATAAACTGATTCGCACTCACCAGTTTGACCTCAGCCACGTACCACTCGCTGATTGCTTGTGATTGATGAGGTGATCAATGACCTATTCCTGACCATCGCTGGAGAGAATACTGAATCAGAGGAGATTGCAGAGTTACACTCAAGGATTGGGTAAATCTTCAAGGGCTGCCAAAGCTCTCTGGTCCAAGCAGCTTTACAAGCCAAGGAAAATACTACATGAAAAATACGGCAGCATGTAGAGAATGACCCCAAGTCCTGTGGAGTATTTTATGTAACCCCCTTCTTAGCTCCAAAATATGATGTGTTTGAATGGACATGCTCAGTTGAATTTGCCCTCACTATGACTCATCTGCGTTTAGTTTAGCTCAACACAAGGGACTTACTCCCCTGTGGCAAAATGACGATGCCACGATCTGTGACGCACTGCCCTGACAACAGGTGTGTGTTGTTAATGATTCATAAACCACGGGGGTGTGCATGACTTGATTGGCATTTAAAGCCACATTACTTTGGCATTAACCCTTTCACCTCTCTTTCCAAAATGAGCACTCTACCTCCCCCTCTCCCCCAACAAAGGGCTACTCCCAGTCCTGTACCACTACTGATGAATCAGCTCATTAGATCCTGGAGTAGCATTAGTTAAGATGTCAACTTCTGTCAATTCACTGCAATGAATAAAAGAGGAATGTGGAGTGAGAGTGGGAGAGGGGCACAACACAAATCCATTATAGCCGTGAGTCGTGCTTTAGGAGAGTGCTCTCAAACCGAATATTTACCCTGAGAAAATGAAACATGGAAGGAAATGTAAGATTGATATCTATTATCTGACTCACGGAGATATTTTTGATAAAGTAACAGCGATTAGAATTGCAAATACATAGTACATAGTTTGATGCGCAGCAGCGCAGATGAGTTGCTGATGTAAAGAGTGACGTGATCATTTTCAAATTGAAGAATAGTTTGGGGCGGTGCTGTGGCGGCAATCTTGATCTAGATCCTGGATTTGATTCCAGTCTGAGCCTTTTCTGTGTGCGGTTTATGTGGGTTGTTTCCAGGAATTCCAGCTTCCTCTCACAGTCCAAACATGGTGCACGTGATTTGGTATTGAAAATGTATTTAAATTTATAAATCCAGCAACATGCAATGATTAGCTAAACTTTCAGATTCTTTGACTTTATGTGGGTCCTTTATTTTTTTCAATCTTTTCTATTTAAAAGCTGTTGGTAGTTGAATTTTGTTAGTTTGGGAGACTTTTGGCTGTTTCCCATATGATTCTAGTTGTCTCCTGTGCAAGGATAGCATGCTTCCATGTCATGGCACCGGAGAGAAGAACAATAAGGGAGGAATAAGGCTAAAGCAGCAAATGCACCAGGAATCACAACGAATAATTAAATAAACAAAACTTAAAAGTCCAATAAAACTCAACCCATGACCATGACAGCCATGACCAGCCTCATCATCTCCACGTTCCTCTTGTCCATGACTCTTAAATTCATCCCAGTGTACCATCTTGAAGGGTATCTCGAATCCTAAAATGCACGTGGCGAAAAGAAGAGCAATGAGATCGGACGCCTGCTGGAGGAGATGTGAGAAGGATGCACAGGTATATCCTTAACATTAGTCTTTTGGATCCGTGAAGTATAAAAGAGGTATGACACAGAAGTGGAATAAAATAAATAAATACATTTTTAAAAAAACATGGTGGAAACAGGACAAATAAATGTTCTTTTTCTATTCGTGAGTTATATTAGCTGTAAAGATAATCAGCTCTGTGTGAATTTCAAAGCCCTTCACTGTTTGTGGCTGTTTGTATGACTTTAATAGATTCTTGTCTCACTAGACCTCGTTGTGAGTTCAATTAAAAGTAAAGAAGTTGTCACGAACACTGTCATGCTCAGAGATCATAAAATATAGCAGCAGGCTTTGCGACTGTGCCATACGCCATAATTAATTGACATCACTTTAAAATGACAGCTCCGAAGCAGGGATGTCTCATTTGCTTAAATGCCTGTTGAGGCGACTCCCCCCTCCCCGTATCTCTTCTATGACTTCTCAGGAAACAGAAAGAAATTCTAAGAAACCTTTTTAAGGTAATAATCTATTTATTTACATTAAAATTAATGCTAAATCACAGGAGCTCACCGCTGTTTTAAAAACCCAGTTTTTAGGCAGTTTCCCCCCTGAAAGATCCTTGCGCTGTGTTTTCACTCGACTGCAGCTTCTGTGGAATGCGCTGCAGAAAGTTTCTCTTAATTAGCACGGGCTGCCGCCTCCATTGAGCAGACTTCGCAATGACTGGTATGCTCACAGGAATTCAAACTTCCGAGGAACACAACATCAGAGTGCTGTCACGCTGACTGATCACTGGGAACAAGTGCCTCTCACCAGCTGAGCCTAAAGAGGAAACTGTGGCTACTTGTGCTATAATTACCCGCTTTCCCTGCAGTTTTTCCATATCCAGACCCCGCTGTAACCACTTCACCTTTATTTAGCAAGAAGTGTACGCTGCTGTTACATCAGTCAGCTACTGGAAAATTGGCTTGGAGATTGGCTCCCAGACAATGACCTGCAAATCCTATTAACAGTTCTGTTACCAGTTAAAGTCTCCTTCCCACGCCCTTCACCCTAGCACCATAACAACCTCCGGGAAGCAAATCCAACACATATCGATTTTAGATTTTTTTTTCCTGCAATTTTTTTAAAAACTGGAAGCCTGAAGTCTTTTGAGCTGACCACTGTGATACTGCAGCGAGTCTGTGATCCTTTTGTATATCGAGGAGAAGATGCAGATGAGGACAGGTGTTGTGAGACTCCATCTCCTCCTCCGTGCAGTTGAAGCAAAGAAAAAGTCTTATTTGGTTTTCATCATATTTCAAGCCACATTTCAAACATGATTTCAGGCTTTTCAACAGTTCATCGCTCATATATACGTCGACATTCTCAGCTCTTTGTGTTTGTGCTGCTGTGTGTTTGTATGAAACAAAGGGATTTATATAACTTGTGTTGAGTCTCTGAATCTGACGCCTTTGTGTGTCTTCAGGGAGCGAGGAACACTATTCACAGAGAATTTAGCTCCAAGGAAACGGCCTCAGCAATACTCTGAGAAAGAAGAGCGTCCTATTTCTTAAATACCACAGAGTAATCCTATGTTTTCTGTAATGCTGCTATCATGTCATCCACTGCTACCCACTCCCCTTGCTTGTGTTTACTGGGTTCAACAGATGGTGGTGTCGAGGCCTCTCGGTGCAGTTTTGGAGGCCAAAGAAATGAGGGGAAAAATGAAGTCTGGCAAGAGATGAATAATTGATGATGGATCCTTTTTTTTCTTGCTTGTTTGTTTTGTTTTTGTTTGGGTGTTTTTTTTTCCCCCACTGGGCTAACTTGACCCTCAAGTTTGGCACCAAGCCACAGCAGAGATGTGCTCAGATGAAGTCTGTGTACAAGAAAACAGCTTACAGTGCAGAGCAGTGTCTGATTGGCCTATCTTTCAGAGGGAAAGCGGATTAGAGTGGCCGCTTATGTCTGCGCATGAGTGTGTCTTTGTCTGTTAGTGTGTGTGTGTGTTGGCAGCAGGTGCACTCAAGCACACCTACCACGCGCTCCCGCTCCTGTGCATAAGGTTAGTAAGATTGAGAAACGAAAGGAAGGGAAGGCGCCTCTGTGACTTTAAAAATATTTTTAGTCCATCGTGCCTCAGTGGTCAGGAAAAAATTGGCACTGAAGGCGGAATTAGGCTTGTGCCAGGACGCTAATAAGGTTAAGGAAAGCTCAGTCCTAATGTACCAGAAATTAAACGTCACTTGCAAGTACACCGTCACCTGGGAGCTGCTTCACCTCATCGCACACAGACTTTGGAGAGAGAAGGCGGCGCATATTTGTGCACGGTAACACAGGTATGTAGCTCTTGCTTGCTCTTCTTAGAATAAGGACAGCAATTTGGAGGAAGTTGGGAAATTTCTAGCAGGTTTTTTTTTTTTAATTTCAGACAAGAATATAAGAAAGGAAAAACAGGTGTTGCACTGTATTCACAAAGGAATAAATCTACAAGGCCGTGTTTGGGCGTATTTGGTTCATTTTCTGACAGTGTAAGCCTATTCTTGTGCTTTGGAAATTCTAGTTTAAACTTGAGTTTTGCAGTGGTGTGCAAGAGCAAAATACATATATATGTACATATTGCATTTGTTAGCTTCTTTGCTTCATACCCCAGGTGACTATTCAAATTTAATGAACACAGCCCAGTGTGTGTTATCTGGTTACCAGACTCAAGTTACACTTATGAGGCTACACAGCACGAACAGACATACCTCTCGGAGTGTCCAGAAGAACACCTGATTCAGGGTTGAAGAGTACCTAAAGTACTACTAAAGTTTAGTTTTATTGTACTTTTAAGCTACACTTTAAGGAACTTCTACTCTAATACAGAAGGAAGTATTGTACATTTCTAGTCCAGAAAGCTGGGGTTGCAATTTTGATTTAAGGTACTTCATAAAACATAAAAAAAACAAAAACAAATATATGTCTCCTTAAAGGCTAAATCAATGCTTTAGTGTATGTTTGCCTCGTGAGTGTGAACATGTCCAGTGAAGTGGTGTATTGAAATTACTTTTCATGGTCCTGGGAGTGTTGGATTTCTACTTGTAATGCAGCGCTTTCAGATTGTTTTGTATTGATTCATTCTCTTAATTAACAAGATGATCTGAATACTCATTTCACTCCTCTGCAGTTTTGCTTTTTATAACAGAAGCATGCCTAAAGGGCCCTGGTAGCACTGTACTAATAAGTGTATGTGTACACTGTATGCAGGTGTGTATGTGTCTGTATAAATTGCTGGGTTTGCACATGCCTCAGAGAGTGCTTGTCCCTAGGCCTGTGTTTGATGTTGCGCCTGTACGCTGGTTTGTGTTTGTGTGTGTGACTGTCTGCCCGTCCGTCTGTCTGGGTGAATGCTTTTGCTTTGCATCACTGAATACTTCAGTCAGTGTGTTTATGTGACTATGTGGATGAGACATACACACACACACACACGCCAGAGACGGAGGCGCATGTATGGACTGCTTCCGCCTCACAGCGTAGAGACAATCAGGGCATGCTTCGGCAGTCAGTGGAAAGAAGGGGAGGAACCGAGCAATCGCTACACCACCATCATTTATCACCGAAGACAGACACCGAAACTCACCTCTGCCTACACGTACACATTCGTTTAGGTGAGGAGGAGGGTGAGGAGGAGGAGAGGAAGCAGGAAGAAAGCAGAAAGAGGGAGACAACTATAAAAATATTCACATCTGTGAAAGCCAAAGAGGTGAAGTTAGGGTGAAGAAAGCATGTTTTTGCAGAAAGAGGTACTAAAGGCTAAGAGAAAAAGCAAAGCATTACAGGAAACAGTGAAAGTGATGGAGTAAAGCGTGGATTTGAATGCTGTAGCCAAACCAATTATAGTTAACATTTTCCTACTCTAAAATATAAGAAACAAAGAACATGACATTTGGCCTTTTTTTCCTTCTTCTGCAACTAAATGAGATGCCTAACACACATCTTCACTTAAATGTGAAGCTACAACCAGGAGACGGTTAGCTTGGGTGTCAATAAAAACTGGAAACTGGAGGGGGGACAGGCTATTATAGCTCACCTGGTTGTGTGGGGGAGCCATATGCCAAAAGGCTGCAGGGGCTTGGGTTTGAATCCACCCCAGACCATTTGCTGCATGTCATTCTCCCTATTTTCCTGTCTGCTCTTTACTATCTTGCCAAAAAATAATAGCTAAACACACACCCCAAAAATAACCCTACACACTCATTGTTTTAAGAATAAGAATAAGAATAACTTTATTTACCCCGAGGGAAATTCTTTTGTCACGTACATGCTCAAAGCAGCAGAAGAGAAAGAGGAACAGATGAATAAGATATACAATATATTGGTTGTATATTGGTTGTTGTTGGTGCTGTTTCTTTAATCAGCACTGAAAAAACACATTGTACAAATCATGTGCTGGACTGTTTCTTGACCTATATTTTGAGTAACTTTCTGGAATCCTTGCTGGTTTTTAACTCTGATGAAATAACTTTTTTTCTCCATAATTTGTGTACATGTTAATATAAAAAAACGCTAATTTAAAAACTCTAAATTTGAGGGGGTGGGGGGGCTGTTTGCCCCAAATTTTGGTCTTAGACACAAGAGTGATCATCTGATCTAAAATATCATCTATACCAAACTTTAATTAAATAATCTCTCTGAATAGATTGTATGGCAGATTTTTATCAAATATTTTTATCTAATTATTTCTATTCCAACATATTCATAGCAAAAAATCAAAAGACTGTACTCTCGTGTGTAGGCTTATGGCTTTCAATGCCTAAAAACAAAGATATCTGAAGGACAAACAAATATCATCCCAGTTGCAGGGGCTGTCATGACATGTAAACAGTGGTAAAATGATGATTTGTAGTGCCACATGCTCTTATTTCTATCAATTCTATTATTAATAGAACAGGAAGAAATAGACACAAGCACTAAAGCTCTGGTCTTTGTTGTTTCTACCGCACTGTCTAGTTACCCAGTTTTTCCCTTTACCAAGCTAGTCCAGGTACTAAGGGCTTTGAACTGGGTAAAGTGAGGACACATTTCCCCCCTCAGAGCTCCACATGCAAAACAGCAAATGAGCACTTGCTGTCATATCGTGACATATCTCCTTGATGTACAGTGGAGACGACATATTTTAATATCCTACTTGCCAAATCTGGTGGCCTGCTGTGCATGTTCTCAAGACAATAGAGCTAAATACACTGTAGGTTTAATTTGCAACATGTGGGCAGGTTTAATGTAATTCTGTTTACAGCTTTGGACTGTTGTGTGTGTGTTGCTGTGGTGGTGTTATGGTGTAAAGATGCAACATACTGCTGCCTCTGCGTTGTCTTTTCATTACCCTCCTTTTATATTACGCTCATTTGATCCTGTGCTGTGTTCTTCATGATAACAACAGCAATTAAATCTTCACAAGGAGAGAGGAGATAAAGAATTCATTGCAACTTATCTGGCTTCAGTCAGTGAAACCTGATTTTCCCAGCCAGCCTTCAAATGCACATTATCATATCTGACAATATAATGTATTTTGGATATTTTAAAAAACTGAGAAAGAGAGATGTACAGCTGCCAACTGAGAAGGCATATGAATTACTCTTCTTGTTAGGAGTCATCTGTGGACTACTGCAGATGTCCGTTACATACTTTGTGATTGTTTTCCTCCTTATATTAGATCTATTTAATTTAACTATAACTGAATAGGTCTCCTTTAAATCCATATTTTCCCCCGCTGATGTCTTCGGATCACCTGTCAGAGGAGGAACATGCGCGGTGGGCATCAGAGCTGAGAGGCTGGTGGAAAACCTGCGTGAAAACGTCAAGTATCACAAAGCGGAAGTCGAATTCCGCTTCACTAATAAAGGCATCCAAATGTCATAATTGAAGATGAAACGTTTAAGGATGAACTGGTTTCTTTTTTTCTTTCATTTTCATTTACGAGCCTTACTAATCCGTTTTTAACCTTCACTAGTCCAAATACGTCGTTGTGTGCTCAGTGTACGTTTTAAATGCTCAGTAAAACACGCTTTCCTTTCCTCTTAATTTTGATTTTATTTTGTAAGACTGTACCGGAAACCAGCTTTTGTGGCTGTGAGTTGTTGTAAAAACGGAGACCCCTCTTACGGAAAACTGTGGTTAACTGTGCTGTAGCTACAGCTGCAGAGATGCGAGGGACAGAAAAACGTCGAGAAAGGAAACAGAGGGTAACACCGAAGCTGAACGTAAAGTAACCGCCGTCACAAATCATCTGAGATGTTTCGAGAAACCGAGGAGCAGCATCTTCGCAGCGCTTTCTCCCGCTGGAGATAAAAAACCGAGAAGAGGATCGCGCATTGATCCGAGAACAAGGGGACGGGAGGGGCCGATCATGGGGAACGAAGCGAGCCTTGAAGGAGGCGAGGGGCCGCCGTCTGGGCTACCCGAGGGGCTGGCACCTGACGGGAAGGGGGGCTTTTACCGGGTCTCAGACGGGACACCGGTCAACCTGAGTGAACTCAGCGAGGAGCAGAGGCGGCAGCTCTCCGCGGCGATGTCAAGGGCGCAAGGCAGGCAGCCCGGAGGCGCGGCGGCTGGACGAAGGCAGGGAATTTAAACCGCATTTATGATGCACTTCAAATACCCACACTAACCAGGCCATTTTATACGACACGGAGAGAGGATGGGCACGAGTGGATGTGTTGTGGTTGTGTGAAGCATCGTTTGGGAATCTCTGAGATGCTCTAAAGGAGGCAGAGAGCCCGATCACGCCCATTAAAAAAAAAAAAAATCATGTCAACCGCTCCAAGAAATGATTCCCTTCTTAGAGCTCGCTCTTATGGATAATCACCGAGATCTGATGATCTGCATGGCTGAGAGTGATGTCTCTGTTGGCAATTAAGTCGTACAGCCATTCGCGCTTCTAACGCAGACATGCAAGTCTCATTTTAACCCAGCAAACGATTTGAGTGTATGTGTGTGTGTTCCGTATTAAGAAATATACAGTATTGGTCACTGTTTATGTGTGGTATGTGCGTAAGAGACACACCTCCAGTATTTATGCGAAATTTTCGAAATGCCTGCTGGGTAAGAAAATCTGTCGTGCCCAGTGTGTTTTTCTCCGATCGAACGATGCCTTAACACCCAGCTAAAAACAAACCCGACACCGTCAGCCGTGAATGCGCGCCCCGGTGTCGCCAATTAAACGTTTACCCCTGAATTTCACCGAATTGGATTTTAACCGATGGTGTCGTGGAGGAGGAGTGGGGGGGGGGGGGGGGGGG
>NW_005187453.1:1963731-2019306 GCF_000239375.1 Pundamilia nyererei
GGGGGCGCGTCAATATTAATATGACTATAAATAGAACAGAACAGGCGTTAATGTCATCACTCATATATGTCTTCGCAGCTGAACGTTTAACTAAGTCGGGTTTCATCCTCTGTTGTGGACACATCTGCCCTGGAATGAGGCTGATCGCTGTCCGTGGTCCTGAAATCCACGATCCAGCGGGCTGGCTCACAGCAAGCATTGCGCCGCCACTACTTTTCACTGTTTGCTCTGCTCTTAAAGTACCCCCACATAGCCTGTGCTCACTATAAAATAATCACATGTATTCATTACTGCATTAAACTTTATTGCCTGAGGATGTAATTTAATAATGGCCAAAGCCTCAGAGACTTTAAAACAGCAGAACCAATATATCTCGGCTGTATGCTGCATACACACACGGTGATACAATAACAAACAGTATCCAGTCGGTCCATTAGCACATTGATGCATTTCTCTAAATATCCTGCAGTCCTTTGGCTAGGCTTGTGCTTACTGCATGTTGCCTCTCAGTCTGAGCTAACAAACGCGTCTCAGCTTACCCCTGTGGAGCCAAGCGTCTCCCCTCTCTATCTCAACAATCTACACTCCCATGTCATTCAACGGTATTCACTTTCCTGTCAGCTTTACCCCAGGGCTACTCACTACACATTTTGTGCTCACTGATGTGTTGAATAGGCCTGAGAGCTACGGGCTTAGCTTGTGTTATTAGCAGAGGGATGCTACAGGTTTTGTTGTTGAAAGGATTAATAGCATAGCATGCAAACAGTCCAAGAAAAAAAGGAGATGATAAATGTTCCTATCCTCTGTAATTCACAATATTATTGGAAAAAGGAAGCTTTATTAAGCATTAATGTACGCGTAACTAAGACAAAAGGCTCAGGTAGATGTTAAAGCGTGTGGTGCTGATGCGATTGGTTTTTTTTTAGCGTTTGTTCAGAAAATGTGTTGGAGTGTCAAAGTGAATATGAATGATTCAAGCAAAAACAATAACACAAAGAGTTGTTTTTCAGGGACATTGCACATTTATCTGAAGCTCCATAAATGTGTTAATTTCAGCCAAAGGCAAATTTTCAACTGCCGCCAGATGTTGGTTTGTTCTCTAAAAATACAAAGATTAATGGATGAAGGTGGAGTTGAAGTGGATTTTGGAACTATCCAGATATTAAAGTCTTCGTTTCCAGTTAGATGTTATTATCTATCTGTCTAACAGATAAACCTATCTGTGTCTGTTTTCTTTCTTCTAGACCATCAGAATCTGATGCACAGCAGCGTTCCCAGCAGGTAGGAGCCTCCAGGGGCCCAACAGGTCTTAGCAAAAGCCGAACTGTTGACGCCTTCAACCAGGGTCCACTCGGAAAGCCCACACCAGGCCGCAGCCCTTCGTCTCTCAGCCTTTTTGAATCAAGATTCCGGCAGGAGCCAAAAGACCCTGAGACCAAGTCATCCGGCATGTTTGGCTCCAGTTTTCTCAGCGGGGCCAACCCCCTCAGCGCTGTATCTTCTATGACTTCGTCTGTCTCCTCCTCCATATCCTCCATGGGTGATACCGTCAACATTCCCAAATTTGGACTGTTTGGGGATGAAGAGGAGGAAGGCATGCCTGCAGCTTCTGAGTCCAAGCAGGGAGGGAAGCCACAAGGGAAAGGCCCACAGCAAGGGCCAGGTCCAAAGGGACCACAGCAGGGAGGACCCCAGAAACAGAGTCAGGGCCCTCCTGGACAGGGAGCAAAGCCAGGACAAGGACCCCCTGGTCAAGTACCCAGACAAGTTCAGGGACCACCAGGCCAAGGGCCAAAAGCAGGCCAACGTCCTCCTGGCCAAGCACCACCAGGGCATCAGGCCCCCAGACCAGGTCAGGGACCACCGGGTCAAGGCCCACCAGGGTCACAGGCACCCAGACCAGGTCAAGGACCCCCAGGTCAAGGAACCAAACAGGGAGCCCCTCTCCAACAAAAAGGTGGTCTGCCACCACAGCAACAACAACAACAAGGACCTGGGAAACCTGGACCCAAACAGCAAGTGCCACAAGGGCCTGGTGCACATCCTGAAGCCCCAGGAAAGACTGCTGGGCCCCCTATTAAGCAGGGAACTGGAAAGCCTGCAGCTGGGATCTGCCCACTATGTAAAACCACCCAGCTGAACGTTGGATCTAAGGATCCACCTAATTACAATAACTGCACTGAGTGTAAGAACCAGGTCTGCAGCCTGTGTGGATTCAGCCCCCCAGACTCAGCGGTAAGACACGACTGTTCATTCTTTTCTTTTTTATAAATTTTTTTTCCTCGAACCCCTTTCTTGTCATGAAGACTTTAAAAGCGTTATCACACCTTGTATAACATCCCAAATGATTCATTTCATGTCAGCACCCACAGATCTGTGCTTTCCAGACATCTAAAGGTAAAAAAAAAACATGTATAATTCCTATGTTAGTATACTGGCATTTAACTAATATTACACAATCTAGTTTATGTTATGATGACAGTGTGTGGAAAAGGCCAAGTATCATTCGATTTTATGTCAGTGAAACATCAGTTTTTCTGGGGGTTTTTAATAAATATAATCTGCCAGTAGGAAGACTTCTTGGCTCTGCATTTAAATCACCATAAAATGACTAGTCAAACCGATTTGTAAACAATGGAAGTTAGCGTCCTCATCCTAAATAGACCAACAAAGAAAAAATGATTGCAGCATAAAAAAGAAGTCAAGATAACTAGCCAAGGTGCACATTCAGCGCTCGCCTGTTAACAGCATATCGCTGTTCCGTGAGCCTGGCAGAAGGAGCGCATTTAATAAGAGTTGCAGACGATTTGAGGAACAGAGGGACCATATGGACCCAGGGAATGTTGATCAAGGTGACTCATGTCATGGCCACAGGAAGATACTGTGCCAGCCGTGAGGACACTCAGTCACACATGGACTGTAAACGCTAGTGGGCCATGATCATAGCAGAGCAGAATGGCTGGTTCCGTCTGCTCGAGTTTCTTCTTGGGATCGGCTGATGTGCGTAATAACACTGGGGATAGTTCAGAAGGCACATTTTTAAAACAAGAGGCTTTGATTTTTGGGTGCATGTTTAGACAGACACTAGGCCTTTAAAATATCCCCAAATATGCAAAGGGGGAAGTCCACCAAGGGTGTATACAACTCTTAGAGCGTGCTTCTATCGCTGCAAGTAGCAGCTGATACAATAATATATCATCACCTACGTTTATTACTCTTATCTGCAAAAGACTCTACACAGATTTGCATTTATACTTGGGTTGTTCTTCGAAAGCCAGCGTATTTGCATATGCTGGACGGATTGATCTGTTTACATTTACGCAATAAATAGGCGACCATTACACACAAAAATACGCACACTGCTCTACACTACAAATACAAATACACATTCTTCTAGATAGCGATCAGCCTGTCAGCACTGACCCTTTTGAACACTGTACTATGCACACAGTGGAAACCAAGGAGATAGCCAAACACTGAACAAAGAGCTCACTGCTGTAAACCCGGCTTTTTTAAGAACAGGTGTTGATAACTCCTGTATGGTGTAAACAAAGGCAACAAAAGACATCTAGTTATCATCAACATATAGACCACCTGTAATAAAGCTACTATAACCTGGCATTGATGCATGAATAGTATTTGCTTTTTTTGACTGATTAGTATTTGTGTAAATGTTGTTGATGAAAAAACAGGAATTAGCATCATTTGAGATGCAAATTATTTGGTTGTGTCTTTTATTTGCGATTAAAGTTAGTTATTGGGCATATACTGTACTTACACTTGTCACTGGTGCATCTAACTAATGCTTTGTTTGTATCTTTTCTTTCATGCACAGGGTAAAGAGTGGCTGTGTCTGAACTGTCAGATGCAGCGAGCCATGGGAGGAATGGATCCCCCTGGTGTGACGAAGCCCAAGCAAGGCTCCGCCCCACCCTCTCCTCAGAGACAGGCATCGGGAAAACCTGGAAAGCTCCTGATAAAACAGCAAAGCACCTCCGACCAAGGGTTAACACCACCAACCACACCAAGGCAGAAATCCCCAGGTCCTACCTCTCCAGGACCACTTTCACCAGGCTCCTCAGTCGCGGGATCCCCCAAAATCGACCCCAAGACAGGTCGCCCCATTATTCAGAAGTCCAGTCCTCAGCAGTCCCCAGCTAAACCCAAGCAGGAATCAAGCTTCTTTGGAGGGTTGGGAGGTATCAGTTTAGGGGGGCTCACAGATGCAGCTAAGCCACCAGCAGCTGCTTCACACGCTGCTGAGTCAGTCACGGGAAAACTGTTTAGTGGGTTTGGTGGGTTGATGGAGTCGTCGAAGCCTCAGGCCCAGGCTGCTCCAAAACAGGAGGAATCTGTTGCTGGGAAGTTGTTTGGAGGTTTTGGAGGCTTGACAGAGTCCACTAAACCTCCTGCAGCCACATCTCAAATGTTTAGCTTTGGATCATCCCTCTTGAGCTCAGCCACCAGTCTTGTCACGGGAGAGGAAGATAAAGCAAAGGGTTCACCTCCTGGGTCACCACCTGACTCCCCTGCAGACTCTGGTCCCGGTTCACCACCTGACTCCCCCCTCTCTGGCCCTGGCTCTCCCCCTGATTCAGACTCTGCTCCTGAAACACCGCCCCCTAAGACCAAGAAACCCCCCAGAACCATTTCTGTGGAGCGGGAAGAGAAAGCCCCGGAAACCAAACCCGTGCCCGCTTCAGCTCCAGCGACGAAGGAAAACTGCCCTCTGTGTAATGTGGAGCTAAACGTTGGCTCGACAGACACGCCCAACTACAGCCTCTGCACCGAGTGCAAGAAGACAGTGTGCAATCTGTGTGGATTCAATCCTACTCCTCACTTAGGAGAGGTAAGAAACCCTTATCATTGTTGCTGTTTTCTTACGCCCCTACAGCTTCCTGCGCTCTCAGCACCGTGCACCTACTGCTAATTTATGCATTCTGGTGTATATAAATAGAACACAAACATCCTCTAGATGTTTCGTTGAAATAGGTCACAGTAGAAATACAATTAGGACTATTCAGTTGAACGTTTTCCCCACTAGCATCTCGCAAAAATACCATTTATTTCTTCTTTTAAGTCTATTAGTTTGACTCAGATAGACAGTGTAATGGCATCTGCACATATTTGACTGCTGAATTAATGGATGTGGTCAATTATGCAGCGTTTAAAAAAATCTGTAAGCCTCATTACTGTCAAGCTTTCTTTAGCTGAGAGCGCGGCCAGACACGTGAAGATAAATAGCTTTTTTGGAGGACTCATCATCAAAGAGCACTTGACTGAACACTGTGTGTCTGTATATGTGTGTATTTGGCTGTGTGCGCTTGTGTGGTCATGTGTAGCGAATGCACGCTTTCCTTTATATAGAGCAGTCTTTAATTGTGAAACTGGATACATGCGACTTGGTAAATCTGTAAATGCCAATGCTTATTTGTCTGCTTTTCTGCATGTGAAAGCATCTCCAACCAGTCACTTCCAGCCTGGTTATCTATCAAGGTGCGGGGACAGGTTTGCTGGTGTTTTCCATGTGTTGTTCCATGTGGAAGCAGCACTGTGAGACCGTGCTTTGAGTTCCACACAGCAGATGGTACTCTGTGGTGTCGAATCAGTATATAATGGGAACAGAGGCCAAAAAGTGCTTTTGGTTGAGCAGTTTCCCAGCATGCAGGCAAAGCATAGTCACATATGCTGCACCCACGTGAAAATGTGAATTGTCCCAATTTTGTTTATAGCGTATCTGAGTCACATCTCACAATTAGATCAAACATCCATTGAGAACTAAAGTATAACATAACTAAAGCTAGTGGTCACTTGGGATGGCTAATATCCTCTTGACATGGTCATGCCACTCAGAGCGCAAACACGCGTTTGCCAGGCCGAAGCCGTATCCTGGTTTCACGTGATAACTGCTTTGTTAGGTCAAGGTTTGGTAATCTGCTGTGTATTTCTGGCTCTAAGCTGAGAATGAGCTTGTGAACGCTGCCAGTTCAGAGGCAGTTTGACATTATGAAAAATATCCTTATTCCCATTTTCCCATTCCGCTTTCATATCTGTGTGTTAAAGAAAATGCTACAGCCAGCAATCCCAGGAGTCTCCTGGAGTTTGGCACACAAACAACCTTTAAACAGGGAGTTTCTGTGTTTACACTCAAGTTTTTGACCAGTATTAGTTTACAGTGGTGACAGGACTATTAAAGTTTTTGTACTGTTGTCGTCTTCTGAAGCTCGGATTTTTTTTAATTGCACATGCTTGCTGGGAGACTGAGGAGCTGAATCACTTAATTGAGGCCAAGCATGGAGGGGGAAATGTAATTACAAAGGCGAGATGGGCATTCAAGCCACTGATGCTCTAATTGGACATAGATTAGTCCTCTTAACATCCTCTTTTCTTGAAGCCCGACTCCGTTTTGTTTTTAGGACAGGCGCAGCTAGAAATTCTTACGGTGAGGGATGACTATTTCTTTCTCTTGCAGGGCTGAATAAGACACATACGTTGAATAAAAATGAAAGGTTCTGACTGAAGTTGTGACCAAGCTTTTGAAGGTTTGGCATAAAAGACACGCGCACACACATACACACACACGGCACCTAGGTTGAGTCATCTGCCCCCTACGTAGTACGCCTCACTCGTGTGTCATTCGCTGCCATAATGTCGGCTGTCAGCGAGGGTTTAGTTGCTGACGTGAGTGGTGCAGAGTGTGTGGCGAGTGTGTGGGAGGGGACAGTTTGTTTAATTTGTGAGAATGTCGAGCTATTGACATTTGGCTGAGTAGGCTCAGGTGAGCCTTCACACTTCAGGAGAATTGCTTCTTTTAGTGTGTTTTTGTTCTCACGGTGTGCATGTGCAAGGATTAGAAATAATCTGGAGGTCTGTTTCAGGGTCTGTTTGCTAAAAATGTGTCATTTTGTTGAAATATTGAAGGGTGAGCGTCCATCTGACTGTAATGTGTCAGCATGTGTAGCCATAATCTCTGTGTCCTGAAAGGATTTAAAGGGCAACAGGAAGTCTGCCATTTCTGTTGAGGCGTGAGCCCCGACTCAGGTGTTTCTGCTTAATCCCATCAATATGAGTTGTGAAAATAGCCACCCTGGAAGGAAAGGCACTCACCTTAATGTGTTTTCTCTGTTGCTTGCTTTCTTTCAAACGCAGCTCCCTTCCTTGCATTTTTGTCCTATTTTCTCTGTCTTTTTTGTATTTCCCACTCTTTTGTATTCTTGGTCTTATCCTTATAAGACAAAGAACGACTTTCCTAATACCTGCGTTTTTAAAGACAGTGTATTCTCTATGAGAACCCTCCCTGAACAGTGCTATCCCCCTGCTTTTACCAATGGGGCCCCCTTTGAAGTAGGGAAAGTGTGTAAATGTGTGTCTGCTGCTCAGCAGTGTTACTTTAGCTCAGGCTCCATGTCATATTGTCCTTATCAGTAATGAGTGTGCTTTTTGAAGGAGCCTTACGTAAAATGGGAAGTGCAAATCAGAGAGTCAGAGCTAAGAGTAGAGTTGTGAGTTACACTCTGTGTCACCTCCACCTACATAAACCAGCGAGATTTCCACCTTTTTTATTTGAATTCTGCAGAAGGTAATCTGTGGTTTTGAAATTGAACATAATAATGTAATTTTCATACTAGGGTTGGGCGATATGTAAAAAATTTTCCAACCGACCCTCGTCAGTCCAATAATCGACGATGGGCGATATATTCGCGCATGGGCAGACATTTCGATGGGCGGAGCAATGTAATCATGCATGTACTGATTTGTGCCTTTACAACTCAGAAGTCCAAACATGGACAAACTTAACTTAACAGGTCATCACAATTAACGCAATTAAAAATTTTAACGCGCTCAACCCATCTGGAGCGCAGAATGAACAAACTTTGGACAAAGTGCCCGAAATGTGTTGACAGAGACATTTAAGGGATTTTGACTCAGTCTGCACTCCAGATGGGTTAATTGTTAATCGCGTTAGTCGTAATGACGGAGCGTTAACGCTGACAGCACTAAAAAAATATAAAGTCGCCAATTTGGTATGAAAGAGGTAAACCTAAGGGTGTAACCACCCTCTGAGGAGGGTACATTTGCTCGCAGATGAAAGAGGGTGCCGTTAAAACAGCGCTATTAATATTAAATTTTTTTTCTGTTGACTGCTTCTGTTAGCTCCATCATTATTAGCAAACTTACTCATGGTCAAATGAATAAATAAATCGCCTTTGTAAAAACGATCGCCGATGGGCTCAGCCTATCATCGATTGTCGATATATTTGTCCAATCGCCCAACCCTAGTTCATACTCTTAATGCATTTGGACTATGTCAATACAAGCTCAAGTTCAAACCAGGAATCAGAATGGCGAAGAAAGGAGATTTAAGTGACTTCAAACATGGTGCTTTGAAGTCCAGGAGATCAGCTGAGTATTTCAGCTGATCTACTGTGGGGTTTACAGAGAATGGTCCAAAAAGGAGAAAATATATAGTGAGCACAACGCCTCTGGGTGTAAATGCTTTCTTGATGTCAGAAGTCAGTGAAGAATGGCCAGACTGGTTCAAGTTGATAGGAAGGCAACAGCGATTCGCTCATTAGATCCAAAGTATGCAGAAGAGCATCTCTGAATGTGGAACACATCAAATGCTCCAGCAGCAGGAGACCACACCATGTACCACTCCTATCAGCTAAAAACAGGAAACTAAAGGTTCAGTTCTCACGAGCTCATCAAAATTGGACAACAGAAGGAGAGATGTTGCCTGGAACGACGAGTCTCGATGTGTACTTCAACATTCAGATAGCAGAGCCAGAATTTGGTGTCAACAACATGAAAGCATGCTGCTTTATATCAACTGCTGTGGCTGGATCCTGGAGGTGTGATGGTGTGGGGTATATTTTATTTGCACACTTTGGATCCATTAACAGCAAATGAATATCATGTAAACACTACAGCCTGCCCGAGTATTGTTGTTGACAACGTCCATTCCTTTACGACCACAGAGAGGATCATCGGCTGGTGGATGCTTCCAGCAGGATAATGCACCATGTCACAAAATCACCTTAAGCTGGTTTCTTGATCTCAACTGGCCACAGTACACTCTACCAGCGAGCCTTGTTTAGATAAATTAAATATGAAAAGATGTATAAAAACATATAAACAAGAGTTATGAAGATGCATGGTGTTTCCTCTTTTTTTTTCTTTTTCCCCCCACTTGACATTGGCCAACATCTACAAGATTATGCTTTGCTATCCTGTATCAACTGCTCTCCCTAACTTAATTATTAAATACTTTCTGGCTGTTGGTTAATGTATCCTAGAAACTGAACTGCTTTATTCCAGTTTGCCATTTTTGTATTTAGTCACAACTACAAGATCTTAAAAAGTCGTCATCCTGGAAAATGAATAAGCAATGATCATAAAGTGTTGAGTACACCTATTTTTGTGGAATGGTGGAAAGAAATAGTTTAGGATTTTGGTAAGTAGGTCACCCTTGTCTGCTGTCAAACGGACATTCGGGTTAGGAGGCTAGCATCACTTTCTTCTCAAGATTTGTTTAGCCTCAAAGAGAGTAAGCAGACCAAAATGCAAATGCTAGGCTAGTGGTTTCTTTGCGCAAAAGTAAACACTTCCTTATTTATGGCATAAAGATGTCATGAATCTGCTCCTCTGGGTCAGACAGGAAAGGATCATTTCAGATTGTTTCGTTAACTTCACCTCTCTTAATATCTGCTTAAGTTAAGCCGTTAGTTTAGGCTTGTAAAATTTCGGTTAAAACCAAAAAGCCACTTGAGCACTAGGTCCCCGTGTTGGGCATCCTCATGTTTCTAAAACCTTAGCCTGCATTTATTGCAATGTGTTTCCCGTGTCCTCCTTCCTCATTGTTATTCTGCAATCGTGCCCACGCCTCCGCCCACAGTCTGAATCCTCTTGAGTCTGCACAGCCAGATAAAGGCTCGCTCCGTGGTCATACATACACTTATGCACATGCTTGAATATGCTTCTGTGTAGCGCTTGGTATCTCTGAACCCCCCCGCTCCAAACTTCTGCCTTATTTAAGTCACACGTCATTGCAGAATCCAGATATTAGATGATTCTGTTGTTTACAGTACTTAGAAACTAACCACAGTTATATATCACAGTTATAAAACTTTCAATCCGCTCCATACAGTCCAGTTGCTCTCACAGCTCTCCCATCAGTTGGTCAGGAGGCTGAAGCATACAAAAATAGCCACAGCCACCAAAGAGAGCCACAAAGAGGAGAGGGAGAGAGAGAGAGAGGGGAGAACACAAGCAACTGCAGGGCAGCCCCCCCACCCCCCTCCTCAACACTCCCTTTTGTAGCTCTTTGTGTTCCCTCTTTCATATTCACTCCTTTAACTGTGTATTTTCTTCTGCCGCACCAGGCAACCCACAGAGACCCGCACATGGCCACATTGGAAGGCTGTGAGGGTATTTTTAGACATTAAGGTGAATGTGTGTGTCTGTGTGTGTGTTTGCGGATGTGTTTTGGTTGATTTTGTTGGCACCTGAATAAGAATATATCTCACAAGTTAAACTGATTTTATTTATTTATTTTTACTGAGAAATGCATCTAGCAAGTTGCTGTCTCAGTTGCCATATTAACAGATCTTACACCTTGGTTAGGCTATGAATGGTAGATCCTTCCTTTTTATATAGAACCCTTCATGCTCTACTCTAGAAGAAATTCTAATGATCTCCTTTCGAATTTGCAGTTTTCAAAATTTATTTTAAATGCTTAGCAAGACTTAAATTTTCACCACCAAGCGAATACGTCAAGTGTGCCAGCAGTGGGGCCTCATCACACTGAGAGCAAAGGACAGGCAAGCAGAGACACATGAAGACACAGATTCTGGCACTTGCCCCTTGTTGTCAGCACTGCAACACATGCTTTTACTTCACCAGCAGGGAAGGGTCTAATTTGAATAAAGCAGAAAGTTGGTTTTGTGGATTTTGGACTATCTCAGTCTGACTATTAAATGACCTTAAGTGGGTGAGGGGAAACAGCTTAGCTTCACCTGTGAAAAAATCATTTTCATGCATTTTTTGAAAAAAAAAAAAAAAAGGCAAGAGGATTAACTTTTATCCCACGTTTAAAGTGGTCCCTTTCATCTTTATTGGAGAATATAGGTATTGGTAAAGGAAGAGCAGTTGGAGGGAGCTACCTTGACTGACAAGTTATAAGAAATAGACCAGAAACTTCACAAGTGTCGTTTTATGATTTTGTTTTTTAATTAAAATGTCAAATATTAAAACCACAGTCTTCTTTTTAAGCATGAAATGAAAGTAAGAGAGCACTGAGATGAAAAAACACGCAGACAGATAACATTTCATTGCAGAATAGAGGAGGACAGGCCCAAAGCAGAGGCGAGAGGAGACAAGAGATATGGTTGTGACAGAAAGAGGAATCCCATGGAGGGGTGGAGGAGGAAAGGGGTGTCACAAAGGATATGGGTGCCAGCCCATGCTGCCCTAAGCAGTGCAGACCATGACAACCTGACTGTTGCGGTTTGTTTTAGCACTCGTGACTCACGCCTGCGAGTCACATGAACAGCACCTGTGGGCAGAATTGACTGTCAGGCAGAAAATATGATAATGCAAGAATCCTAACATAATATAAGATTTTATTAATGTATAGGAAACAGCCAGCCCTAGTTATGCCAACATAAAAATGGTTGTGCACTATATTGTCGCGCTAATAGATTCTGGAGGTCAAATTGTGCCTCTTTCTTTTTGCATTGCCTGAAAAAAAAATCTGTCATATGCTGAGACATCGGTGTAATATGCAGGCATTTCTGGCTTTTGTCTTGAATTGTGTCTCTGTCGTGAGTAATGTTTGTTAGAATACACACTTTTCTTTTTGCAAGTTTGAAGGAAACATGTAATTGGAGTATAACCAATATTGCACTTGTGACTTAAAGGTGATTGTGTGGTTTGCTTTAAAAAAAGAGAGTTGAGTATGTGGGTTGTGGGTATGTGGGCTGCGAAATAGCTTATTTTGCTATTGATTGTTGTTTGTTGTCGTTTATTGCATTGGATGATTGAAGTCTGAAGAAACAAGACAAATTGCCAACTTAACAATTTATTCATTTAACAAACAGGGGCGTCAGTAGAATGTGGAAAAAACCTTACACAGCCCCAACAGCAAGGCACCTCATCCTCGTGGTGGTCACCAGCATGGTAACACACTGTTAGCCAAAAGCTCCAAGCTCAAGCTAATCCCATAAGTGTTGAGTGGCCTTGACCCTCTGATCAACTGCAAGAGGCAAAATCTGGACTCATTGCTGGACATAAAGTTTCTCTACATATTCAGGTTCCACTAGAGTTTGGCTGTCTGCAGTCTATCCCAGATTGTCTGGGTAGAGAACAGTCGGCTATAACATCCTCCAAACCTGTACTGTAGAAGACTGCCTATGGTTCTTGACTGCCGACAGGGTGAGGGAACTGTCTTCTTGTGTTGTCGTCTTCTTGGGACGTCCACTTCACGGCCTGTCTCTGACATCCTGATTATATGGGATTTGGGCTTTAATTTGGAGATGGTAGCAGGGCTCACTCCAAATAATGCTGCAACTTGGGTTTGCAGAACATCAGCTTGCAGTTGCCCCATGGCACATGTCCTATTCAGATCAGTCAAACATGGCATTCTTGGAGCAGACACCAAGTGACCTCTGTAGAAGTGTCCATGCTCACAGGTACTGCTAACCAGGAACCTGGGGTACCAGAAGCTCAAAACAAGAGTCAATAGCAGAATAAGCAGTTTGGCATAGGCAGAGAATATTTGGCAAGTTTTCATGGGTGTTACCCACATACTCAATCTTTGCTGCTTTGGGATGTGATGAAATAGGAAATTGGCTTCATGAATGTAAAGCCACAAATCTACCTGTGTGATGCTGTCATGTCAATATGGACCAAAATATCTGACAATCCAACAGTCAGCTATAGCGACTATATCAATGTTTTGAACTATAAAATCAAAATAATGACCTTGAAGAAACCAAAAACTCTTTATATAGCCGAGGGGATGTGCAGAGTAAAAACTTCTCTATAAACATTCTTTCTTTCTTCTGAAATGTAATTCATAACTGCTGAAAGGAGCGAAACACTTGATTTAAAATTTGAACAAAGCCCTGTCACTTTTTTGATTTCGATAAGAAGCTGACTCATGCAGACAGTTTATGAGATAAACTAGATAAACAAACACAGATGCACACAGAATATGCACTGAAACTTCTCCCTGTCCTTAATCCCTAGGCTAGAAGTGTATATATATTGTGTCAAACCCACTTTAAAAACAGACTTTTTACACATCAACAAACACTTTGTCCTCCTCTCTTCCGGCTCGTCTTCATTCACCTTCCACAGTGCAATGGAATATTCTGACAGTATCATCATGACAGAAATGAAACACTGAGGCTCTTTTCTGTCAACTGTCAGGTTTGATTTGAGTAAAAGATTTGTATTTATAATGGGATAATTGACCTGTTAAACCTTCATTTATCCAGGGAATATTCCTCAGTAGGCTTATACTCTGTCCTGCAACATTCTGCTTCACTAACATTTTGCTAAATGCATTCCCAGAGGATGGTAGCAGGATGCGACTTATTCAAATTCCCCACTCAGGTTTTGCTTCTTATTTTGTCATTAAAGCCTACAATCTCTTCGTCTCGAGCCCGGTTCTCAAACCTTAAGGCGATTACCACTCATGTAACGTTTACTTTCATGATTCATTTGAGAATTACATAAACATTTGTGCATGTAAGTGTGAATACAACACATTGAGACCACGATGTTAACATCCTTAACACGGAGACATCGATTAGAACAAAGATCTTTTTTGGCTCGCAAAGGAGCTGATGCTGTGATATGCTGCTTGCGGTCTAGTGAATTGTAATTAAGTTGGCCACTGAGCATGCTCATCAATGGGAAAAGGGCAGAGACTTCCAGATTTTAATTTGAGCTAGAGCTTTATGACAGAAACATGCACGAGCGGTGCTGCAAAAAGAGCATTAGCCTCTTGCCTTTTAACCTTATCATTCATATAGTGGATTATATTGTGTTTTCGCTAATTATCTGGTGATATACATCCAGATATCACCATTGTCAAGACATGTCATTCATTTGTGGGCTTAAATGTAAAATAACATTAATATTAAAATATTAAATAAATAGACCCATAAATGTCCTTTTATTCCCCTTTCATGCCAATACTTGACTGGAATAGGTAACCCCAGCAGGTGGGTAGCATTGGCTTAAGCATAAAGAATAGAAAGGGTGTGAAACAGCTAATCTGGCTCTTTCTGAAGGTGGCAAATTTAACTTGCTAGCACCTAGAAACATCATCATGAGCACCTTTTATTTCGCTTGCTTAAAGAAAAATTACAGTGGTGGAAACAACTCCGATGCATCTTATTTTTAGAGAAATAGAGGGTGTTTTAGTGCATTTTACTTTTTAAAATCAGCTAACCAAGATGATGAGAGTAATGAGAGTAACCAGGATGAAAATGATCATCTACTTGACATAAAGACATGAGGCAAGTTAACTGCAATATGGAACTATCTTTACAGTCTGCATATGATAAAGGAAAACCTAATTAATGAAAAGACACTACAAAAAAAAAGCTGATGAAGAGGCGTTAACCTGGAAGAATGGCAGGAACTTTTGCCAATGTATGTACAAATGACGTCAAAAGCATTCACAATCTCTAGTGTAACATTTTAAAGTCATTCTGGGCAGTCACAAACTGCAGCTTGTCCTGTCCTCTTGGCAGTTGATTTGCAGATATACAGGGTGATAACGTTAAGCTTGTTGGCAGTAGCTGATGTTGAGTCATTTCCAATGGTCATTAAGCTCCTTCCCTTTACTGTTCAGCTTGTCCTTCAGTGTGCTGTATTAGGTTCATTTTCTCCTTCTGCCTATAGCCTTGACTGTTATTCTCCCTACTTATCATCTTCCCCTCATTCTTTCATCCTGTCTTGCATCTAACCCAACATTATCAGTCTTTTTTCCACTGCCTCCCTTTCATCTGTTTTATCCATCTGTCCCATCTTCCTCTAAATCATCTGTTTAAAATGACGCTTCTGAAGTTCAGAGGAAAAGTCATAGAAAGAAATCTCATCAAAATACACGAAAAGTATATGTATGTGTGGATATGTCCAAGAATGTGTAAAGTGCAGGCAGTGGTAAGAGGAAGCGACTTCACCAAGTCTGTGGGCCAAGCGCTGTCTAAATTTAGATGAGCCAAACCCTCATAGGATCCTTCGTGTTAATCAAAGAGCTGCGCCGACCTTCACAACACTCCTACTCTCAGTTGGAGACAATAACCTAACATGGGTATGGTCAGCTTCATCCCAGCATCTGATTCCTGTCTGCGGTTTTCAGTTTGTCTTCTTTCTCCGTCCTTGGAGGAAGCCTGACGGAGATGGAAAATTTCTGAGTCTGTCATGATTCATTCATGTTTGAGCTCGTGCTTGTTTGAGAGCTTCATGTAGGAAGAGAGAGGGAGTTTGTATTTATTTTCCAAGGTTTTTTATGTTTTTTATCTGAGTATATGCATTTCAACAACATTGCCACAAATTCATCTTTGTGGGTGTTAGTCTTTGTCAGCTCTTTGGTGCCCACGTGATATCAGAAAATCCTTGACGGTGATGTACGTGAGTGACTCCCTAGGTTACATGAATCATCCATGATGCGATTTGCAGAAGCCATCACAGCTATCTTACAGAGGCATGTCATATTTATTTGAAAGCTGATGTAGAAAAGATCATTATGTAAAAAATTCAGATTTTTTGTTTTTGTTTTTGTGGATAGATAAAGTACTGTGCAAAACTCTTCAGCCATCTTTCATTTCTCTATATTTAGTAAGGAAAATAGAAAGTAGGTCCAGCAGTCTATTGAAACATGACAACACACATGGAAGTAAAGGATAAAAGGCAGTTATAATGAAATAATGAAAGTCAATATTTGGTATGACCACCTTTATTTTTCCACACTTTTACCTGAACTCTCTTAGGTAAGATTCCTTTCAATTTCAAGTAGGTTTCAGGAATAGTTCTCCAGGCTCCTTGAAAGACATTTAAAGCTCTTCCTTGGATGTTGGCTGGTTTTTGTGTTGTTCTCTGTGAAAATAATTCCACACGGTTCAATAATTTTGAGGTCCGGGCCCGAGGAGGCCAATCCATGACTGACAGTGTTCCATTGTGGGCTTTTCTATCCTGGTATGCTTTTACTTCATTGGCAGTGTTTGGCATCATTGTCATACTGCTGCCAATCAGGCCCTTTCCAGGTGATCTTATATGGTGAATCAAATTGTCATGGCATGATCCCCAACAACCTCAAACCATGACATGACCATGGACCTCCACCATTTTTTCCAAAAAAAACAAGAAAAAAAGGTCAGGTACAAGACTGGACTGACAATGAGTGAAAAAACACAGAGTATCCAAAGAAAAGCACTGCAAGACCTTCACTATTTCTCAAGACCACTTTAAAAAAAAAAATTCTAATAAAATAAGAAATCAGCGGTAGCTCAGTAGTTTTGCACTGTAAACGGAGACCCTGAACGTTCTTCTTGGTTCTCGTGACATCACAAATTCTTGATGCAGTTTGAACTTCCCTAGTGTGTTCAACTCATTGGATTTGTGCTGATGTAGAAATAGTACAGGTAATATTCCCACTGAATTCCCAACAAGTAAGAAGTTCTCACCTGCTCTGCGTCATGCACACTCTAATCTGAAATAAGAAAGCAGCTAATGCCAACTACTTCCTGCTGTGAAACAGATTCTGGCCCTTTGTGATTTAGTCAGAGAATGGAAGCTGTCGATTGATGTTCATCATTTTTCATGTACATGGATATACAGTTGTCATACAGTCTGAGGCCAGTTTGTCCATTACACACAAGTCTAAATGCACTAGTACAAAAAGACTGCTTTCGTGACTAATTCAGGTTTCACCACGAGATGAGATGGCTTGATTACGTTGTGAGTCTCAGAGAGTAGTGTAAGATTCTTGCTAATTTAGATGCTGTTTCATCACCCTGTAAATAGAATTTGTGATGACTTTGCTGAGACCTGTGAGAAATCTTTTCTGATGGTAGAAATAGATGAAGACTGTGAATGAAGCATTACAGTCTGACTTCTAGTTTGAGAATACTCTGTCCCTTATTTCTTACCAGAGCCCAAGTTGCTCATTTTGCCAGGCATATGCTAAGCCAAAACTCAGATACCGAGGTTACTTATTCACTGCATATTTTCTGGGGCCAAAGGACAATGTGTATTAAGGTTCTGACATCTGCAGTGAAAAAGTTGCCTTGTCTAGTTTTGTATAAAGCTAGCGGTACAATTTATTGACTGCTTTTCAGAGGGATAACTGTAAGCTAGGAACTGCATTTGAGATTGCCATTTAATTCAATGGGGCAGTGATTCAAGGCTTAAAAGGCTTGGTTTGGTTTATCTCACTAGCTATAAGAGACAAAATGATTACAGTAAGTGTATTAAAAGGAGCAGTAATAGCTGTAGGTGTTCCAGCTCTGATGTCTTGATACGTTGGTGATGACTGGCTGTGAAGTGGCTGAGGCTGACCGACAGTCTGAGTTGATTTCCTGCATTTCCTATCGGCGGCCATCACTCCAGCTATCAGCGCCTGCCCTCTCTGGTTTAACTGATGCAGCCCTCAAGCCGGAGGAGCTCTTGTCTCAAGTTGTTTGAGCAGGGACCCACAGAAGAGGTCAAATGGATAATACTTGGACATACACACATGCAGTAATATCATTTTTGAGTTGCTATTTCATATATACTAAAATATTGTTCCTTCGTGAGTTACAATACCCAACTGTCATTTCAGGTAAAGTGTACAGTACGGAACAAGAGTAAGGTTTATTTTATAGGCAAGGTCTAAAACATGGCATATCATGTCTTATTTAATCTGACTGTGCTGCTGCAACATTCCCTCTGTCATCTTCTCTCCTCCCCTCCCGTCTCCTTGTTTCTTTCTCTCTGTCTGCGCTTGGACAGAGGTGGCTTGTCTGCTGCATGGCTTAGCATACAGCCTGTGATCTTTTATGAATTTAGCATAAACCCTGCTGCTAAGCCAGGCGAAGACATTCACAAGAGAGGTTCACAGAAGAATATCAGAGCACTTGGCAAAATGTGAAATGAGGTGTTTTGTGGTTTGTTTGTTTGTTTTTTGCTTTTCCAGACTACTTGTTCTGGTCTTGTGTCCCTACATTAAATAGTTCCTTGCTCCCCAAGTGTCCTCTGTTTACGTGAGTGCCCAGGACAACCCAGCCATAATAGGATTGGCATTCCAGCAGAGCTTTATTGGAGCTCAGAGACAACACATTAGAAGTTAGAGTTATGTCAGCACGTGTCCTCTTCCAGAATTACATCCCATGCAATTTTAAGCAGGAAGTTATTGCGAAAATATTGCAAAAAAATATTCTTTACAGTTTTTTGTGTATCACAATCATATTAGAGATGTAATGAAGGTAAATGACATATTTAAGAAGCTGAGGATCTTTGGAAAAGATCCTCTGCATGCTAACTAAGTAGGAAGGGGGGGGGATGAGGAGGGAGCTTTTTTGCAATAGGACAGTGGAGAGAAGACAGGAAAGCTGGGGGAAAGATATGCAGTAAATAGTAACAGGGTGGATTCAAACTTGGACCTCCATGTTAGGTAACTGGTAAACTAAGCCAGTACCCCTGAAATTGCTAATGTTTGAAGTGTTTAATTAACATTTTGCTGATGACAACAGATGTAAAAATTCTGCTGATACAGATGCACTGTTTATGTTCATATATACTTGTACACATACACAGCAAAACCTATAATAATGCAGTCTCTGTGCTTAGTTTGCCTCATAAATGCCAGCATAGGCCACCCAACCCTTTCTGACATGCCTTGGTAAACCCCTGGTCCCATTACTATGCATTATGCATGGACCTATCTCTTAAGTCCCACAAAAGTAAAAGCTCCCCTTGAAAATAGAAGTTATACTGTCACAGGGTAACTTGTCACAGTGACATTTTAACTGTGCAGAAACATTTTGTTTCACAGTGTTAGAATTATAAAAAGAGCATCTTTTGGGCAGAGTCTCACCAACCTGCAAAACAGTTTCTAAATTGTAGAACAATTAATAATAAGGATACTGTTCCTCAAAATTGTAAAGACTTTGAATAGCTTACAGTATACAAATCTATGTGGGCAAGGAACAAGGCACAACATTAAAAACAAGCCTAACTCTGTCATGGAAATCCCTGCATGGGCTCAGGAACACATCCAGAAATCTCTGTCTGAGAACATGGTTCACTGTGTCATCCGCAACTGTAGGTTAAAGCTCTGTCATGCAAAAAAGAAGCCATATGCGAGCATGATCCAGAAACACTGCTGTCTTCTCTGTGCCAGAACTCATTTAAAATGAACTGATGTAAAATGGAAAAATATTCTGTGGTCAGGTCAGATTAATCGAATTTTAAAAGTCTCTTTGGACGCTGTATTCTCTAAGAGGACTAAAGAGGACAGATCAGTTCTCAAGCTTGCATCTGATGCCAGCCATCAATGCTGAAAGGTATATATATTGGTTTTAGAGCTGCATATTGTCTCTTCCCTCACAAGAAGAGGGGATGCTACACAGTTGGACTTTGGGTTGTAAAAACATTCAGGCAAAATTACTAACAGTGTTTTTTTAATGTTTGTCTTACAGAAAGAATGGCTTTGCCTCACCTGTCAAACTCAAAGAGCGATGTCAGGCCAGCTGGGAGATGTTTCACCATCATCCATGGCTTCCCCGAAGAAGCAGCCTCCTGGTCCTGTTCCCTCCTCCACACCTCCCCCTGCTGCTGTAGATAGCAAACCTGTAGTAGAACCAGCAGAGCCAACCCCACCAGCTTCTGAGACCAAGGTAGTGCCCACAACCCCCTCTGAATCAACACCTGATAGTGCACTAATTTCACCTAATCATAGTATTCCTCCTCCTGAAAACAGTTCACAATCAAAAGAACAAAACCAAACACTAGCAAATGAGAGTAATATTCTTTCTGAGAAAGACGTTCCTGTAGTAGAACCAGCAAACCTAACCCCACAAGCTTCTGAAACCAAAGTAGTGACCACAACCCCTACTGACTCCATGCCTGAGAGTGCACTGATTTCGCCTAATCACAGTATTCCTTCTCCTGAGAATGGTTTACACTCAAAAGAACAAAATCAAACACTAGCAGATGAGCATACTATTCACCGTGAGAAAGAGGTTCCAGTAGTAGAACCAGCAAACCTAACCCCACCAACTTCTGAGACCAAATTAGCACCCCCTGAGGCTGAGCTTGATAGTGCGGTAATTTCACCTAATCGTAGCACTCCTCCTCCTGAGAACAGTTCGCATGACCCACCACAGACAACAGAACAACAAAAAGAAGATGAGAATGCCATCTACCCTGAGAAAGAAGTTCCTGTTTCAGAGAGTTTAGCTGATAGTACCCATGTAGCCCCACCAGCTGAGGAACAGCAAAACAGCTCTGAGAGAATAGCAGAGGATCCCCCTCAGCCAGGGAAAGAGCCATTTGATTCTGATCAACAAACTGTCAGTGAACTCCCAGCAGCTGAGCAACAACAGAGTAGCTCTGAGAAAGAATCAGAGGACCATCCTCATCCCTGTACAGAGATAGCTAATGATGAGCAACAAGCACAGAGTGCAACTGTCAGTGAAATCCCAGAAGTTGTGCAACATCAGAGTAGTTCTGAGAAACCCACAGAGGACCTTTCTCTCCCTGTGGAAGGTGAGACACAAAATCCATTGAGTAATGCAGGTTTAGACAAGACAACAGACCCTGCTGGGGCAGAAACTGAGCCAAATCCCGAGATTACGCAAAGTGAGGCTGCCGCTCCCCTGGCAGATAGTAAGAAAGTGGAACCCAGTCAAGAAAAGCATCCAGAAGTGACAACAAATGCAGCTGAGCCAAAGCCTGCTTTGATCCCTGAAGCAGTTAGACAGGAAACAGCTCCTGTTCAACCTGATACTACAGCTGCAAGTGTGAAAGAGGAGAAAACAACAGAGGTTTTAGCCGAAAAACCCCTGATAGGTGAACCACAAGTTACTCCAGCAGATCACACTCCACCTGACAGTGGAACAACACCTAATGTCAAGAGTGATGTTAGTGCAGAAGTAGAACCGAAAAACTCTGCGTCCCCTGTTGAACAAGTTGATGTCCCTGAACCTGATAAAGCTGATGAAGAATTAAAACAAAAACAGGCAGCAAGTGCAGAACCTGAAATTTCTTCTGCAGTATCAGAAAACCATCCTGTCTCAGCTTCAGAGGGAAAAGGTCAGGCAAACGAAGTGAAAAATGAACAGTCAGAAAAAGATCAGGAGCCCACATTACTTGATCTGGCAGATAAATCCTCTCCTGTTGCTCAGTTTGAAGGAGAAACAAAAGCTGTGGAGAAATCAAATGAGGAGAACATCGCTGAAAATAAAGTTTCTCAGGAACTTAATAATGAGGTAGACACAACAGCGCAGAAAGCACCCGAGGGAGCTGATGAGGGAACATCAGTTGAGATTAAAACAAATGCATGTGTACCGATAACTACTGAGGTAAAACCTGATGACGAGGAAGCTGCTGAAGAAAAAGAAAATGAGAAGAATACAGTTCATAATGAAACTAACCAGAAACCTCTGGAACAGAATCTTACTAATACAGAAAATTCGTCTCCTCTTCTCGACAAGAAGGAATCTGCAACGGGATTAGAGCCGGCTGCAACTGTTCCGGAGGAAATGCCAAAAGAAGAAATAGAAATAGAGAACAAGATAAAAGCAGGAACAAAGAATGAGCCAGCTGAGGAGAGCATTATTGAAACAGCATGCTTGTCAGAGAAGTCACAGGAGAAAGGAAAGACTGTGGTCGAAGAAGAGTGCACACCCGAAGCCACGGTGTTAAAATCAGATAATAAATCTGACAATGCAAAGGTTATCTCTGTTCCACCACCCCCTGACTTCGAAGAGCCACAAATGGTCAATGAGGTGCCAGTGCAAAGTGTAGACAGCGCGTTATCCTCAGCTGTTACCAGTAAGACAAATGTCAGCGATCAAGCCAGTGAGGGGAACCTTTTCCAAGATGAGTCAGAGATGGGCTCACAAAAGACAAAGAGTATTGCTGAAAATCAACACGAAGCAGAGGAAGATACATCAGCTGTGACAGGCGGCGATGAGCAATTGTCAATCAAAGAGAAGAACGAAGCAGAATGTGACAAAAAAGACGATGAGTCACAACCTGTTGCTGGCAACATGCAGACAACTATTTCAGTATCAGAGGCAAACGCAGTGTGCGACAAAGAAGGCACTGCAGAGTTTGATGTAGGCGAGGATGCAATATCAAAGAAGGATGAAGTATCAGAGACAGCTTTTGAAAATGGAGGTGTGCCTCTATCAGTATCTTCAGCTCCTGTCACAGAACCTGAAATCCCAGTTTCTGTAGTAAGTGAGCAGGACAGCAGCCCGAAGGAGGAAAACACTAACGTGGAGGAGGAAAAGGAGCCCCTTGAAAAACTCAATGATGAAGCCGAACTTTCTGAGGTGACCATAGTATTTAGCAGATGTAGAGGTAGATTAGAAAAAATGATCTTTCAGAACTGCTTGACCATTGCAAAAACAAAAAAACTTAAATAACTTAAATACAAAACAAGAATTTACAGTTGGAGGAAATGAAAAATTGTTCATTCCAGATGGGTTTTACTAGAGGTTGAATGAAGTATTGGTAGAACAATATATCCTACTGCTTCACCTTGCAATAAAATTATTGATAATCTTGGACCAAATATTAATATTTCTTTAAAAACATGCTGCTACACTAAATAGATTCCTCCTCAGCTAATTTGATGTATCAGAGTTGCTTTTAATGACTTCTTGTTGTGCCAAATGAATGACAGATAGTGAAAGCAATATTACTCACATGTTAAAATAGAAGAAGCACAAATGAGGGAAATACAGTAGTAGACACTTCCAAAGAGCTAGTTAAATGAGCTGACATGTTATTACACACACATTGAAACACAATGAGTCATTACATTACAATACCATGATTATCTACTTCAAGTACACAAAGATATTAATTATAATAAAAATGCTCACTTAATTTTGTGCCAAATTAAACAATGTATGTCTAAATTGTTAAATATACAGTTTAATGTTTGGATTACTCATTAAGCATATGACATTCCTGAAAAGTAGAATAGTAAGAGCTGGATAATAGTTCAAGGTTTTGCTCTCATATGGTCATTGTCGAAAATACCCCACACTAGTCATTCCTATTAACTCCTGAAATATATTTTAAATCTTCATTTTTCATTCCTGTCATTCCTAAATTCATATGAACTTGCATGTTGTGCTTATTTAAAACAACTGTCTTCGTAATTGTCAGAAATTAAGCATATATACTGAAAAAGTTTGTTTTTTTTATTCATCAGGTGAAAACAGTGGAGACCTTGAAAGAGCCTGGAATTAAAGAAGCAGCTGTCAAGGAAGGCAGCCCAACCAGCCCATCAGACCTAGCAAAGCTAGAAAGCACTGTCCTGCCCATCCTTGAGGCCCAGGCAACCACACAAGAAGAGGAGAAAAAAACAGACACTCTAAAGGCCAGGCGTAAATTAGAAGTGCTTCCTCTCTCACCTGACTCTCCTAGCTCAGAAGAGGACAGAGTGGTTTCTGATAAGAACGGCAATGGTACCACAAAGAAAAAGCTCCTTGTGCCCATGGATGTCAAGGCAGATTCCCTGGACGATAGCAGTGAAAGCTTTGGAAAAGAAAGCCCTATGTCAGGAGATGATGAAGAATTTATCCGAAAACAGATAATGGAAATGAGTGAGAATGAAGATGCTTCACAATCTGATGAGGAAAACCTAGTTCGGCGAAAGATCAGAGAGGACGAGAAGAAACAAAAAGAACAAAAGAAAACAGAAACTGTAGAGAAGGGCACGACAGGGAAAGTCAGACGGCTTACCAAGAAAAGCACCATAAGCCCAGATGATGAAGATAAGGAATTTGGTACTTTAGTGGATAAACCTGATATAAACAAAGATATGGAAGCAGAAACAAAAGAAGGGAAGCAACAAAGTGGTACTGCAGTTCGCAAATTCCAAACTATGGAGCTGAATACAACTAACAGCCCTGTGTCTATACCCAATGATGATGGAGAGCCTGAAATGGAAAGCCTGACAGATTCTCCAGATGATCGGTCTAGAGGTGAGGGGTCTTCCAGTCTACATGCGTCCAGCTTCACTCCTGGAACTTCCCCAACATCCCTCTCATCACTGGATGAAGACAGTGATAGCAGTAGTCCGAGCCATATCCGCAGTGGTGAAGGTAAACAGCACAGGAAAGCCAAACACAGACAACCTGGTCAAATGCTGCCAACTATCGAAGACTCTTCTGAGGAAGAAGAGTTACGGGAAGAGGAGGAGCTGCTCAGGGAGCAAGAAAAACAGAAGGGCTCAGGGAAAAAATCCAAAAAAGATAAAGATGAGATTCGAGCCCAGAGGAGGCGAGAGCATCAAAAGACACCGCCAAGCAACCTTTCCCCTATTGAAGATGCCTCACCAACTGAAGAGCAGAGGCAGGAAGCTGAAATGGAGGAGATTAGACGATCATCTTGCTCAGACTTTTCACCCAGTATTGAATCAGATCCTGAAGGATTGGAAATCCATGCTGCAAAGATTGTGGCAGTCCAGAAAACCTATCAGCTGCCCATGTCTGTATCTCTTCACTCCCCAACAGATGATCAAAATATTGATAAACCACAGAAAAAACCTCTCAGATCTGCTGATGAAGCCTATGAGGAGATAATGCTGAGGGCCAAGTCTCCAACAGCTGACAAAGGTGAAATTCAGCCAGAAAAAGAGTCCCTATATGGAGGCATGCTCATCGAAGATTATGCATATGCATCTCTTATTGACAATTCGACAGCTGATCTCGAGGACACAGAGAAGATTACTGTTCCCACTCAGCCCAAAAAGCTGCGATCGCCAGATGAAGTTTATGAAGACATGATAAAGAAAAGAAAGGAATTCATGCAGCTGGAGCAGGAATACCAAAATATGCAGGCAAAAAAGGAAAGCACTAACCCAGAAATTGTGCTACAACCTGCTGATATTACTGTTTCCAAAAGCAGTACAATAACATTAGACATGGATGGGAAGCCATTGTTGGATGCTGAAACTGCCTATGAAGAGCTAATGAAAAGAGTCCTGACTCCTGGAACAAGTCCAACTCAGCATGAGCCAAAAGTAGAAGCCACTGCATCTAGAAAGGCACTCCACCCTATTCCAGACTTAAAAGTAACGCAGTGCTCTTCAGGAGAGTTATCTTCTGATGATGAAATTATACCTAAAAAGGAAGAGGAGAAAAATGCTGTATCAGATGTCCCATCAGCAATGGAAACTAAGCCTGTGAAAGAAACTTTTCCATCACCCACATCAGATCAGCAACCTGAAACCACAATCAAAGCAACCCAAGGTGATATTGTGGACTTGACTAGTGCATCTACAAAAACATCAGCTCCTGTGATTGCCAGTGTATCACCCTTGCCTACAGTCCCCCAGTATACACCTGGTATACCAAGTGTAGTATCAACTGCCCCACCTGTGCCCCCGAAGCCAACTGTCCTGCGTAGGGCTAATTCTCAGGAAAAAACAGAAGAACCTGTTGCACCGCCACTCCCTCCTCCCACTCCTCCAAAACCTACTGTTTTTCCCAGGAAAGCTCCAGTTCCACTTCCACCTCAGGCTTCAGCAGCTCCAGTAAGGCAAGAGACAGTGACTATGACTACAGCTCAAGCATCACCTACAAGACAAGTAGTTACTCCAACATACAAACCTCATGTTCCCCCTCCTGTACCCCCAAAGCCATCCATCCCCGTTGGAATTGGGGATAGCCACAAACCAGGACATGGTGTTAAACCACCAATTGCACCAAAGCCTGGCTCACAGCCTTCATCACCTGCCCATGCCCCACATCCACAAAGGCCCTCTGTACTTCCCACAGGTCCTAGTGACATAGCCCTTAATCTAAGCCCTACTTCTGAAAGCAAAATGTTTCAACCATCACCAAAGTCTCCTTCTTCTCCAAGATATGCCAGCAATCTTCGTGACACATATGTGGTCATCACTCTGCCATCTCAGCCTAGCTCTCCTGTAGATAGTGTTACCACTCATGCTCCCTCTAGCCCTGGTCCAGCATCTCCTTCATGGCAAGCTCAGCCTGAGACATACCACCATCAGCAGCCTCAACCTCAACCATATTCACAGCTGCAGCAGCAGCAGCAACAAACACCTCCTCAAACAACCAGGGTGCCTCTGGCATATACACGAGTCACAGAATCCATTGAAAGTCAAGAAATTTGTGGCCCTGAAAAACATGTATCTAGCTCTTGTCATATAATTGAGGCTATATCAGCCTCAGCACAGCCACCTGTGGTGATGCCCAACCTCATCTCTCAAGTGGTTACCACAGAAGTCCAAAGGACCACTGTCTCTGTTGTTCATGAAAGGACACCACCACCAGTGCCAGCTCCAAGGGCAAATGGTCTCCCAATATCAATGCAGAAGCCTATGCCCCAGTTGCCAGCACAGAATGGACAGGCTATTCAACCTTCTGAGGTGGTAGATCTTAGGACTATGAAAGTGGATCCAGAATCAACCACACGTGGTGTGGATCTGTCTGCTGGTCCAGACTCAAGACATCAGTCCCTTACGACTGATGTCAGTCGTCACAGCAGTGCAGTGCAGTCCCCTGTGGTCAACCTCAGTGCTGAATCATCTACAGTTTCTATAGTAACTGATAGCATTACCATCGTGACCTGTGCTGCCACAATCCAGCGACGCGACAACTTGGACACCTCTTTGACCTCTTCAGTACCCCTTCAGCTAACAAAAAACAAATCATTTGAACCCGTTTCTCAAATTATTTATCGACCAATTGATTCTCAGCCGTCTACTCATACTACTGCTGAGATCCCTATTAATCTCTCAGTTGGATCTAGTACGAGTGGAGGAACACTCCAGGCCACCCCTGTAACAATTGCACCCGCTTCTGTTGCAAGTTGTATTGCTAATGGATTAACTAATGGCACAACCACAGTGTCAGGAGCTGTTGACCTTAGCACAAATAAACCATTCAACACTGTGGTTTCAGTGGATACTGCGTCTACCGAAGTGGTTACAGCTGTAATCACAGACGATGGCAAACCAGTGGATCTGACTGCAGGGAAAAGAGCTGTATGTTGTGATGTTGTGTACAAGCTTCCATTTGCAGGAAGTTGTGCAACTCACCAACCTACCACACCCTTGCCTGAAGATCGCTTTGGATATCGTGACGACCACTATCAGTATGACAGGTCGCCTTATGGCATGAGAGGGTTTGGTGGAATTAAACCTTCTATGTCAGATACTAACCTAGCAGAAGCTGGTCTCTTCATTTACAAGAGTAAAAACAGCTATAATTTCAGTGGCACAACTGAAGGTGCAGTAGATCTTACCTCAGCAAAGATTTCAGATGCAGGTCAGTGCAGTGACATTGCAGACTTGTCACTTAAATGTCACTTTGAACTGCTTCCACTTATTCATGGCTAATGTGGAAATAATGGCTACTTTTTGTTTTTATTTTGTTTTGCATGGACATTTTTTCTTTTTTTTTTAATCATTTTTTTTGTTTTACCATTATATTTTTTGCATGTACCTGCATGCTGTTACTTTGTTGAACCTCATTGGAGTTTTTTTTTTTGGTCTTCCACCTTTTTTCATTATTTGAACAAGGTATGGCTTGCTGCAACAATTAATAATTCTGTAATACTGGGACTGAAATGATATCTTTGACTTTTGACAGGTGAAGCTGTTGACTACTCCAAGAAAGGAACTTATGCTGGAATGACAATTCCTCCCTATTCTCAAGATAGAGTCACAAGTGCTGTTGGCACACTCTTTGGTACAAGCAGTGTTTTGAGATCATCAAATGGAGTGGTTTATTCCTCTGTTGCAGCCCCAGTCCCATCTGCATATGCCATTACCACCCAGCCAGGGTCCATATTTAGTACAGCGTACAACACCCTGTCAGGTATGCATACCAGCGACACCATGCCTTCTCTTTCCAACCTCCAGAACCTACCACTTACTCGATCCCACAGTTTTCTATCCACCGTCTCTACTACTGCAGCAGAAGAACAAGCAGATGCCCCACTCAATCTAGAGATATCTAGAGGAGGCACTACTGCTGGTGATGCTGCAACTACTGCAGCAACTTCTTTATCTCTTGACACCTATACTGATGCATCTCTGGAGGCTATAGCTGCTTCACTGGAAGCGCTTTCTTCACCCATGGTTCCTGGAGACAGCCAGTATCAGGCAGAGCGCGAGAGACTAGAAATGGAAAAACTCAAGCAACAGCGCCTGGCTGAGGAATTAGAATGGGAACGGCAGGAAATTCAGCGGTTCCGAGAACACGAACAACTCATGGTGCAAAAGGAACTGGAGGAGCTGCAGGCCATGAAACAGCAGATACTTTCCCAGCAAGAAGAGGAAAGACAGGCTCACCTTATAATGCAGAAAGAAACTTACGCTCAGCAGCAGCAGCAGCTTGAGCAGATTCAGAGACTCCAAGAGCAGCTCCGTCTGCAACTGGAAGAGCAAAAGCTTCGTCAGATGTACCCAGGTGGGGACATACAAGAGGCAATTGTCTTAGGACCTGATGGCACTGTACTGGCCCGAAAGATCACAGATAGTGGGTGCCAGACAGATGAAGAGGATGAAGCAGTCAGCAAAGCTTACACAGCAGGTAGAAAAAAGAGAACTGCTAAAAAGAGCGTTGACAGTTGTGTGCAGACTGATGATGAGGATCAAGATGAATGGGAGGCTCAGAACAGAAGCAGACAAAGCCGTCCACGTACTGCCAGAGGTGATAGGGGTGGGCAGTCTGAGATGTCTCTTCAAGCCCACACTGAGATTTCTATACAAACTGATACAGATGGGAACATTAGAATGGATACCAGAATGGAGCTTTCAGATTCTGAAAGGACCTCACCAAAGAAACGACCTACCCCCTTAGAAATAGGGCAGTCTGCTAACCTCAAAGCTGATTCTTCTACTCTTCAGGCCCCTCCAAAATCCCCCAAAGTGCTCTATTCCCCTGTATCCCCTTGTATCTCACCAAGCAAATCCCTTGAGTTTGTGTCTTATGATAAATCCCTTGGTGATACAAGCCCACAAAACCTAAGAGGAAGTCCTGATCCATCAAAAGCCTCTCCAGCAAGTCCCAGAGGACAGAAATCCATGCAAAGATCTATGTCTGATCCTAAGCCCATGAGTCCAACAGGAGAAGATAGAGCAACATCTGGAACCCAGTATGGTGAAGGCTATACTGTAAGTACTACCATCGTAATTGACATAAATCCAGGAAGCAAAACCACAAGCCGAAAATATGAATTTATTTTAACTTTCAGATGGTGTGATCTGTGTTTAAACTTTTCTTTTGGTTGATTAATTTTGACATTTCTGGAGAGTTATCTTCAGCTTAATCCCATTTCTAGGTAAAATATCATGGAGTATTGTAGTCAGTTTTCTGCCTGGGCAATTCACCACTGAGAATCTCATACATACATAAACAGTTGGAAATAAGCTGAGGTTGCAGAAAACACTAAGCTGTCAGAGATCCATCAAGGGTTTGTGAATAAATTATTTCTTGTGCAACAGTAGTGTGGAATATTTATGGGCAGAAATACATATGTTACTGTTACCTAGAAAAAAGATAATCAACAATTTGTCTTTCAATCACTCTACTACAATACATCCTTATAGAGGAAGACTATCAAACAACTTAAATTTATACAGTTTGCTCTGTTTTAATTACTCATAAAATGCAGCAGTTATCACTAATTAATTTATCTGAGTAACATATTGTTTATGAAGCTGAAGGCTCCTTAAACAATTATTTTGGGAACTAAACTACTTTTACAACACTTTTTTTCCTACAGGGCATAGGCTCAGGTGGTACACCAACAGGGACTCAAAAGAAGGTGAAGAGGACTCTCCCAAATCCTCCATCAGAGGATGAGTCAACAACCACTGGACAGACAGCATATAGCACTGGCTCAGCCCGTCGAAGAATGTGCCGTAATTCCAACATGGCACGCGCCAAGATCCTACAAGACATTGATCGAGAGCTAGATCTGGTGGAGCGCGAGTCTTCCAAGCTCCGCAAAAGACAAGCAGAATTAGATGAGGAGGAGAAAGAGATAGATGCAAAGCTAAGATACTTGGAGATGGGCATTAATCGTAGAAAGGACGCACTGCTTAAAGAAAGAGAGAAGAGGGAAAGGGCCTACTTGCAGAGTGTTGCAGAGGACAGAGACTACATGTCAGACAGTGAGGTTAGCAACATCCGAGAGACTAGAGGAGGTGGTGAGGATGAGGAGATTGAAAGTCATGGTCTTGAACGTCCCAGGACAGCTCCTCAGTCAGAATTGGATGACTTTGTCCCACCGCAAACCAAGCACGAGTATGGAAAATACTCTCAGTACCAATACGCTCAAAGTCAATTTCAGCAGTCTCTCTACCAGACACCTCAGTCCTACCAGTCTCATTCAATCTACTCCTCTGTCCCTTCGCTCACTACCTCCCAGCAGCAGAGTTACCACCAAATGCTTTTGTTGCAGCAGAAAGCTGCAAGACAAGCAGCCCTACTCTCAGAGCTCGATGCAACGAAATATGATGTCATTAGCCGTCAGCCTGATCCCACTTCATCAGCTTACCTTGGTGTTAAGTATGACAAATATGGGAATCATCTTGATCTCAGAGCCTTAGAAGTGGGAAGTATAGCAGGTAGCCCAATGTCAGCTGTCTCTGATTCCTACTACACAGATGTAGATCACCACACACCTCGGAGTTACATGCTGCTGGAAGATGCTGCAGAACTAGCTAAAGGCTCCACAGGTCTGTCCTCATCTTATAGTCTGGCTGAGAGGGAGCTGGCAAAGGCAGAGAAACTGCTTCGTAGGAGTGCTGCTGATCTGGGATCTACTGACTATTTGGGATCCACGTCCAGACTTCATACCTTTGGAAAGACCCCTGACGAAGAGGATACCATGGAGGAACCCTATGAACTGAAACTTTTAAAGCAGCAGCTTAAGCAAGAGTTTAGGAGAAGTACAGGTGGGACTGAAAACTTAGAACAATTGACAGGTCTCTCACAGCACTACTATACACCAAGCTCTAGCATCTCTGGTTACTCTCAGAGACACTATCCAAAGTCAGAAAAGTATAGCATCAGTCGACTTACTCTTGAGAAGCAGGCAGCTAAACAACTCCCAGCATCTATGTTGTACCAAAAACATAAGACACCACTACTAGATCCTAAAATCTCCTCCAAGTATTCCTCTATTACAGACAGTAGAGGTTTAGAGACTGACTATACTAGCTATTTGGGGTCCACCAGTGCATCCCCAAGATCCAGCCGTCTCTTGCAAGATGAGATTACCTTTGGTCTTCGGAAGAATATTGCAGAGCAGCAAAAGTATTTAGGATCCACCCTGGGTGCTAACTTGGCTGGGTCACTTAACTTGAGTCAGAGCTTGGGTTTGGATTCTGCCTATCCTAGTGGTAGTCGTTCAAGACCATCCTCCAGGCCCACATCTTGCTATGGCCTGGACTTGTCTATCAAAAGAGACCCATCAAGCTCTTCACTCAGGCTGAAAGGAGATGGTGAAGCATCTGGAGACGGCCCAAATTATCAAACCCCATCTGGTCGCACCAAACCTACTAGCCTTCCCATTGTCCAAAGTGGGCGCGGCAGAATACCCATAGTGGCCCAGAATTCAGAAGAAGAGAGTCCACTGAGCCCTGTTGGGCAGCCTATGGGTATGGCCCGTGCATCAGCGGGACCTCTGCCTCCCATCTCAGCCGATTCAAGGGACCAATTTGGTTCTTGCCTTTCATTGCAAGACTCCCAGCAGCAGCAACATATCAGGGAAGAGCCAACAAGGGGTAGGAGTTATGTGCTGCTGGATGATCTTCAGGGCACCATGTCAGATAGCGAAGGTAAAAAACAGACTTGTTACACTGCCACTTCTTTCCTAATTAGTGTTTCATCATTAACACTTTTTGGTTATGGTTTGTCTTGCATGAATTTATTACTAAAGTGGGTAAAATATAGCTTGTGTTTCTTCATTCAGACTCAGCATGTCTTTTGAGGTGTTTTTGTTTTTCCTTTGCATTCTATTGAATGTGTCTTCTTATTCCTTTCTAGTGCAAGTACATTTAATATTGAGTTCCTTTGTGCATGCAAATCATTTGTAAACTTTTCTGTTTCCTATAGACTTGAATGTATCTTTATGTATACACTGTTTTCTATTTTCTGTTCTATTCTCATCCCAATTATTGTGTAACATCTTCCTATATGAGTTCACTGCACTGTACAGTCTGACATCCTGTTTCAGATACATGAAAGGCGTCCCCCAAGAAATACAACTTTAAAACTCAACATGATGTCACACGTAGCTGTTGAAATGCTTGAAGTATTTTAAATCCTTCTAATTAAGCATTTAGACGACAGTAGTATATTGATCCTTTAAAATAGATCACATAGAGAAAATGTTTTCCCTGTAAATGATGCAATGAAAAAAGTGCCTTTGCCACTCAAAAAGTTAAGAGTTCTGTCAGTTTCAGTCAATTTCTCTTAAGCATAATAGTGTCCTGTCTGCATTTTCATAGACAGTAATATACAAATATATATTTTTGGATTATTGATGTGCAATGTGAATACAGGATATTTACTTAGTTATTCCATGATTGCATTTAACTTTCTACTAGTACCCAGTAAGACTAAACTATAGGAAGATTTAAAATGTTTTTTTTGTTTTGTTTTGTTTCATTTTGTTTGAAATGCATGATATTTCTTTGCAATACTTCTGTGTTAATAAATATAAAACTTTTACATGCATGTCTTGTCTTAAATATCTGCTTTTGTGCACTGTGATACATGAGTGATTTTATGCTGCATGAAATGCATGCATGCCTCCTTCATGTAAAGATCACCGAAAATCTGATCATTTGATTAACTTCTGTTAAGCAAACATAGTTCATTATTTTTGCTGCAGCTTCTATAGCTGAAAGCAAATGAGCTGTCATACATATGAGGACAGTGTTTTTTTCCAAAAAAAGGGGTCAAAAACAACAATAAAAAAAGAAAAGGGAAAAAACATTATTGTTGCCAGCACTTGCTGTCGTGATGGAAGTGGTTCGCAATAAATCATGCGTTTCAAAAACGACTTCTATAAAGCAACTCTAGAACTTCTAAACTTTAAGCTGAGGACAATGTATTACTAAAACAGGATGCAAAATGGGCTGTCATTAAGTGCAAACTACATTCATAGTAACATTTCCTATCTTTTTGTTTCATATGCTTAAAGATGCCATGTCTGAGTTGTCTTGAATGCAGTTTAATTATTTACCTATTGATTCATATGGATCCCAATATTTTATTCATACTTTATAATACATTAAACCCGTTTGCCTTGATTGCAGCCCTAAGTGATTCCCTGATGGCTTTGAACAGAGACGATGCAACCAATGGTAGAGTATTAGTTCAGTTCTCTACGATAATATATTAACTTGCACCACAAATAAAATGCATATCAAAAAAATGGTGTCTAAATGTTGGGGAGGTTTAAGACATTTCGAATTTCGAAATACAAACAATACTTATATTGGAAATTTAAAACAAATTTAAATGATTTTACATTTTTTCACAATTTTCATAAGATTCATCACACACTTGTTGGGGAGGAGACTCATTCACCTTCCTAACAACTGGAGAAAAATTATATAAATATACCCAACATTTACATCTATCGACAAGTATGGCAAGATAGATTTAGTTAATGCTACTGTGTTGTACTAATAGTGCTTTAATCGTTCTCAATCTGCCTTATTTTCTGTGCATACATATGGAATTGTTTTGGTTTTTGGCATAGTTTTCCTACTTTGCAAAAAGTGTAACAGATTAAACTTCTGTTTGGCTCATATTTTTTCCTCATATTTTTTGCAACCTAACAACTAATATGTAGACGTTTTTTCAATGGCATGTAATCACCTTTAAATGACCTGATAACCATCCTCTGTAAGTGGATGGAAAAGTCCAGATTCTCAGATTGGTTTTGAAGCTGTGCTTGTTTTTATCCCTGAAGCCTACCACCTTAGACGGGAAGAGACAGATTGGTTTGACAAACCGAGAGATGGGCGGTCGGAGAACGGACAGGAGAAGAGACAGGTGAAAGAGGAAAAAACACACATACATTGTAGTAAAGTTCTCAAAGTGTCATCTATGAAATACCAAGCTGCATGCATCCACATGGAATCATCTTGATATATATAAATATATATATAAATATGTTGCATGAATGGTGTATGGTTTTTGTATAGTAGCACAAGGCACTTAACGTCTTACCATTGTGTATGGGCCATAGGGAAAAGGTCCATACTACCCCTTCCCTCACCTCAGGGTCAAACTGCAGAGGGATCCTAAAGACCGCAGTGTCTCAGGTAAAGTAACACAGTTTACAGGAGCATCATGTTAATGGTAGAGTGACTGACTATACAGTCAGAAAGGCATGTACGTTCATGTGTTATTGACTGTTGTACAGTCAGTTAGGACTGCATCAAATATAATTAGGAATAAGAATGTTATAAAATAAATGAAATAAAAATATTTACAAAGGATAGACAACAAAATATGCATAACAAAATATAGACATTAACCTAGATCTTTTTGGGTTTACAGAGCATGACTAGTTAGCTTAATGCATATTACTTAATATTCAAGCCAAATCTCAGCAAACTAGCAGGTCACTTTGCTAGCCTATATGTTGCATCACACAACTCTTCCAGGCTCAAAGCAGCCCAGCATTTCATTTCCTGGCTTCCCTTTCGATTTGGCTCTCCTCCACGCTCATCAGTCATTGCCATGCTCAAAATGGCGTATCCCTCACACTCAGGATTATCTTATGCAATTAACAAGCAGCCCAGAAAGGAAGGGTTTTGTTTACTAGCGCCCAGTGCTGAACTGAATCATTTTGCTGCAATGTTTTTGTTCTGGCTTCAATAACCATAAAAAATGGTTTCATGGTTCAAAATTAGTAAGGTTTCTGTTTTTGCATAATTGAAAGCCTCTTTATGTAGGCTGAGAAAATCAATACAAGGGTAGTGGTTTAATCTAGTTAACAGTGTACTGTGTGTAGACAGTGTGCTGCCTACATATGACCTAAACTGCTGCTGGACACAGAAAATCTGCAAACAAAATGATGCACACATTTCTTTAAGACTGTGATTTAAATTAACATATCAATTTAAGCTATTAAGCTTTACCTGGAGTTTAGCTGGGTTTTCTCATCAGTTTTGGATTAAGCATCTAGTAATTAAAGTTTCAGAGACTGCATCAAAGTGCATATATTTCAGTCAAAAGTTTACAGCTAGCCAAAACCAGCAAGTATACTATAATGAGCTTTAGCTTTAGCTATGGCTAGTTCTGGCTAGCTTAATTCCCACTCCCACGATATCTAAACCCATAACTTTTAGCTACATTTTACCTGCTTATCTCTGAAAAATTATTGTATTTTTAGTAAATAACTTACATGTTTAATTTGATACAAAATATCAAATTACAGGCTTAATTCTATTTTGACCATAGACAGTATAAAAGATGGCCACAGCTACGTCACCTCTTGGTTTGTGAAGTCTCCTTAGGAGCCTCGAGATGAGGATTTTCACCATGTTGGTCTCAAAACTTAGAGGTTTTGAGAAAGGGGCACGTCTGGCTGTGAAACTGCATGCCCATTGGGCGTTGACTCGTGAATCACAAGTAGTTAGCCAATGTGCTTATTTCTAATAATCCTCAGTTCTGGAACATGGTATGACAAGGGTTTAGAAAATGGGCCTAATGCTTTATTAAATATGGTCTAAAACAAGTGACTGAGACTCAAAACTGACTCAAACTCAAAAGCACTTTTCCCTTTTTTGAAACCATAGGCATTGCCCCCTTGTGGCCATTAAAAAGAATTCAGGTTCATGTCTTTTATACAGTCTTTATTTTGTCTGACTCTGTAGTCAGTGTATTTGGCTTTCTACATAATAGTCACACTTTTATGTTATTTGGCGAGTTTATTTTTGTGTACAGTCATACAAAAAAATCATATATTGAATTATAAATGTTGTAGACTGTGGGCTACTTCTACCATAAACACTCACCAGTCTTTCTTTTGGGGCATTAACAGGAAATGGTCTGGGTATCCGAGTGGTCGGAGGAAAAGAGGTCCCTGGTAGTAATGGAGACATTGGAGCATATGTTGCCAAAGTGTTACCTGGTGGAGCGGCAGAACAAACAGGAAAGATTCTTGAAGGTAAGCTCTTTCATCTAATTAAATCTCTTATTGTGAAAATTAAGTAGAGTAAATGGAGTGTAACTACAATGTGACTGATAACTCACTAGTCTTCTGCCATACAGTTAAGGGGTGCCATAAGGTATTGTGCGATACAAAATTAAGATACAAAATGTTTCAGTCTTCTCATATAAAATTCAACAAGCATGCCAAACAAACCTTTTCTTCACGCATGTAATTTGGGTGCATTTACATCTTTGGTCGTTCGCAGCTGACAGACTGAAAGAATCGAACATGTAGTTGGAGTGAGAGAAACAGGGAGATTACAAAAATAGGTCTTCATTTGAATTTAGTTTTATCACCTGCAGGCGACGGGCCATGACTCACATTTGGTCATGAGAGATGAGAACCAAAAACAAGAAGCTTATGGGTGTTGAGTGTTCAAACCAGCAGTTATATTTGTATCATTTTATTATCATTTTTCACCTTTTGACTAATTGGAATGGAGATAGAACCTAATAGCTGTGTCATGATAGCAGAGTTATTTTCTTAACAAATCTATTGTATTATTTGATGACTGTTCTAAAATACCAATCATTATATTATAGTTCTTAACCCACAGATATGGCCTTTTTTTTAACAATAAATTGCTTGTTTTGTGTGTAACAGGAACACATTATATTGATTTTTACATAGGGGAGTATGAGATCAGTGAACTCCTAGTCATACTCACATGAAGGGTGTCACACAATCAGTAAAGCTTGAGGTTGGACAGTTTAGACGTGTATAATCCATCTGCCTGTACTCTGAGGATGTGTTTATGTGCACTTGAGCATGACCACTTGCTGCTCTTGTTTACCTCTCCTCCTATTTCCTTTTTATTGTAGTACATGGCTGCTTTACTTTGCTTTAACGCTCTCCACTTTTTTGTAAGCACGCTATAAAGGGTTCCAGAGAGAACAGTGCCATGAAAAGATAGAAATATGATACTGAAAGTTGTTCTTTAAGTCAAAGGCCAGAGGATTCAACAACATCCTACAGAGCAATTGTGTCATGCATTTTATTCTAACACAGAGAAAAAACTAAAACTTAGCGGCTGCTGTAGTCCAAGAGTCAAGGTACATCTGTGGTGCCGTTAGCCAGACACCTCAACCATAATAACACCCGTAACCCTGTCATCAACACCGAGCAGAATGGCTGCAAATTACTTCGGTCCTGCCAGTGGGAACACGATGCCTCACTCTGTCTGGTGCGAAAATGGAGAAACGTTGTCAGATTCAACAGGGGTAGAGGCTCTGTGTCTCAGAAGGACACAGTGTGTGTATGAATGGGTGCTTGTTTGATCGCTGGAATTCAACCTCCAAAAGCTACTATATACAGTTCAAGGGTGTTGATGAATAATACCAGAGTGGGAATACAGTGTACTCTAGCTTTCCTGTCACATATTCATGCAGCTCGAGAGTACCGTCGAAAACAGAGGACCTTCCTGATGAGCTGTTTCAATCCGTGTAAGTCCTGCCAGCGTGCAGGGTGTGTTTTGGAGCATGCGGTGGCTTTGCTGTGCTGAGTGGAATATCACTGCATTATTTTATATATAGAAATGATCAGCCTGTCCTGGGAAACATCTGTCACTGCTAAAGCAGGTTGGAGAAAAGTGTATTTGATTGTAAATGATATATTTTTAAGATTAAACAGACCCTTTTACTCTGCTTGCTCTTAACTAATAACTAATGACTAAAATGAATGGACTGATTTTTTAAATCATTTGATTGTTTTATGAGATAGGTTTTGATTCCTTTTTTTATTTAGAGGGATGCGTCTGTACAGCACTGGATGTGGGAAAATACAGGATCAATATTGATTGCTCTTCTGGGTGTGCAAATCGTATATAGGAATGCAGGTCCTGGAGTGGAATGGTGTTCTTTTGACGGGGAAAACCTATGAAGAGGTACAAGGGCTCGTTGGACAGCCGTGTAATGAGGCAGAAGTGTGTGTCAGACTGTGAGTATAACCTGTGTCACTTGCAATCTTTCTCTTGTGCACTCTGTTCAACCCACCATAGTGTCATTCTTGTCTTTTCTTTTCTTTATATTTAAGATGGATCATTTTAACCTCTTCATGACTTTAATGTCTAATATTTAAAAGCTAGTCTTAATCACTAGCTTTGCTGTCCTGTTTTTTAATTAACTATTGTCACATCATTTTTTTCTCCATTTCTGTGATGTTTTTGTGGCTTTTCTAGTACCTTTTTTTTTTGTCTTTTTTCCTTGTCATTTAATTCCTTTAGTTTCACTTTTCAGAAATGTATGAAATGTAATTTTTCCAACAGGGATCTCAACATGTTGGCAGAGTCTGAGGGTTCCCAGCACCTAGATTTCCAGGAGCACAGCAAAGGTAAGTTGTTACCTAATTATTTTTATTATAATTTCAACTGGAACTGATTCCACTGATTCCTCCTCACTCCTGTTCCTCTGTCCTCAATTTTTCCCTATTAACTTTTGTCTCTTGTTATTTTCAGATGCTCTTCTCATATTCTTCTTCTTTTTATCTTCAGCTCTCTTTTTTCTCTCAAGTTGAGCCATGTTTTTTTTTTCTGTGGCCTAGTTCCTCAGTCTGTTACACAGAACAGTTCTGGAAACATGCGATTGTTTTTACAGAGCTGTCTCTATTGTGGCACTTTAATATTCACTTTTCTTTTCCATTGAATTTGACTCGGAAGTGAATTGGGTTAAGAGCCATAGTGATGATTCATTTGGTCCCTAGACAGATCATTGTCAAGATCCTTTGGTTTGTTATGTGCAGCGATGATGATCTGTACTCATAGTTAACTCATGTTAACTTTCTAGGTGACAGACCTCCCAGATCTCCAGGTGTTGATCCCAAGCAGCTAGCGGCCGAGCTGCAGAAAGTGTCACAGCAGCAGGCTCCACTGTCCACCTCCTCCTCCAGCCTGCCTGCCACCACTTCCGCAACCTCCAGCCCCGGTCAGCCAGGATCCCCCTCAGTCAGCAAGAAACGTCACAGCAGCAAGGCGAGTTTAGAGGCACGCTATCAATCACATTCTTTACGTTTTAGGCAGCCAAGCAAACATGTCAACCCCAGCCACAATCCACAGATACCGTAGAGCATGCTATTCACACAGGCTTTTTTAGCTTACCCACAGTTGCTGCAAATCTGCAAGCTGCTTTGCAACCAACCTTCGCCCCAGCTCCTCCTTTTCTCCTTTGCTGTTTCTGACTCTGTGTCACAACCTTTGATATTGATGCTTGCTCTACTTATGTAAATCCATGGAGATGGAAGTACATGGTCTTCTTTTGACTATAGCAGTCCTGGCTGCACTGTAAGCACCATTAAGATTGCAATATTGAGTTTCTGGGAAAGTTTATTTTGAAGCTATGCCTCTGTCTGCAGAGAGTTTCTGAAGAGCTCTTCTAAACTTTGTTTTAACGTTTGCTAGTAGTTGTCTTTGATTTCATAAGAGATATATCTACCTCTAACTCAATATGAATTTAAGATGTGTATAATATAATTATTTATTAGTTAAAATTAGGTAACAGTATATGTCTTTTTTAAAGGATGTCAATTATCTGAAGGGATCCCTGAAACAGATGCACAGATTCTATGATTTGGAGACTTCACAGTTTAGCCTAAAGTGCAGCATAAAGTACTGTACACCACCTTATAATCAGCTACCAGTACACACAAAAAGTTCCACCTACACTTTTGTCTGTTTCACCATGTTGTTTTCATCTTTTACAGATTGCAGAGGGAACAAAGAGCCAATCCCACCCTGTATCCGGAGAGATACAGGTTTGTGACACAAAACTATTACTGTAAATCTGTAATCTGTGTAGATTTAATTCTAAGAGTATAGAATCTGAGTAGATGGATGTTATTTTTGCTAAAATTAGATAGATGCAAGACTAAAATGCAGCCGAATCTATTGTAATTCAGTTGTGTTTCTTTTTGCAGCTTCAAATCCACTATGACAAGCAGCTTGGCAACTTGATAGTTCACGTCCTGCAGGCCAGAAACCTTGCCCCGCGGGATAACAATGGCTACTCCGATCCATTCGTTAAAGTGTATCTCCTGCCAGGGAGAGGGTGAGTTAGTAGTGTTTAGACTGAAAGCACATGTTAAGGATTTCAGAGCTAGAACAAGTAATTAAGTATACAGCTTTTCAGAAGCAGTAGCAGCATTCTAGCTAAGATCTTTTTTCCCATCTAGGCTACACAGACAGCCAGTCTGTTAAGCAGTAACTTAGTTTCCATTCATTTTAAAATCGATGTACAATTGATTTTGGCTTATCATGACATCATTCAATGTGCAACACATGGATGTTTCTGATATGAACTCCATAACGCCTATGTGCTACTATGCATAAGGTCGTCTTTTATTTTGACATAGTATAAGTCCAAAACTCAGCAGCCCATTTCTTTTGCTCCCGAATGGCATAAACATTATGTAAATATAATGAGGCACTTGAGTTGCCCCTGTTGATGTGTGTTCCACTGTAGGTGTGAGTGCAGTCAAAATCAATAGCTCTCATATTTACTTGCAATACAATCCAGACTCCTGCTTAAGTCTACTGCTCCCTTTCCCGCTGTGATTGCACTATAATGCAATTGACTCTCCCACCTTCTCTTCGGCATGAGATGAGGTCCCTCGAGAGGGTGTTTTTTGTTTTTTTCCAGGGATCATTTCAGATAAAAGTAATAATATACTGTATAGCTGTGGGGTTTTTAGCTGCCACTCTCACACGCCTTCGGGTTGACTCATGCACCGATGCCACTGTGAGTTATGAACGGGTTTGGGGCTATGCTAAAGAAACTGAGAGAATGGCAGCCACAAGCCCTACGGCCACTTTAAAGTGGTTATGGAAACATGCACACTTAAAGGCATGTGTGCACATACTCGTGTATACCCTGTGTGTGTATACATGGAATCTCACAGCTATCAATGCCAGCTGCAATCCATAGAGAGGCTTTTCAGTTGCATCGCAGGTCTTCTGGCAACTACGTGGGACAGCGTCTCAATACTGAGAAGCCAGAAAAAAAACAGTGGGTTTTATTTTGTTTTACGTAAAACAAATGTTGAGCCTCCAGCTCTTGCAGCAGAAACTTTAAGAAATAAATCAGACTGCGCGATCTGGCTCATGAGTGACAGATCTCCACTCCGGTTGCCACAAGATCTGTCACGTGACCTGGGAGTCCTCTCAGCACACATACATGCAGTCATGTACACACTATAGCAAAGTTTCTTTCCACCACTGCAGCAGACCGCAGCTTCCTGTTCATGCCCCTTTCTAAAAGGCACACTTGACAAATCACACGCTAAACCTAAGCTAAGTGTAGACTAAATCTCCCCTCACAGTCCACAGACACTTTTTGACCCGCCCCCCACCCTCCCTCTGACTATTGTTTCTGTATGTTGTTCTCTATATTTAATGCATGCTGGACCCCCTCAGTCAGGTCATGGTTGTCCAGAATGCCAGGTATGTGACTTGCCCACTTTGGCACTTTGGTTCTGTTTTGGTTGATAATTAGTTGTCACTTTGGTTAAGGCAAAAAAAGAGCAAGGTTAATTTCTCTCTGGAAGTTTATTGATAAAAGTCACTTAGTTCAGTCCTACTAACTCCCTTCAACCTGAATATATTTCCCTTAGTATCCATTATCTCATGATACTCTCTTTGGATGCCCCAGATATTATTATTTTACCATCTGTTTTCCTTACCACATATAAACTAGTAGTCCCCTGTGTTGTTTTCAGAGTTAACTGTTGTCTTTTCCTGGTAGATGGTCTGTTTTTCCTTTCTAACCATCGTAATTTGAAACCCTAACATCGGCCCCAATACCCTAGATTTTGACCCTGTTTTGTTATTAAAATCCCTCAGTAATATCCTACATTGTGCCCTGACATCATAATGTACCCTCAGTGCCCTGCATCCACATCCAGTGTACACTATTATTTTGCCCTACGGCCAATTCATACCATTGTTGTCCAGTATAGAGTAGATTGTCCCTGTCTTTTCCAACCTAACTCTTCCAAACTTACTCATATGCTACAGTCTGAACTCAAACCCTACACACTGCAAAAATATCCATGTCAACAAGTCATTTATTGATGCCCAGCATAACTTTTTCATGTGAAATATCTTAACTCAGAATAGGTAAAAGAAAAAACATTTGGTATACGGTCATTACGTTTGTTTTTGTCATTGGGACTATTGGTGCTTTTCTTCTTACTGGAGACCTGAAACATTTGTTCTTTCAATGCATCAAAATTCTGTGAAACTAAATGACTTGATGGGCATTGAAATGGACTTTTTTGCAGCACACCCTGACATCATACCCTGCTATCCATGCACATAGGCCCATACATTGTTACCATCCAAACAATGTGCATCACATTCATTCTTTTCCCTCTACTGTGACATTGTGCCCTACTCCAGTATCTTCTGCTCCCTGCAATGCGTAGGTTCACTGACACGCATGTTATTTGCATACATGTCGTTGACCAAGTGTGTGTTGCTGTGATGTGTTCCCCCCAGTGCTGAAAACAAGAGGAAGACCAAACACGCAGGCAAGACTATCAACCCTGAGTGGAACCAAACTGTCATCTATAAGAACATCCACCTGGAACAGGTACTGTGTGGTCAGAGACACTTGATTACACTAAAACAGTTTGAGCCTAGTTTGAGCCACTGAGCTGGGCCTCACTGTACTGTGGTGTTGGTGCTTTTTGGAGAATTATTAATTTAATTATCTGACAAATACAGTAATATGACTCACTTTGTGTAATTGGGATTAATCATACCAACAATGTTTCCAAAACTTTTGTCTCCCAGCTTTGATTCTGTGTCTTTGCAGTGCACATATACAGTATCTGTACCATTTTTTTAACTGTATGCAACCTGCTAACCAAGCTTGCTAACATTAGCTGATAACTTTGCTCTTCACTCTCACATCCAGATATAATTAGAAAGAAAATAGAATCAACATATATTGCTTCCTTACATGCTGCTCTTTATACTCTAAATGGTCGGGTGGCGGTGCCTCTTTTATATACAGTCTATTATTCACGCATGGTATTGATATTACTGTCTTAATGCTAATATTTTGCTTTACTTAAATGTTTTAGGGTTTTTTCTAAGCAAACACAATTGCATCAGCATGATAACATCATAAGCTGGAGGTGTCTTCATCATGAGCTTGTTAACATGCCCTGCCAAAGTACAGAGTAACAAAACCACTAGTATAGCTATAGACTCAAGCAACATGTAAACCGACACTATGAGCTCAGACACTCAAAAATGTTATTGTTATCTTACGTTGTTTTTTTTAATGGCATTTTTCTATAACTCTGTAATAGTTCATATATGAATGGACAAATAAGAAAGCCCTCAACTGATTAATTTCCAGATTGAAAATAACAAAAAACTGCAGCACAATATATTGCTTTTTTTTTACTGCTTCTATGCCAACCTGTCATCGTTGCCACTGGTTTTCAGCGGAGCAGATGGATGTATCGCTGAGATTTATTATATCTGTTTAGATCCCATTTTAGATTCAGTGAGCCTGTATCAATCACAGCAAAACTGCCAACTTCTGTCGCCGTTTCTATTCGTTTTTCAGCTGCTTGAAGGCGTGAAACTGCTTTAACTTTAGCTTGAAACTTGAAACTTTTTTATGAACTCTTCAACTGTGTGTACATTTTAGCTTAAGAAGAAGACTTTGGAGGTGAGCGTGTGGGACTTTGACAAGGGCTCCTCTAATGATTTCTTGGGGGAGGTAAGCTCCTTTGATATTATATTTTATACATATATGAATCCATAAAGGTTTTCTATAACTTTTAAAAACTTTTCTATTTGCTTGTAGGTGCTTATTGATCTGTCCAACACTGCCCAGCTGGACAACATCCCGCGGTGGCTCCCTCTCAAGGAGCAGAGCGAGGGGGACCACCACAGACGCTCGCACTCAGGCCAGGGTCGTCACAGTTCTTCTAAACCCTCCTCACAGCACTCCTCCCCTAAAACCACTGGCTCCTCGCATGATAATCAGGATTCCCCAAAATCATCTGTCATCAAGAGTCGAAGCCATGGGATCTTTCCAGATCCGGCCAAGGGTAGGACACGATGTATTCCCCTCACCTCGAATTAATCACCATCTTCCCCTAACAACACTCTGCTGCTTCTCTGCTGTTTCCTCGTCTCTGTAGTCTGTTCTTCTTTATCCCTTTCTTTCTCTTTTTTGCTTTCTTCCTGTCACTGCTCTCTCTATTTCTACCTCTACCTCTGTCCATTTTCTCTTTACAGTCTTGTCTCCTTTATTACCGCCACCTTCCTCTAGTCATTTTTGCACCCATTCTAGCTTTCGCTTCATGCTTTTTGCTTTCTCGTGGTCTGTTTTCTTGGTTGCCATGATGTCACCCTGCTTAGAGGCCTTGCCTTAGCTTCCCTCTATCTTTCTCCTAACACAGAGGGCAACATGGCCGTGGAAGGCTTTGAATGCTAGTTAAAAAATAACCTCAAAGTAACATCAAATTTAATGAGCACGATAGACTATAAGACACACTGGCTAGATTCAGTATCTCACTAGCCAGCAACTCAGCTCGTTGTGAGTGGTGCTCATCAGGTGACAACCACTAAGAAAAGCAAAAGGTAGCCTGTTTTTTGGTAATTTGGTGAATCTGGTTGTTTTAGACACACAGGTGCCCTCTATCGAGAAATCTCACAGTAGCCCTGGCACATCGAAGCCTTCCCCGTCCGAGGGCCAGAGCCAAAGCCACAGCCACGGACACAGCCAACACTCTCGCTCACACGGCGCTTCACGCTCCAGCAAAAGCGCAGCACGACAGCACCATCAGGAAAGCCTCAATGGAAGCAGAGGAGGCGCTGCCGTAGCAACGGGCGATGCCCAACAGCAGTCACAGCAGCAGCCGCCACAACGCCTCCAACCAAGTAAACCAAGACGCAAATAAAGCCTACGCAGCATGGCCTCCTCGCACTCATCTGTTCTACCTTTTGTTGAGTTTTTTTTTTTTCCCGTTCCTTTATTTCCTTTTCCTTACTTAGTTTCCCCTCACTCCTCACACTCTCTGGTTCTCCTCAGCATTGTATCCACAGTGTGTCAACCTTTCATGGCTTCTCTTCTGTATGTATTCACAAGTGTCAGCAGCCAGCACCTCACCTGTAAGGTAGCACACTGTCTTTGACCCTTACTTATTTTGACCTCCTTCCAAATACGCATAATGCTAGCTAATAAGTATCCAGTTCTAACTATTTAAAATCCTATTAGTGTTAAAAAATATGTAATAAAGAGGCTTAAATGTACTTTAATGGAGTTAAACTTAAATATTAGCTTTCGTTTTGACTGACATTAGCTTTTAATTTTAAGATGACAGTGTAAACAGTAGTAAATAAATGAAACAGAAAAAAGCAGATTTGCACAAGATGTTCAAACGAGCTTGGCGATAATGTCAGAGCAGCTCGCTCTAATGATGAAAGACAACTGATAAAACAGTTTCGTAACAGAGGACAGTTCATCAGGAAAATAATTCTTCAGAATTCAGAAAATGACTTTTGCTGCCTGCTAGAACTTAAATCATTTCATTTAACTGATCCGACTTTAAAACCGAAGACAGTTGCAGTCCCCTCCCTTATATCATTTACCTATTTGGATTTTTACTTTGATTTTATTATTATTTATTTTTATTTTTTGAGTTCTCTATAATTTCCTTTTTTGTTAACAAACAACGACCAGCTTTTCTGAAGCTCCTCCACCGAGATGGCTGTGCATGCAGTCCGCTACACCCACCCTCCCAACCCTTTTTTTTCTGTTTAAACAACTACCGGACCCACGATGCACCTCAGTAGATGCTGCACGCCCCACCCAATAGTGATGTGGGAGGGGCACTGCACACTGTGGCTGCATGTGATTGACAGTCAAGCTGGTTGCCATGATGAAGATAAACCGCTCTCTGAATCTCCATCTCGCTCCTCCCTCCTTCCAATTTGAATTCCGACATCATGACCTTTGTTTCCCGGCGTTGACCCCTTGACATCGTGCCTGTGAAACTAAACTCATCCAGGCCAAAGAGGCCGCCTCTCACTGAGGCACCAGAGACACAGCGTAGTGGGCGTGCTCACCATTCAGAGAGCCCAGTCTGACTGGCTGCCTGCCCTGCCATCGATTGTGTCGGCCAAAGGGAGCAGAGCAGACGGCAGACACCTGACCCTCAGGAAAGCCGTGTCAGAAGAGAGGCCGCAGAGCACCGGAGGTGAGAGTTTGCCCAAGAGTCTCCTCTCTGTCGTGTGACTGAAGCACAGATGGAGAAAGGAGAGAAAGAGAGAGTGAGAGAAAGAGAGGATGCAGTACTACTAACGCACACCTGCAGAAAGAAAGAGGGGAATATTCATAAAAGAGACAGGAAGATAGAGAGAAAGTTGCACTCAGCCACATCACCACAGATTCATGCACACACGGCACACACTTTTCTTGAAGGCCACCGACACAGTTCACTAATACCAGGAAGTCAATATCCAAAACTGTGAGATGAGTCATTGAATGTTAACACTTTGCCACTGCCACATCTGCTGCATCATTAAACTGTTATTAGTGAGCTTTTTCGCAATCCGGCATTGATGCCGTGTCGAGTGGCTTGAAAGAAAAACGTGTCGGCATGGATCCTCTCGTGCACCGCATCCACGCATCTTACTTCATTCATACTCTTATCACACTGCCTGATCAGCAGTTTGAGAGCAAAAAAGCTAAAACATTTAAAATCATCTAAAATATCCTGCATTAAACAGTTAAAAAGATTATAAAGAGACAGTCGTAAACATTCTTTAAAGTCCCGAAAATATGAAACTGAAGCACACTGAGGCAGTTTCACTTAAACTTGAGGAATCGGAACGCGATTCTTATTTCATGTAGACGACTAACGATGTCAGTGGAGTCTTCGTGTCTCTTGTTTAGTCTGCATAAACATATACATGTGATATCGCTCTGGTTCTATGTGTGCGTTTTAAGTTTTAAATTTTCAATGTGACTTTTTACTGTCTTGTCTTTGCTGAGAGAAAGATGTCTGTCCATGTGCTTTCAGTGTTTGTGTGCTATTCATTGCGATCCAGTCCTGTGTGCTTTAAAGTAGCTTTCTCTTTGACTTTAGCAAAAACTTTTCAAGTTTTATAGCAGATTTCCACTGCTGCAAATAAGTAATGCTACCTGGCCCATGTTTTTTTTTTCTTTTTTTAATTATTGGAACCAACCGAGGAGGGGAAGGGGCAATTTTTCTTTCTTTGTCTTTGTCGTGATGGGTGTGGTGATATCTATGCACAGCTCGGTCAACCTACAAATCAGGAGATGCCCCGGTCACAGCAGCCTCGTTAGATAGTGGTTTGAGCGGCAGCGCCTACAGCCTACTGGACGAGGAAGCAGAGGCAAACGAGGTGGACAGTGCTATCTTCCAAGTGCCCAGATTGTGAGTCAATTTATTTATCCCACAAAGATAGCATTTTAGCATTTTAAACATGTTAATTTGCTTAACTATTCCTCGCTGTACTAAAGATATACTGTACTACATTGTAATATGCTATGCACTTAAATAATTTATATATTTTTTTCTCTTCCTCAGTGGAAAGATCCCAAATGGCACAGATGTGATAAAATCATCACTGGGACACAGTGACACTGAAGGTTGGGCATGTATCTGTTATACAGTAAATGTTTTTTGTGTGTGTTTTTGGTGTATTCATTACAACATTCATGACATGATTATCTAAGAGTGCAATTAGCAAATGGCTCCTAAAGTTTGCATGACCAACATTTAAACTAGTCCCTTGATGTTATGTGCCATAAAGGGGTTGGACATGGTAGGCTGCTACTGACAGGTAGCATTTAAATAAGACTCACCTGGTATTAAATGGGCTCAAACTGTACCAAGAAAAGTGCCCTATGCCATTTCACCACATCAGCCTGAACCATTGATATAAGCACACACTACATCGATACTTTTATCTTGATTCTGACCCTGCGGTCTAAATGTTGCGCCAGATATCAAGACACACCAGTCAAATTAGGCAATATTTTTCCAATCTTTTGTCCAATTGTGTGCAAATTGTAGCCTCAGTTTCCGGTTCTTAGCTGGCAGCTGAGTGGCAGTCGGTGTGGTCTTCTGATGCTGTAACCCATCTCCTTCAAGGTTGGATGTTTTGTGCTTTCACACAAACGTCCAACCTTGGAGAAGATGCTCTTCTGCATACCTTGGTTGTCACAAGTCGTTGTTTGAGTTATTGGTGCCCTAACTATCAGCTTAAAGCAGTCTGGTTATTGTCCTTTGAACTCTGGAATCAACAAGCTTTTTTTCCCAAAGCATTGCTGCTCACTGGATATTTTTTATATTATATTCCGACCATTTTCTATAAATCCTAGAGATGTTTGTGTTTGAAAATCCCAGTAGATCTAAACTACTCAGACCAGGCTGTCTGGCACCAACAACGCCACATTCAGAGACACATAAATCCCCTTTCTTCTCCATTCTTGATGCTCAGTTTCAACTTCAGTGGGTTGCCCTTTACCATGTTTGCCATGTGGCTAAATGCACTGAGTTGATGCCATGTGATTGGCTAATTAGATATTTATATGAGCGAGCAGCTGAACAGGTGTACCTAACAAAGTTGCTGGGGAGTGTATATATTTTATAACTGCTCACAATAGTTACTCATCCAATTTTAAGTCAGCTCTATTGGTCTATTATATGATTTCTTACTCCTTCTTATGTTGTAATTTGGCTTACGACATACCACACTGTAATTATGACACTGTAATTTTAAATGGACTTATTTTATCTTTTTATCGTTTCACCATCTGCGCTCTGTCTTTTTGTGCCACTGGATTTCTCACTTTTCATCACTTCAGAAGACATTACATCCACTGATTTAACCAAATCCCTGCCTGTATATGACTATATAGTCAACCTTAAACCCCAGACTTCATCCTAAATTGTAAAGATTTATGTTATTGTCCTGAGAAAGGAGCTGCTTCCCCACAATGTAACTGTGTAAACAGATTTATGTCCCCACAACATGGGTAATAAAAGTGCACTTACACACAGCCTACATTTGCCAGGGACTTGTTGACCCAGCTTTCACAACTGCCACTTCCATTCAGTTGCCAAGGCAACTAGAGGCCAGGCAAGGCTCATCATAACTTCTCCTTGTCCTTGTTAAATCAATAAATGTGATTGCTCGCAGACCATGTCAGATATTAGTCATCGCATTCACACACTTTGTGCTCTGTAGAGTATGTCCACTTTGAAAGATGCCACATTTAAAATAATTGTAATAATCGAGCTTATACCCATCCTTATTTTCTTAAATTAGCTCTAAAGCCCTTTCTATTTTCAGTAGCTTTTAACTTGAGGTCTAATAGTTTGCTGAAGTTCACTGTAAATACATCCTATTGCTCTTTTATTTGACTTTTTTCTTTTTTACCCATTTAGAAGGTGCCTGGAAAGCACCTCTGTTGTTTTAAAATGTGCCATATAAATAAGGTTAACTTGACTAGTGCATATTTAGCTTCATGTGTGTATGCATTTAGGTAAGACTCAGGTAATGGGAGAGATAAAGATCGCTTTGAAGAAGGAAATGAAGACGGAAGGTGAACACCTGGTCCTTGAGATTCTTCAGTGTCGTAACATCACCTACAAGTTCAAGACTCCTGATCACCTGCCTGGTAACTGAAAATACCTGATCTATGCACATGACCGAACCAATGCCAAGCTAAAGTACACCAACTGAGCAAGCTGTTGTGACATATCACTTATTGTCATCCATTCTGTCAAGAATGGTGTTTTAGGAAGAGGAAGGTGAAAGAGAGGAAAAAGTATATTTACAGAAAGTTTCCATGATACGCATAATTTATATCGCATTTAACAGCTGGGAAGCCCACACAAATATGTGTTCTGGCATCTAGCTTCCCTTCAAATGTTTGCCAGTTTTATAGCAGCAGAACAACTGGTGTTGCAATAAAGTGTTTCCCAGCCCACGTAGAGCATTTAACCCTTAAGTAATATGTACTGTATATGTGTAAGGCTAAAAAAAGAGACTGTAAAGGCTCACTAATGACACATAAGCCTGGGCAAATAAGATGTGGGATGTGCCATTTATGAGTTATATTTGACAGAAACTGTGTAGTTTGAGTAGTAGCATACATTACAGTATGTAACTCCCTTTAATTGAAAATTAATTAAAGTGTTAAAAAAAATACAAATAGCTTCATTAGAGTACAATCGTATGCTATTTAGCCTTTAAAGATTGCTCTGTGCATTATTATTTAGACACATTGGATAAATGCGTTGGGAGTTATACAGCACAATTACATGAATCTTTCTGCTGATATAATGCAGATTGTTGCCCACACTGCCTCTGCTTGTAGTATTTACTTCCTTAATACCCAAGCTGCCGGCCACTTGCTTGATTTGCATTTGCTACCAGATGGGACCTGCACAAAAGGCTTTATTTCAGCTGAGAATACACTGTCACTCTGCAGCACAGAATCTTGCTCGGTGTTTCATAATGGTAACACTTTATAGTTATGACAGTTATATAAACTATTTATATGTTATATAAAAGTATCGTTTTCAGTGCAGCTGTGTTCGCTATAGACACCCAGTGTCAGGATTCGAAGAATTGGGAGTCACACTCAAAAAGGCAGATTGAAGCAACAAAAGCCATCTTATTGCACTGATACAGAGAACACAAAGTCCAAAACAAACCATCGGGAATCCAAAGTAATCACAGAAATATGCAAGTGAACCACACTGTGAAAGAGAGCAGATGCTGAGGCAAAAATAAAGGGAAGGCATGGCTATTAGTACACAAAGGGGTAATCAGGGAAGTGGACACAGGAGGGTAACGAGAAAGCAGGGAAGTGAAGCTAAAAGCAGGTTGCAAGAAACAACTGTCAGAGGAAAACAGGAAATTATTTAAAAGATATCTGCTTAAATCCTGAAATATGATACAGAAGGAAATGATCAAGCCTTTATTTACAAGCTTGAAACTGAAAAAAAAGGCACATTTTTATTGCACTAATAAAAAGTTATTAAAGATATATGTTCTTAATCCCTAATCCTAAGTGGAAAAATAGGACGGAACTAAATAAACCTTTTAAAAAATACCTAAAACGAATGATTATAGGAAGACATTTTCCTGCAGATGTCAGAAGTCACACTCAGAGAAATCGCATACTTTGTTTTGTTTTGCTTTGTTTCTGTCCACAGATCTTTATGTGAAGCTCTACGTGGTGAATATCGCCACCCAGAAAAGGATCATCAAGAAGAAGACCAGGGTTTGTCGCCACGACCGTGAGCCGTCCTTTAATGAGACCTTCCGCTTCTGCATGAACCCCACCGGACACGCGCTACAGGTAATCCACACAAAGTGTATGTTCACAGTCACATGCCACGTTAGCATCCCATTAAGCACGCACAAAACTGCTGCTTTTTGTTCTTTCCAGCTATTCCTGGTGTCCAACGGTGGCAAATTTGTGAAGAAGACCTTAATAGGCGAGGCCTACGTGTGGCTGGATAAAGTTGATTTACGCAAGCGAGTGGTGAGCTGGCACAAGCTGCTTGCCAGCACTGCCCAGATCCACTCATAGGAGGGGACTCAATCTAAAAGAAATAAGCTTAAGCGGAAAACAGGTTTCTGACATCTGGGTTCCACATCTGGAACGCTGATTCAGTCTTCTGGAAGGTCTGGGCACGGGAAGAGGGGGGATTTTTTTCTTCAACCTTTGTTTCAGGGCTCGCATAGCTTGCTATTTGGAAAAATGCTTTCAGCAAATGATGATATCTGCTCTGATTATGTGAAAAACTTGGAGGAAATCATTATGTGTTTACAGGGAATAAACACATGTTTACAGGACATACAGTGTACAGCAGTGTAGCCAGGACTTAGAAGAAGAACACAGGTGCTGAGTTCAGAGGTCAAGTGCAGAATCAACCAGGTATTACACACTTTATCTCACATACACACACACATGCTCACGACATTGCACACAGTCATTCACACAGAACTTCAAATCTAATAGATACAGGGAATGGACACACTTATAGATTCGAATTGATTTATTTTGACGTGTTATCCATTAAATGTTCTTTAAATGGGGCGCTCACCCTCGCTTTATTATTGTATTGATTTACAAAGCGTTTTGGGAATGAAAGAGTAAAGACTCTGCTATAGAGACCTCTTATTTATTTTTGTATTATGATATTAGCGTAGAGTTCTATGATTTGTCTTCTCCTCAATTATTTAAGTACTTTAACAATCTATTCTGGGAAGGAAGTATATTTTATAATACACTACCTAGCATTCCAGTTCAATACAAAAAAAATATTGCAAGCATGTTTTTGACTTTATTAACAAAAACTACTTGTTCCCTACCCTTTTAATCTGATTTTTCCCTGATGTTATCCAATGATGACTATTGTTTGATATAGCATCAATATTAATATACATCAAATTGGACATTACATGTTGTGCGCATGAGTCTATCTATTTGGTATGGAGTGCCACATGTTCAACAAAAAAAAAAACAAAAAAAAAACACCTCCAAGGTTCACTTTGTATATAGTGAAGTGTCATAGCTGGACATTATTCTACATATATAGATATAGATATATAGATATATATAGATATCTTTATCACAGACAATCAAGTCTTGATGATTGTGGCATAGAGGTTTTATTTATTCATGATGCTGCCCCTTAGAATGTGAGACGTTTACTATATGAGAGTTAAGCATTTCCTCTTTTTCCTTGTAAGATTGGAGCACATTAGAAGTCTTGCATCAGTCTTGCTTTCGTTCGTAAGGGCAGTCAACTCGACGACACTCGCTTTTGTAGTATTTTGCACTTTTTCTGCTTAGAATGTAAAACTAACATCATCATCCTGCTAAATTATTATTTTTTCACTGGGAAAGTGAGAAACTATAGACCAGGAACTACCCAGAGTTACGATCCTAAGACGCGATGCTGTAACAGTAGCATGATGATGTTTCGTCCCACCTCCACGCGCACTTCATTAAACGCCTATTATGCCCATTATTTCATGAGACAGGTCCTGTACAGGTGTCAAAAGACTGGAAGGCTGGTTCATTTAACATTTTCAGTGAAATATCCGAGTGATTTCTATGCAACATCTACTATATAGCGTAAATAACTGCACCCTGACTTGCCAGAAATATGACACTTGGTTTGAGAGGAAGCATTTCTGTTTATTTTGCACTGCTATGTTTTCATGTCCTCCACGAAATGGTTACTGCTTTAATATGATTTGTTGTTTTCTGTTTGGTTTTTTTATTTACCGTGTGATTTTTTTTGTATTGCTATATGAATCTTTATTTATTGCCTGTGAGACAATTTCATATGTTGTATTATATTTGTTTACAGTACATATCAGATGTACAGAGAAATTAGGTTTTTATACACTATGTAGTGCTTGTTTACAATATTTAGAGGGGCCTGAAACTCAGAGAACCAACTTTTTTGCCCTTGTGCACGAACACACGCTCACATTAAAAACGCCAATTCCACGTAGCTATAAATCAAAGGAAGAAAATCGAACATTCCTAGTCATGATTCCTATCTTTGTTTTGCCCTCCCCCTTCGATTTGTTTCATTTTCCAGTAAGTGTATGAATTACCAAAAAAAAAGCAACTAAAGAAAACCTTGTAATCAGTGGACTTCACACCTCAAACGTAAGGTGCAACGTGCATTTTTGGTTGCTTTTCTTAACTTTCTATCCATGTGCTCGTGTGTGTGTGTGTGTGTAGCATCTTCACACCAAGTCCATGCATGTCATTAGCTCTAATGCAGTATCCCTTCCTTTACATGTTATCTGTCTAAATTATCTAAAATTTCTCATAACACACAATGAATTATACAAACACACACACACCCAGATGCCATCTCTATCTTCAACCTTGTAAATAAATAGTTTTTTTATACTGGGGTTTGGGGAAGCAATAGGTCTTTTAGCAGTCAAAACTAAACAAAAAACAAACAAAAAAAAGTCGCGTGATCTTAGAAGTAACAGGGAGTTGTTTCTCCTTGGATCGCTGTACAGTGGATAGGCCGAGGGAAGAGCTTCTGTCTGTTTTTAGGGACCCAGATTTACCCGACCCTTTACACCAAACACTAAAAGTTTACCAGAGTCTAACACAGAAGTCTATCTTCACAACTCAAGTAGTTGCAGGAGAATTTAAATGTGCTCACATTGGATGTTGCATGTTTTGTTGGTGGTTCATACTATTTTTGTGTCCGGATATTATTAAAGAAAAAACAAGAATGGTGTAGAGAGAGATATAGAACAAATGTTATAGAGGGGGAAGTTATGAAGAAAACTTATAATTGATGATGTATGCTGAGTGTACAAAGAGTATGCTTGTAAAACCTGTCTGGTTTTTCACTTGTAAGTAAACAGAAAAAAAAAAGAAATCTAATGTCATGGTTTTGTGATTGTATACAGGAGGTATTGATAAATTATGCAAAATGTGCTGTAAAAATGGCTGTTGCCCCATGTCTAAATATTAAATATCATATAAATGAAGCATCGTTAGCGTGCATTGAGTTTACTGCATATTCCACTGTTAGATAGCACGATTTTATTTTGAACGTAGAAAGTGCAATTTCTGGGAAACTGCAGTGTTTTTATATATATATATGTCTGTGTATATATTTCCGGGGGGGGGGGGGGAGGTTGCATACATGGCTTGCATATGAGGAAGTAACAGAATACAGCCACAAGATGGTGCCATCTGCTATCGTTTTGGCCAGTTGGAGCCCCGTGGTGACGTCCAAGCAAGCCTACGCGAGCCTGCAGTGCTCACACATGTGTCTTCACTTATTACTGATTAGTCTTTTCGTGACTGTGTGGGAGTGTGCAGATGGGGCTTGCTGACAGATCCTTCTGTAGCATCATTTGGTCCGGCTTCATTGTGAGACAAATCAGCACCAGGTGTGTGTATATGTGTGCTCAAGGCTATTTGTTGGTCCTTGATCCCTTTGTATGCAAAATGCTAAAATGTGCTATAATAGGATATCTGACATGTGCTCAGATGTGTCTATAATGCTATGTTACTTTCATATATATATATATACATATATTTATATATATATATA
>NW_005187453.1:2019454-2020881 GCF_000239375.1 Pundamilia nyererei
CTTTAAAGCCAGGAAACTCTGAAAAAAGCTCAGAGGCGACTAATGAGAATGACAGGTTAGCACTAAAACCTTCTAAAATCAATATACAGTCCACTGACTCATATTTAGTAGATCTGAATTTACCTCATGAGTGATGGTGGAATAATGTGTTTACTGCAACATACAACAACCTAAAGGCATATCCAAATCATAGAAATAATCTGTAACAGTTTTTCATTTTAAAAAATGTTTTAGACTTTTTATACATATGTATATTACACCAACAGGGGGCGTAAGAAATCCATTTTACACAGTCACACAGTTCTCTGTAGTGGAATCCTTTTGGACCTTTGACCTTAAGTATTTCTGAGTTCAAAATAGAGATCCCATAAGCTTAAATGCATTTAAACTTATAAATAACTTACTTATTATTGCATTTTTTCAGGGAGTAGTGCGAGTCTGTGTGTGTGTGTCTGTGTGTTTACCGACAGGGGGATGGATCACCTGTGTCAGCACCTGCTGAATGTTGACTCTGCAGCTGAAAAAAAACACCTGCTTCTGCCAGCTGAGTCTGCCACAAAATAATCATGTGTTGGAAAAATAGAAGACCACCTACAGTTATAATACCTACAACAAAATAAGGATTTTATCTATTATTTTATAGGAATGAGCAATCTATACAAATGCACAGTAATGAAAAGGTTTACAAGCTGTAATGAGAGCTGCTACGATTCATGATTTGACGGTGACACTGTCAAAACTACAGGAGGCTGAGCTGGAGGTGACGGAGTTGAAAGTACTAAGGTTTTTGTTGTGAGTGACCAGGAGGGAACATGGTTAGATGCAAATATATCAGAGAGGCATTTCAGGGTGAGTGGTTTGAAGGCAAAGTTAAGGAGGAAAGGGTTGAGATGGTTTGGACAGGTGCAGAGAACGGATAGTAGATATACTGGACAAATGGTTGAAGTTGAAGGTGCCAGGTAGATAGCCAGGAGACAGACAACCCACTGGTGTGACCCCTAAAGGGAGCAGCTGAAAGACAAAGAATATGCAAATGCACAGTAACTATATGGTTAACAGAAAACAAAAATCCTTTCCTCAGTCTATACAAGTACTATTTAATGCGCTAGTTAGCTTTTCTAACGGCTGAATTGCAGTTCTAAGAGATATGTATTTCTCTTGGCTTATTGGTGTACAGTGATAGAGAGTTGATCAGGCATTTGGTGTTGATGAAACCAAGCCAAAGTTACTGCTGTGAAGCACCTTAATGTTAATTTGTGCCCTAAAAAATAATTAATTATATATATAAAAAAGCAGATGATGCTAATCAGGTACATAAAGCAAAAAGATGACTAATGTGGGGAACCTTGATCATCGCTGGTGATCTGGTACAATTGTAATCTTTCTGAGAACACCTGTTGCAAACACTACACCAGATATCGCTGAAT
>NW_005187453.1:2020901-2021606 GCF_000239375.1 Pundamilia nyererei
ATATATATAAATAAAATAAAATATGGTATACGGTGTTGCACTATAGTAACATATGGTATAATATGGCATGTAGCAGCACCATATAGCATGCCTTGTTTGATTTTCCTTGTTAACTCTAATGGTGTCACTACATCAAGTAAGATTAACATAATGTTGTATTCAGTAAGACCATAAGAGCAAAGGAGAAGATGGAATTCCCCCTGTTGGCCGTCAGAAACAAATGCAATTTTAAGATGTAGAATCCTCGCCCATTTTTTATATACAGTCTATGGTATGAGACAAAATTGTGTTTAAAAAAAACGAGGAACCAAACCTTAAACTGAAGCAAAATGTAACCATCCAAAGAAAGATAGATAGATAGCACACAATGACAAAGATGAAGACTAAACTACACAGCACACCAGGGAGACACTATAAGGCACATATAAGGATGAAAGTAAAATAGGCAGTACCTGACAGCAAAACAAAGAAAGTCATGGAGACAAACAGTAAGACACCAGCAAGCAAGCATGGGGAAAAGGAAACACAATACAACTAAAGATTACAAAAGAGACTGGGAAGTCTGAAAAAAGGTGTCTGACATTCTCCATGGACAGGCTTTTCTCATTAGCTTCACCCGGCAACATCATGAAAAAAAGATTCAGTTGTTCGGCTCAGCAACCATGGGTCTGAAATCTTGCTGTACTTTCACCCCTGGAGGGCTGT